>NC_068393.1:11477019-11849735 GCF_023724105.1 Carassius gibelio
GTCAGCCTTTTCCTGAAACCATAATGCCATGACAGTAAGCTGATGCATATGTAGAGCAAATAATCCCAGTTAACAAAAAAAGGGTCCCCAGAAATGGCGAAGACAACCTCCAGACATTGAAGGGAACACATTCCAGCCACCATTGGGGACATTTAGGGGACTTTCGCTTTCAGTCCTCTGAATATCATTTTCTTTTTCTTTTAGGCTAACCAAAGACAACAGACACGTTGTAAGGAGAAAAAGAAGCTTATTTTATTTAAACAATTGAAAGGTGCGGCGCTCTTTCCGTGTGTGTATTTGGGGTTATCAGCTGTGGGGTTTGACCGTTGGCAATTCTTCCCGTTGGCTTCTGACCTAAAACAACAAAATAATATCAATATTTAAATCAATATTTGTTGATATTAGATACATTAATTATTTTAGCTTTACATGCTAGCTTCAAAACGTGTTTACATAACAGTCAGCAGCCGTACACAACGGACAACAGCTTCAGCAAATGTAGAAAACTCAAGGCCATGTCCGAGGAAATCACCGGGAGGGCCATTAACCGTCTCTACGAAGCTGAGCATGGCCATGGATACATGCTGCGTGCTTTAAAGAATGACGTCACTCGATCGGGTGCATTTAATCATCACTTGCTCGTATCTTCCAACATGGCTATATTATATTGTGTTGTTCTTATTTGGCCTTCAGGTGCTTAAAGGGAGAATTGAAGCAGTCAGGAAAGATTACTTTTAGTAAAGTGACTTCCACTTTAATTAAAAATATACAACAAACACAATTAATGTAACCGTTTTAAAGACAAAAAGGATGTTTTGTTATCGCTTTTGGAGCAAGAGGCCGGCATCTTAGTAGCAGTACCACAGTGTGCCATGTCACGGGGGTTGTTTCACTCCGTTGGCCACAGAAGTAGTACAAGTATTTCTTTACTTTTTGAATACACAAATGTGCTTGGCTTAATTTCACCATAATTGCATGAATACCGAACGCAAAGCTGTCTAAATCCCTAAGTTATGATCATGGTATCCCAAACATTGTTTTCATAACGCAAGGTGCAAAGTGATGTAAACTAAAAATACTTTATATAACATTTATGTGGCATCTTTATTGATACGGCAGCCCTTTCAAACTCAGTAGTTTTTGTAGCTCAGACAACATTTGCGAGGACCTATTTGAGTTCTCTTTCTTGTCTTCTTAAACAAATTTACACAAAATAATGTCAGAATGGCTGACATAATTGGCTGACATATTGTTTCCGATTCGCTCTTCACACCAAACCAGCGGGTTCACGTCTTCTTCCACCCATTAACTCTTTCCCCACCAATGATGAGTTATCTCGTCATTTAGAAGACAATGCTTAACAGCCATTGACGAGTTTTTAAGGCTTTCCGTGTTTTCACTGTTATACACTCACGGGCGCTATTACACATCTTCTGAAGGATTACAAAACCTCCTAAACAAAAAGAACAGAAAGACTAGTGATCTCTTATGTAAACACATGCATATGATAAATAATGCAATCCTCAGATATAGACAACATATATATGAAAACTGCATAATGTTTTTGAGTAAAATGATGATCCAGGAACTGATACATGTTGATGGAAGTGATTTACTGGATTCATGCTTTGATAATGGTATGGAATATTATCCAGATATTTTTTTAGTAGTTTTTGATAAACATTTGATTTTCTCACCTTTTTGCACAAAATCATACATTTTTATGAAACCTACCTATATTAAAGTGTTGATTAAAAAAAGAATGCTTTAAGCTAGAATAATTTTTTTTTTTTTTTTTTTTTTAAGTAGAGGCTGTGATCTTTATTTTGGTGTTTTGGATATTCAAATATTTATGCAGCGAAATATACTGTAGGCCATCAACATTTTCGTGAAAATCATAAAAATCGCTGCCGGTGGATGGCAACTTTGGAAAAAGAGGTAATGGTTCTACAACTCAGTCCCTTCGGTGTTTTGGCTCAAATGCATAATTATTATGGGCTCCACAGTCTTTTTAAATTTGTCTTTCTCAATTCCATAAAAGTGTGTTCGAAAAGTAAAGAAATGCTTATATTTCTTCACTGGTCAACGGCACCAAACATGACATCACACGCTGTGGTATTGCAAGATGGCGGCGCTTTGCTCTAAAAGCGATAACAAAACATCTTTTTTTATTTAAAATATCTAGATGAAACATGTTTGTTAATATAATCTTCTTTAAAGAGTAAATCAGTTTACTAAAGGTTGTAAACTTGACTGACTGCTTCACAAGTTTAATAACTAAATCAAAGTCCTAAAGTAACATTTATTTTCGCCTGACCATCATTATGACATGTTAATGGGTAAGATTAATTTATTTGTCTTACCTGTGTTATTTTACGCTTTCTTGTCCAGCGATGTATTTTTCCATTCTTCATGTTTTCCTTGGGTGCATTAAATCAGTCGACTCTAACATTCTTTTAGAGCCCTGGGATTCAACCTTATTTTCTTCATGTATGGGGAATACATAGAGCATAATAAATTGGAGCCTATATTCAATTATATTATTGTAGGGTATTATATTGTTGATGTTCAAATGATAGCTTACCTGCTGAAAACGCTCCTTATTTGATGACATCTTTATTTACAGAAGTTAATCCTTTATTTTTTCCAGAAATTAAAGTTATTAATTTTAATATGAACTTCAATTTACAATTAATTCAAATATATAATTTTTTACTGTCATTTATCATTATTTTTTTACATTTATTTTAGTCGCAATGTCAGCACAGGCAGTACAAACAAACAAGTTCGACATCACCGCAACAAACAGTGTGTAACAGTGTTCATTAATGCCTGATCTGTGATCAGTGACTTCTGATGTGTAGCTAATTAAGTTCACACAGACTTTCTAAATCGTTTAATACTGTTTATGCATCAGTGAATCAAGCCAGTGACTAAATGTTCAACTTCACATTGTTTCTCTTAGTAGCATGAAACAAATCTGTTATTTAAATTGTGATTAAACTACAGAGAGCGATCAAAGAAAGCTCCCTTTTTATTGTTCGGAGCTGTCAATCACACATCGCGAGTTTATCTGCACACTTGCCCAAAGTGCCATTTTAATGAATGACACTGTTATGCTGCACAACAAAGCAGTTACTGTATTCATGTCGATATTGTGTTTGCTGTTAGTTGTGGTGAAAGCATTTTGTGAGAGAAAACGCGTTGCAATGACGAGATCACTGCATTAACGTGATTAACAGACTCTGTCTCATCAATGCAGCGATTCATGTGATGGGAAAAGATCGAAAAAAATAATGCTATAATCAACACTTCCCCGATTCGTTAATCTAGACAGCTGTTATAGTAAAAAAAAAAACTAGTAGAAGTATTTGAGTGGGGTTCCACATGTAATACACATTTCAAATGAAAAGATGTTGTCAGCCAATCACAACAGTTGTCATTTACTCTCAAACAGAGCATTCAAGCCAGAGGGGGAAATTAGGATATAAAAAATGCCTTTTATTTCTACATTTTAAATGTAAAAATCATACTAACAATACAAGTACACCTCAGGAAACATAAAAAAAAAATAATCCACATAATTTAAGGAATAATCACATCCTCTTTAAAATCCATGGGTTTATATTTTAGATGTAAAATATATATATATATATATATATATATATATATATATATATATATTAGGGGTGTAACGATACGCGTATTCGTATTGAACCGTTCGGTACGACGCTTTCGGTTCGGTACGCGGTACGCATTATGTATACCGAACGGTTCGTTGGAGTAATTAATTATATTTGAAAAAAAAAAAAAACAAGAGAGAGAAAGAAATATAATGATATGCGTTCAACAAGGTAGCCCAATAACCCAAACAACGTAACAGGCAACGCCCCTGACACTCCCGAAGAAGAAAAAAACACCATCTTATATGTTTATGTTAGGCTACTCAGCAGGCGCTCGCTCACTCAGTACGCGCTGAAGGCTCGTTGCAAAATAGCCAATGCGTTTAACAGACTAGAAATGAGAAGATCCTCCAATAACCAACAGGTCTGGTGTTTGGGTGCACTTTGGATTCCCTTTAAGCTATAATGGTGATGGCAAGAGAGTGGTGGATAAAAAAACAACGGTATGTCGCATCTGCAACATGACAGGGTACACCAGCGGGAATACAAAAAAAAAAAAAAAAAAAAAAAAACCAGCGGGAATATCTGGGATATATGCGTCAGTACTATCTGGGAAAAGACGAAAAAAAAGGAGAAACATGCACGCAGCAAACTATCCCTGCAGCATTTAGACACTATAGCTTACAGGGAATCCAACCCAAACACCAGACCTGTTGGTTATTTTAGGATCTTATATTTCTGGTCTGTTAAATGCATTAGACATTTTGCAACGAGCCTTCAGCGCGTGCTGAGTGAGCGAGCGCCTTAGGGGCCGTTCACATATCGTGCCTAAAAACGCATGGAAAACGCTAAGCGCGTCTTTCTCCTCCTTTCCAAAGCGCTCGGGCAGAAGCGCTCATGAGGCGTCTGTCTTTGCTAAGCAACAATGACGTGCTCTCTCCATGAGACGCGGAAATTTCAGCGAAGGATAAATGGATTTGCAGCTCTAAAAATCGCTTGCAGTAGCTCTGCTACTGAATTTATTTCAAAATTGCAATCCATATACAACTATGATCAGCTGTTCCTTCATCTTGGCTGAGCTCTCAACGTTGTTACGGGAAAGGATGAAGCTGATTGGTTGGTTCTTGTCACATGACCCGCGGTGCGCTTGCGGCATTCTGAAAAGTTGAGATGTTTTTACATTTTGCTGTATCTAAAACGTATCGAACCGAACCGAACCGAACCGTGACATCAGTGTATCGTATCGAACCGAACCGTGAATTTTGTGAACCGTTACACCCCTAATATATATATATATATATATATATATATATATATATATATATATATATATATATATTATAAATGCAAACACTTTACATTAAGGTCTCATTTTTAACATCAGCTAATGTATTAACTAAAATGAACTAACTAAAGTTACTTTATTAATGTTGCTGAATAAATGTTCATATTCATGTCAGTTCATAGAGCAAAAAGAAATGTTAAAAAATGTAAAAAAAAATGTATTTATGTTACCTTTAGCTAAGATTAATAAATGTAGTAGAAGTATTGTTCATTGTTAGTTCATGTTAACTAATGTTAACAACTGAAACCTTACTGTAAAGTGTATATGATACATGATATGATATTATCAAATTGCTGAAATTAATTGAATAATGATTATTTATTATGATAAATTACTTTCTAAATTTTGATGTTATATGCTGCATAGTTACAATTTTATAGACCGAAATAATCAAGTAATGAGCTCAATTCAACTTACTAAATATTTCACAAACTAACTCCATATATTATATAATTTTACCTAAAAACTTTTAAAAGCACACAGTACAGCACCTGTCCAGTCTGTAAACTGTATAAATGCCCATAATCTGACTCAGATCTTCTACATTTAGCTTTTTTTCTCTTTTCACGAGATGCACAAGTTTCATCAATACAGAGTAAAACCACAGACAAGCATAAACACTACAGAACAGATATAAAATAGTCAGTTCTGCTTATCATGATTTATCTGATTGTAAGTAGTCTTTGCAGTAGAGTATGAATAGCCCTTATCACCTTGAACGGTGAAATGTGTTGATGGAAAGATAACAAACACATAGACATGCATACACATGCACACAGTTTGCAGTTAGCACGTATGTGAGTGTTTGTTTAAAGGGGGGACAGGAATGCTGCACAATGTGATCTTCTGCATGTCTTATTTCATTACGCTGATAATGCACAGAGGACCACAAAAGTGATACCAAACTCAGGTTTCTGTGTTTTCCTGCATCTGTTCAGACAGGTTTCGGGTTTGTTTATGACACGAGTGAATGGACGGATATATGATTACACCACTAATTTTGTTGTGTTATTTTTACAACACTGCCATTGGTTTAAAAAAAAAACACATTTCCTGTAGTACAGCAACTATGTTTTGTCCTGTTTCAGCTATGTGTCTGGAAACAGCAGCAAAATGAGCTTCAGAATGTGAATCGTGCTGTCAGTGTGCGATAAGATCAGATGTGTAGTACGTCAATTCTTACCTCACTGTAGGAGGAATCCCAGGCGCTGTCTTCCTCTGTGTCAGAGCGCTTACGAGATCTCTTTCTTCTGATGCTGTTTTCACTCTCATCTGAAAGAATAAGAGAGCTCATGACAAGGTATAAGCAATTTCAGACACTTAGATATACTGCATAATACTATGAATACCTGGTTATGAAATGTAAACACCAGTGATCATTTCATTTTATTTTATTTATTCAATTGTATTGAATGTATATGTAGTAGTATTTGTAATAGTAATATAACACAGTATGTGACATAAATGAAAAATAAATTCCAGACAGCAAATATTGCTCCTTAATAATCAAACAAATTTATGACATTGTAACATTTTTGATTTCCATTAAAAATACAAAAAGGCATTGCACCAAGATAAATATTATAACACAGTGCTCCAAACGTATGACCATATTTGTGTTAAAATAAGACTAGTGTGATAGAATTGGTAAAGTTATATCCAATATTTAAATTCCTGTCATAATCGTCAGACTATCTAGCATTTCCATGTAAAAACACATTTAAATTTTACAGGAATTAGGTTGGTAACAGTAGTACCAGTGATAAAGTGTGTACCTGCGGGTGAGGCTGCGCCTCCGTTCTGTTTGGGGCAGAAGGGTGAAGGTGGCTCTGCCGCAGTGAGCGGGCTGTTCTCATTGGTCATCTCCAGACCACTGTCGCTCTCTAACAATCCCTCTCCCACCGACATGTCACCGTTCACAGCAGCCTGAAAAAAGAGACATTCTGTTTACAACATTTGGACAACTCAAAATCTTCAATATCAAACAAGCAATACAACAACAGAACAAAACAGGACTTTGGTTTATCTTCAAAGCACAATGTAAGATATTTTAATGAAACCTATGAGGTTTCTATCCCTCTGCTGAAAGTCCAGGTAACCAAAACCTAGAAGATCCTTAAAATTTCATACAGTAAAAGTGATCCATAAGTGCTATATGTGATGCGCTACATGTGTGTGTTTACAAGTGACTAAAAGCCTAAATTAATTCAGTATATCATATAAAGCCATCGGATCTCTTCACAAGACTTGGATTAAATCAGGTTAAAAGATTTATGGGATTTATTTGGAACAAGATGAGGTTGAGAAAATGACAGCTTTTTCATTTTTTGGTGAACTATGATCACTTCAAGTATGTGTTTAATAATAACACAATGACTGGAACATCTGAGGTTCTGTCCCTCATGTAGGAATGACAATCCTGCAACATGCATTATTGCTAATGTCATCAGCACGATGCATAGGATCACCTCAAAACCAAGTAAATCTCTCTGTAGATCAAAGCAGGAGCTGCTCAATAACCTTAGCATGAAAGCACAAGAGTAAGCTTCCATAAAACTAAACCATGTATTCCGCTTAAGGAAGCAAGTAGAGGCTGGACAGCTGAAAGGGTTTGTGGGCTCCTACATTGATTCAGTTTATCTTTCTACTGGCTCATAATGACACCCCCTCGGCCTGCACTGGTTTTGCCTTAATGGGCCCCTGGCCCCGGGCTCATGCTTTTGAAAGGCAGAAGAAAGTCAATGGATCAAACCAGGAGGCTAAGATCCCCTTTATACCACATAATGCCACACACACACACACACACACCAAGGAATAGCAATGTGTGGAAACTCACTGTAATTTCACTGTGAGTTCGGTGTGTGTCTGCTGCCATGCTTGCCAAACATGTGAACACACACTCTCACAGTAGCTAAAGGCATTTTTTGAACACATTGATGAGCAGACAGGCTCATCAGATAACAGTTATGTTAAAGCAGACATAAATAATTCCAGACAAGATGCAACATGAGCAAAATGTGGAAGCACGTGTCATGGCGTCAAACCTGTAGACAGGGTTCCCACTCTTTCATGAACACCAGATTCAAGGACTTTTTAAAGAACCATTTTATTAAATCAAGCACCTTTGAAATTCACACCCCCAGCACATAACATCATGAAAGTCCTAACTCTACTTACCATTTCACTTACACTTAATATTTACATAAAGACATGTCAGAGTTATAATGATGTTTTGAATGTGTAGGTTTTATAAATTTAAACCGTTTTAGACAGTCGTGTTTATAGGACTTGAAATCCATTAAATTCAATACTGGTAATATTCAAATGCAGTTTCTGAAATATTGATTAAAAAAAAATGCATTACACTGGTTTTTAAACAGTTTTTAAATTCAGAATATCTCCATTTTTTTATTTGTCTTTTTTAAATAAAATGCTGTTAAATGTTGTAATAACATCGTAAAACCTGTTAACAGTAAACCTTTGCACATTCACTTAATATAACCAAAGTGATGATAAAGACATCATTTTACAGAAGATTTCTATTTCAGATAAATGCTGTTCTTCTGTATTTTCTATTCATCAAAGAAATCTGAAAAAATTATACTCCGCTGTCTTTTTTAGCAGCAAATCAGAATATCAGAATTATTTCTGAAGGACTGTGCGACTGGAATAATAGTGCAAAAAAATTCAGCTTTAAAATCTCAATAAATTCATTTTGAAATATATTCAAATAGAAAACAGTTATTTTAAATAGGGTAGTAAAAAAAATTCAAAATCGTACTGTTTTACTTAACTTTGGATCAAATAAATGCAGGCTTGGTTAACAGAAGAGACTTCTTTAAAAAAAAAAGTTTACTGTTCAAAAACGTATTTTCTCTAATGTCTAGCTTTTAGTTGGTGAATAAATATTTAACTGCTGGACAACAACAAATGATAATGATTTGTTTATATATTACAAACACTTTTTTCATCATAATAATAAGGCAGAATAGATTCTATGATGTAATAAATGCAATTAGCACTGCATTGTTCATATACTTTATTTATAACCTGCTGGAGATGACTTAAAAAAACATTTATTGTCACAATCGTTATGTTTAATGTGTTCGTGTTTCCAAAAAGTGTCTGTTTTTCTGTGTAAACAACTGTTTTCATATAGCAATAGCTGGACGATTTTGCCCATATTAGGAGTTTCCCGGTATGATTTTCTGCATGAGAGCACCCTCCGGCTTCGAGGATGAATGAAACATACACTTCATGAATGTGTATAGCGCTCCTTGATGTTCATCTCGCCTTTTGGGTCCGAATAAAATATCATGTCATGCGCATCCTTTCTCGTTGAGTTTAAATCTATATTTACTCAACCAGCTCGTGAAAACCTCTATTCGAGCAGATTTGACCGAAAAAGTGCGTGATCAATTTCCGTGATATTAAAAGTTGGGCGACGTGTCAATATATACAGGATCAGGACATGCATTGCAGGAACACAGGGGGTAGGGTACAACAGGGCTAAGGGAACCCATAAGAAAAACTGTGCTATTCACTGCGCCTAAAATATATTATATTACAAAATAATACATATAAAATAATAAATAAATAAATATAATACAAAAATATGTTTGTATTGACTATTACAGGGTTAGTTTATCGAAAAATCTAAATGATGTCATTAATAACTCACCCTCATGTTGTTCCAAACCCGTGAGACCTCCGTTTATCTTCGGAACACAGTTTTGTTCATTATCTGGCTCGTGTTCATCTTCAGTTCTCTCTTCACAGCAGTTCAGCAGTTCACAGTAATGTGTCAGCCACATTAAAAAAGTTAACAGCTTAAGTCATTTGTGGATTAATGCGTATTGGGGACGCGAACTGTTTAAAACGATTCAGTTCGATTTGGTGAACTGGTTCAAAAAGATCCAGTTGCATCGAATGATTCGTTCGCGAACCGGATATAACAAACTGCTTTGTTTTTAACTCTCTCTCACAACAGAGACGGAAGAGAAGACAATGCTGAATAAAGTCGTAGTTTTTGCCATTTTTGGACCAAAATGTATTTTCGATGCTTCAAAAAATTCTAACTGACCCTCTGATGCCACATGGACTACTTTGATGATGTTTTTCTTACCTTTCTGGACATGGACAGTAGACCGTACACACAGCTTCAATGGAGGGACTAAGAGCTCTCAGACTAAATCTAAAATATCTTAAACTGTGTTCCAAAGATGAACGGAGGTCTCAAGAGTTTCCAGTTGAGAAATGCAATAAAATACAATGTTTTGTTTGTTTATATTCCAATATTCCAGAGAATATTATTAAGTGAATTAACATTATCCAGTGAATTATTCTTGACTCTGTAGCTATTAAACAGCTTATAAACATACTAATACGGTAGTTTAAAATGAAGTTGATTAAATTTACATGAAAGACTAATATTCTACACTTAAAAAAAAGATGACTGAAAAGAGGAAAAACCAATGTAAAGTATATTCTTACTTCACTCAGCGATTTATTTACTTTATAACAGTTAATAGCTGATGACTTTGCCACTTTTTTCACTAATAAAATTAAAAACATCAGTGCACAATTTTCCAGACCACAATCAGTCAAGGTCATATCACCAACAAAAATACACTCATTTACATCCTTCTCTACACTCTCTGAGGCAGAAGTCTCCAAACACATCCTTTCTAATCATCCTACTACTTCCCCGCTTGATCCTATTCCATCTCATCTCCTTCAAACCATTTCTCCTGCAGTTGTACCTTCACTCACTCACATCATTAACACATTCCTCCAAACTGGTGTTTTTACCGTGTTCAACCAAGTCTCTGCATTTCTCACACAGAACAACCTCCTTGACAGCAACCAATCTGGCTTCAGAAGTGGACATTCAACTGGGACTGTCTTGCTCCCAGTTGTTAAAGCCCTAAGACTGGCAAGAGCAGAATCCAAATCTTCAGTACTTTTCCTGCTTGATCTGTCCGCTGCTTTTGACATGGTTAACCACCAGATCATCCTATCAACCCTGCTGGAAAAAGGGCATCTCAGGAACCACACTTCAGTGCTTTGAGTCTTACCTATCAGATAGGTCCTTCAAAGTATCTTGGATATGTGAGGTGTCCAAGTCACAACATCTAACTACTGCGGTGCCTCAGGGCTCAGTTCTTGGACCACTTCTCTTCTCTGTCTACATGGCATCATTAGGTTCTGTCATTCAGAAACATGGCTTTTCATATCACTGCTATGTTGATGACACTCAACTCTACCTCTCATTGCATCCTGATGATCCGACGGTAGCTACTCGCCTCTCAGCTTGTCTAACAGACATTTCTTGCTGGATGATGGACCATCACCTTCAACTCAACCTTGCCAAGACAGAACTGCTTGTGGTTCAAGCAAACCCATCGTTTCATCACAATTTCACCATTAAGTTAGGCACATCATAACTCCTTCATAAACAGCCAGAAGCCTTTATGATGGATGATCAGCTGATTTTCCCAGACCACATTGCTAAAACTGTCCGATCCTGCAGATTTGCTTTATTCAACATCAAAAAGACCAGACCAAAAATATAAACACTCTTTTGTGCCTGCAGCCATTCTGCTTCTTAATTCTATAAAGAACCACAGATAAGTGATGTGACATTACATTCAGCCAAGTATGGTGACCCATACTCAGAATTCGTGCTCTGCATTTAACCCATCCGAAGTGCACACAGAGCAGTGAACACACACACACACACACACTGTGAACACACACCCAGAGCAGTGAGCAGCCATTTATGCTGCAGCACCTGGGGATTCAGTGCCTTGCTCAAGGGCACCTAAGTCGTGGTATTGAAGGTGGAGAGAGAACTGTTCATGCACTCCCCCCACCCACAATTCCTGCCGGCCCGAGACTCGAACTCACAACCTTTCAATTGCAAGTCCAACTCTCTAACCATTAGGCCACGACTTCCCTGACCTTAGTGAATTACTATTTATTGATTGTTTTTATTATTTTAACCATGCCTGCATGGTAGGCAATTTTTGTATTTGTATTGTGTGTGTAATTTGTAAAACTATCTGTTGCACAATGAATTGTAGTGTGATTCTACAATTTTCATAGTCATGAAAATAAAGAAAACTCTTTCAATGAGAAGGTGTGTCCAAACTTTTGGTCTGTACTGTATATATATATTATAAGACCTCTAACACTAGCTTGCTTTATTCTTTTTCTATTCTATCGGTTTTCTTTCTATTTATTATATTATTTAAAAACCCTTGCTACATGTGCTGTGTTAAGCTAACTGAGACTTATAAGCACTTATATATCATTGCTCTTTGTTGTTTTTGATTGCTTCCACTGTCCTCATTTGCAAGTCGCTTTGGTTTAAAAGCGTCTGCTAAATGAATAAATGTAATGTAAATAAATATCGGTTCCGCAAATCGGGCACATAAATATGCAAAAATAAAATCCAACATGCTACATAAGCCATGGACTTCCTATTTCTTGTGTGCGAGTATTGTTTGTGCAGGTCACTGTGCCTTTCCGTGTTTCTAGTTTAGTCCAGTCTAGTATCTTAGACTGTTTATCTCATCAGTCTGCCGCTCATCTTAGAATCGTTGATCGACTCCAACTGTTTACTGGACTGCTCTTGAGTCTTGCCCTCAATATACCGGTTTTCCAGTGTTTGACCCTGCCTATGTATGACCATTTACAGATGCAGCTCAATAAATTAGAAATGTTGTGAACTCAAATTGTGACACTTGTGTATAAAATAAATTCAGTGCACAATGACTGAAGTAGTTTAAGGGTTTGGTTCTTTTAATTGTGATGATTTTGGCTAACATTAAACAAAAACCCACCAATTCTCAACAAAAATACTTCATAAGATCAATATAAAAAAAAACTTTTTAGTTAATTGTAAGCCTTTTGGAAAGCATGTTCATTTACTGTACATGTACTCAATACTTGGTAGGAGCTCCTTTTGCTTTAAAAACTACAGACTACTTTAACTACTTACTGCCTCAATTTGCCGAGGCATGGAGGTGATCAGTTTGTGGCGCTGCAGAGGTGGTTTGGAAGCCCAGGCTTCTTTGACAGTGGCCTTCAGCTCATCTGCATCGTTTGGTCTTTTGTTTCTCATTTCCCTCTTGACAATACCCATTAGATTCTCTCTGGGGTTCAGGTCTGGTGAGTTTGCTGGCCAGTCAAGTACACCAACACGATGGTCATTTAACCAACTTTTGGCGCTTTTGGTAGTTTGGGCATGTGCCAAATCCTGCTGGAAAATAAAATCAGCATCTTCAAAAAGCTGAATAGCAGAAGGAAACATGAAGTGCTCAAATTTCTTGGTAAATGGGTGCAGTGACTTTGGTTTTCAAAAACACAGTGGACAAACACCAGCAGAGGACATTGCACCCCAAATCATCACAGACCGTGGAAACTTAACACTGGACTTCAAGCAACTTGGGCTTTGAGCATCTCCACCCTTCCTCCAGACTCTAGGACCCTGGTTTCCAAATAAAATACAAAACTTGCTCTCATCTGAAAAGAGGCCATTGGACCAATGGGCAACAGTCCAGCTCTTCTCTTTAGCCCAGGAAAGACGCCCATGACGCTGTCTGTGGTTCAGATAATTCCTTGACACGTCTGTGTGTGGTGGCTCTTGATGCCTTGACCCCAGCCTCAGTGCATTCCTTGAAGTTCACTCAAATTCTTGAATTGAGTTTGCTTGACAATCCTCATAAGGCTGCGGTTCTCTCTGTTGTTTGTTTTTGCATCCACTCAACTTTCTATAAACATTTTTGGATGAATGTTTGTGGCTGACCCTCCTTGTGAAGGGTGTCAATGATTATCTTCTGGACAAATGTCCAATCAGCAGTCTTCCTCATGATTGTGTAGCCTAGTGAACTAAACTGATGGACCATTTTGAAGGCTCGGGAAACCTTTGCAGGTGTTTTGAGTTGATTAGCTGATTGGCATGTCACCATATTCTAATTTGTTGAGATGAATTGGTGGGTTTTTGTTAAATGTGAGCCAAAATCATCACAGTTAAAAGAACTAAAGTTTTAAATGACTTCAGTCTGTGTGCAATGAATTTATTTAATACTTTTTTCTTAAAACTTGCACTGTAAATGGAAAGTGGGGAAGGATTACTTTTTTACATTCGGGTCATGAATATGAAAAAAAAAAAATACTGGTATCGTGACAGCCTTACACCACAGACTTCTATTTCTGTCAGCACATTTTTGCTTGCAAACTAAGAGCCAAGTTAAAATTACTCTCTGTGGTAACTGACAGCACATGAAAAATTCTGTCGGTAGCTTAACCCGTATTTAACCCAAACATTCCTTTAAGTATAAAGAAATAATTACGTTAGAACACAGACATGCTGCAACAGAGTAAAAGGAAGTAAGAACCATTTAAGACATCTCATAATACAGATTTGTTAGTATAGACTAGGTTCAGTTGAGTTCAAGATGACATGGCACATGTTCTTGGGCATCTGAATGGCCAGTGTGCTTCTCTCTCCTCCCCAGCCAAGCAGCTGGTCTCTGGGATCCAGAGCACTTCCTCAGCCAGGTGCAGCATTCAAAGAGCTTGCTCTCTCTCTTTCCCCCTCTCTCTCTCTTTGCACTCTATGGAGTGCAGAATCAGAAGAAAGTAATGTCTTGCCTCATTTATAGTTACAATGCATATGGAGAAAAATCTGTTAGAATGTAAAAAATATCAGAAAAAAGTTGAGTCGAGCTACCAGTCGACTCAAAAAAAAAAAAAAAAAAAAACAGTTAGAGCAGCTCTTCCTCCAAGAGAACCAGACAGTACCACTTCCCTCTCTCTCGCCTCTCTCTAATCCCATAAATTCCTCTGCACCTTTGACCTCATTTTGAACTCAAATCACCAGAGACGAGTGAGATACCCACACCACTCCACACCTCCACACAGTGTGTGCATGTAGGAGAAAGAAATGGTTTCTGAAGTGAAAGTAAGGCTGATATCATTCAAGTGATGCAGATACTGGAACAGTGTGTCAGGGTGGATTTTGTATTTTCAGTGAATAGAGGTCAAAGCTTTCGCATTACGTTGGAATACAGTCCATAAGCCTGCTCAATATGGAGAGAAAAAATGCAATAAACTTCCGATATGTCATGAAACCACTGTTAGTTCATTGTATTTGCGTAAAGAGCAACCAGAAAGATTTTCAAAATGTCCCATTCTGTGTTCCAGAAAAAAGAAAGTAAATAGAGGGTTGGTAAATCATGACAGAAATTACTGCTATCACAACACTTTCTTTATCTTACCGTGGCAGTCATCTTGTCACTTTCCGCCATGATAGCGGAGGAGTATTTGTTGGATGGCATCACTATTTCAGTCGTTTTTTTTTTTATTTCTTCTTCTCTATCCTGTCAAAAAAGAAATATTAGACTTGGATGAATGACAAAAAGAGGCAAAATATATCAAATCTAGAGATATGAACCCAATGACTTAAAAAACGTAAGGACGTCTGAGAAAAAAATAAATGGATAGTAGTGTTGGGCGATTATGATCAATTTTTCAAATCGTCATATCGTCAGCCCGTGAGATCGACGATGCACGATATTATCATGCATGGGTGGAGCAAGAGAGAGACTCTTTGTTCTTGTCATAGCATAACTATTTGGTGTTTTAAACCACGCAGGTCCACGCGAGAGAGCCTATGGAATCACCAATAATCGAAAAAATATACTTTCAAACATACTGATAAACTAAAGTTAACTATAAAAATACTGCATTTAAAAAAGCTAGCTCATATATAGTCGGACGCAACTGTCATATCACACATCCTGTGAAAAATCTGCCGCATCTGTGCACGGAAGTTATCAGTCGAAATCAGTCAATGGTGAAAATCAATAGTAGATTTCATTTAAAGTCTAACACTAATATTAGACATAAACGAACACGCTAAATATAAAGTACTGAAAACAGGTAAGTTCATATATTTGGAGTAAAGTTGAACTGAACTGATGCATCAGTCAAACAGCGCTCCGGACCACATGCCTCATGACGAGCTGGATGACCCGCCACAGAAACAAGAATGAGATTTGTTCTAACATAACTGTGACATTAAACTCAGTCAGTGAGGGCTTTCCCTATTGCACTAGGGCTGAAACGATTCCTCGAGTAACTCGATTACAAAAAATTATCGAGGCAAATTCCTCTGCCTCGAAGCCTCTTTTAATTTATTTAAAAATCTCACGCCAGCTTCTTTCTCAATTATTTTTTTTAATGTGACAACACGTTTACGTGACCCACAAAGTGGAAGGAGACACAGGCGCTGCGTCTGAAATCTCATACTGTAAGGAGTCAGCAGTTTTTTTATTTGATGGAAAACGTAAAGAGAACATCGTGGCGTGTGTCGATTGCAAGAGCTGGCATACCACAACTAGGGCCCTATGTTTTCTGCGATGCAGAAAACGCGGAGGGAATCGCGGAATCCAGTCATAAAAATGGAATTTACAGTTTAACGCGGAATGGCAAGGAATTTGCTAAATTTTTAATGAATTAATCAAAAATAGCTCATTGCACTTACATCAAATCATGATATGGACTAATATCTGTAAAGATTAAGCCGGAACAGTCTATTTAAATATGAATCCTGCATGTTCTGCGTGTCTGTGTTAATGAATGGAGCAGAAGCGTCTTCCTTTATCACACACTGAAGCACGAGTGACACTCGCTGTGATTTCAGCATCTGCTGTCTCACTAAATAAGACGTGAACACATGAACAACAAAATTAATGTGACAGGAACCAAGAGAAATTAACTAAGAGAAAACATTACCGTCTACAGCCGCGAGAGTGCTCCTGTAGTCTACACTGAGCAGCATAGAGAGCCCTCTCGCGGCTGTAGATGGTAATGTTTTCTTTTGGTTCTTGGTTCTAAATAAATGCGACTTATAGTCCAGTGCGACTTATATATGTTTTTTTCCTCGTCATGCAAGAGGGTCTGGCTAAAGACTTGCACTTGCACTCTCAGACTTGCATTCTCAGACTTGCACTCTCAGACACTTGCACTTCCGAAAAATACAGTAATTCATCTGTCAACTTTATTGTCATTGTTCACAGTACAAGTACAGACAGAGAAACAATGGGTAATAATTAAATGATTATTTTTGATGTATGCATTGCATTCTATGCATTTAAAAAATAAAAAATATTTTTTTTCTAAAAAAGGAAACTTAGTTGTTTAATTTAAAAGACCCAGGAGTCTTATTTTCTCTTGCATAATTAATATTGCACTTTAATTAAGCAAAAACACATTTTAACTGATTACTTGATTAATCGATGGAATTTTTGGTAGAATACTCGATTACTAAAATATTCGATAGCTACAGCCCTATATTTGCACATATATAGGCTGTTCGAATTGCTTGTTTAAGTGCAATGAAATAACTTCTATCTGCAGCAGTGTACGTCTGTTTGTGGATGGAGACTTTGTAACGGCCGAAACTATGTATTTTGCATGCATCAAATTACAGCGCGGTGTGCATGAAAATACCAAGAAGGTGGCAGAGCGAATTTATCATCCATAGTGGTTCTTACAAAAGAAAACTGGTTTTACTTCCAGTTACTGACGTTTAATGTCTGTTTCAGGTAACGATTGTCTAGGTTAAGCCATTATAAGACCACAGCAACCTAGACAAAATTGTCTTATGTAATATTATGCCTTAGTAATAAAATAAAGACCACTATATTATTAAACAAAAATTTTGTCGTCAACCTTTTATTGTATACAGGGCCAGATTAACACTTTGTTGTACCCTGGGCAACAGTATTCAAGGGCCCCATCATCACGACCCCAGGAACACCATAATATGGTCATATACAGAATATATTACTGTAATATACAGTAAATATACTCAATACTTCAAATTCTAACTGTCATCAGGTGTATTTTGATTTACAAATATTTAAATGCTCATAGAACTACAAATGCACTACTATGTCCCCTATCAAAGACATTCACTCACATATGATGCTATGAAAACAAAACACATCAGCATCTGTATAATCTGGTAAAATTGACCACTACATTTTAAGCAGAAATCACCCTGACAGGGTGACCCTGTTTCCTCAGAATTCAACAAAGCAATCAAGTTATTAGTCCAACACAAACAATTTGAAATCTGCCAGTTATCCCTCAACAACAATTTCCAGCATTTTAATGAAGCTGGCACCTCAAGGAAAAAGCTCATTGTGGCGAGTGGGGTGGGGCCGAGAGGCGTGGGAACGAGGTGTGAGGCCAGGTGTAGTGATTGAAGATGAGCTGCACCTGCGCCCCACCGCCAGTATCGAGTCCCACGTAGGAGATGGAAGGATATAAAACTGGAGTGACGACCGTGAAGGACGAGAGAGGACCAGGCCTGGACGTTATTTTATGTTTGCTTTTTATTTATGTTTTATTTACGTTTTGTGTTTATTTTGAATATTAAAATGTTTTGATTGTGCGCCGGTTCCCGCCTCCTTCTTCCCGATGATTACAAAGGTCTTATCGTTACACTAATTTTAACTTGTTTTAAAATAGAACAATATATCACAGCACAATTAACCTGTTAAACATTTTAGTGCTACATAAACATTTAGAAATCTGTCAATTTCTCTGAAGAAGACAAGACAGAAATAAATGCTACACAATCTGGCAAAACACAATTTAAGTCCTAAATAATGACGAAGTGCATGTTTGAATTTGAAATGCTCTTCGCTCTCTGGGCTGTAAACGTAAGCTGGTGGTGTAGAAAAGTCCTGGCTAGCTGAGTTGTCCTCGTCTTTGACGGAAGCGGACTTAGCAGAACTGTCGGCAACATTAACAGGAGTGAAGGAATTGCCTATTTTAGGTATATACTTTACATTTTCTGCGTTTCTGATGTCCTTTCCTTTTTTAATTTCTGCTTCGCGCTCCCACTTAGCTTCTCCATGTCAGATTTTTTTTCTGTTGTAGCAACGCCTGACGTAACCCGCTCGGCGTAACATTTGACCCACCTCATGCGGACTGACCAATGAGGAGCGGGTCTTAACTTGAGGCCCTCTCTTCATTGGTCAGTCTGCATGAGACTGACTCTCAGCCGCTCTCAACTCACGTTTAAAGTCATAGGCAGCGCAACGTCTCTTCTGGGCAGCGCGCAAAGCCGTGTTGACAGTTTGTGTAATATAAAGCATGAGATTACCAGATACAGTATTTTGCTCGTGCCCTTGCTGCCCTGGGCCCTTTAGAGGTCTTGGGCCCCTGGGCAATTGCCCAGTTGCCCGTATGGTTAATCCGGCCCTGATTGTATAGAACAGAGTAGCGTGAACATTCTCTAGAGTTTTTCTCAATTGCTTTGGCTAAGACTTAACATTAAACTGTAACAGTTTTGCAACAGTCTTAACATTAAGATTAAACTATAAGTGAACTTCTTCTATGGAGCGTCACAATTCCATTACTTGTCTGTAAAATGTAGTAACTCAACCAAAACATTTAATTCATGCTTCAAAGCCTAGTAATTGTGTCAGTAACTAACAGATTTTGAAACCTGAGTGGTGGCTCACACAAAAACAGAGTGTTTGAAGTTGTGAAGAGTGTGACAATTTACTGATTTGCAAACATGGGACAAAACACATGCAATTTGCTTAAAAGAATAAGAAATTAAAATCTGCTGTAAACAAGAAACTAATTGTTCACATAAAAAAAGTCCCTTTAATCCTAAAAGCAACACAACACAATGCAATGTGCAATTCAAAATATGCGTAAAACCAACTGTGAAAATTCTTTCATGGTACATGGTATTTTACACACTTTTCTTAAAGGTCAGAAATCTGAACTTATTGTTATAAGAAAACATAGATTTCATTTGTGAATTAAGCCAAAGCGATTGAGAAAAACTTAATTCTTTTTTTCAGATCACAGCTGTTGTTCACATTACATTACATTACATACGGGTGGCGAATGTGTTTCTGTGTCATTATAACTCATAATGAACTTTTCCCAATCACAGTTTTTTGTATAGTCTACATAACAGTCTATATCCGACAAACACACTAGTTTTGGGGAAATAGGAAAACTGGGGAAAGTGACAAACCACATTAAGCAAACAGGACACAGGCAAGGCCTCCAGGTGCATCCTACAAGAAATGGCTAAATGACATTGTGCTTAAGTCTGCAGACAAGAACGTGCAAGTACACACACAAAGGCATTTGCCTTTTTAAATTCTATGGATCTCATTTCAAGTCCATTATCTGAGTGACAATGTGCAAGTTTTCCAAATGGGTCCTATAAACACTCATGATCTCTTCAAAGCCCAGGGGGAGAACTGAGAAGTGAATAAGAGAGAATACAATAAGAGGCCAAATCAAAGGTCTGTATGCATGACGGAGATTGTGGACTGAACCTAATGTGAGGAAGGATTTTGTGTGTTTGTAGCTGCCACAATGATCACAAAACCTATATTAAATTTCACATAAAAAGAGATTAAGATCTTTATCAAATTCTGTTATGAATGATAAAAATAAACAAGTTTCCTCAAGTACTGTAAGTGTAGAAAAGTAGGGTAGTTTCAAATGGTGCATTTAAGACATTCTCGTTCATATTTATGATTTGGAATACTCATGCAAATACAGAATTGATGAATAAATTATGACACAAAATCAAGAATAGAGAATGTGCATCAAGTCTGTAATCTCTGTTATGTTTTTACTCCGTTTCAGAATGTGTTGTGAAATTAATTGTTATTCTATCGAAATTATACAATGACATTAATAAGTGTAACATTATCGAAAGAGAAAAGATGGCAAGCAGGGACTTGGTTCTATTCATTGATTGTTGATTAGATTTTATAATGTGGGCACTGCACTCAAAAGTAGGGACAAATGAACCAAAGACTTTAAATATACCACTGACATTATATATGAATGTGAAAAAGCACAACACACAATATGGTGGAGTAAGTCATGTCTTTTAAATAAAAGAGCAAATCGCCAGTTGGTGAAGTCATTGTGTCAGTGCCACTGCCGTTAGAAGCCATAGGCCCTATCCCAAATCGCCCAAGCGGGCACCTTGATATCAATTTGATGTCAAATTTTAGTCAACACTTGATCAAGATGCTGTAACATCATTTTAAATTCAGTTTGGATGGCAATTTCTTCCAGTGGTAATTGGGTGAAAATAGGAAGATAATCCCACACTGAAATTAGTTTAATGTATATGTAGGCCAAAACGTCTGATGTTCAGTTTACATAAAAAAATTTCAACGTCATGTCAAGTTTTTGATGTCAGTTTGATGTCTTTTCAACATCAATTGCCCATTGTACCTCAGCAAAATGGGCGCAGGTGAGCATCCTTGTGAAAGCTAACATGAGAAATCGGACAGCCTTTGGTCTTGTGGACTTAATGGACATGTATACACAGCATTAATTGCAAGACCGCAAGATGACAAGTACCCATAAAGTGTGCCGTTTGGGGGTCAGACCACATGACTAACGATGGGAAGTCCAGTTCTTTTCCACGAACCAGTTCTTTAATGCCTTAACATAAAGACATTATCAATGACGTAATATATCAAGTCTATCGTCCCAGGATGGGATGAAAATACACATTCAAATATATAAAATCAGTAATCATAATTTCACTTAGTTAAAACATCATATTCATGATCTGAAAAGTTTACAATTAAGTTACTAAGCAACTAAGCACCCAAATACAGTAACAGGCAGTGATGTGCGTACGAGAATTTAATTCTTGAAGATTTAAAGTAAATAAATTAGTTGTCGTCAGCGCACAAATAATCCACTTAATATACATAATCCATTGTGATTTGTTTTAAAAAAAACTTTGCCAGATTGCCCTTCATTCAAGTCCTCGTTTTTTGAGGCAAATCGCAACGAATCAGTTGTCCAGAAGAACCAGTTCTAGGGCCCTATGAAATCCGTTTTATTTTTTTCCAAAAAAATGTTTTCCATTAGAATTTTTCTGGATTCTTTTTTTTTTTTTTTTTTTTACATTTTTTCTACTCCTTTTTAATAGTTACATTAAATTGTATTAATCAAAAAGCATAGTTATATAGTTAATTAAAATAATGAAACATATACACTTTCACATGAATTTATTAAAAGTTTAACAAAAATTATGTTTAGGGCCCTATATGTAATGTTTTATTTTTTCTCACCACATTTTTTTATTTTAACTATTGTTAATACTTTTATTTTGTATTGTTATTGTGACTTGCAGAACAGACTGATCTCCATTCAGCGGCTGTGCCCGACTCCCTGATGCCACCAAAACTCAAAATAAAGTAAGATTGTGTGTATTATGTAATTCCTTGACACATACCTGTTTAACGGGTCTGTGTATCATTGTGCAATTTAACAAAATAACATGCACATTTCTTTTTTAACTGCAAAAAAAAAAAAACATTTAGCTGAATAGTATATTCACATAAACATAACACCCTCACTTTATCAAATTTAGTAATCATTAAATGTCTTGCCATCTCTAAAAATGAAACAAGCGCCTACTGGATGAATGAGACACTGATGAGGAGGCCACCACACCCCTAAAAGGAAACTGCCACAAGCATCTCAAATACAACCACGATCTGAAAGGATTTGTTCAGCTTCTAACCAAGTCCTCCAGAACAAAGACAAAACCAGCCACTGCAGGCACCACGGCGTCATGAAACACCCAGAGCCCAGAGAGAAATCCTCTCAAGCTGTGACTCATTCATAAGATGTAAGCTGTCTCTTTGTTTTCTATCATATATTCACTGTTGGTGTAAGGCTCATTCAGAGCATGGGTGGTATGGTAAACCATCTAATTCCTGTGTTTAATGTTTCTTCTCCATGACACAACTAAACAAAAAATTCTTATGAGCAGCAGAGCATTATAACAAGAACATTGTAAGGATGGTCCAAGATCTCAAATCAAACAACGTTCATGACATCAAAGAATCGTACCATTTAAGTCCAAAATGGTTGCCAGTTAAAGACTTATGGTAATTAAAGGAAAACGCCACCTTTTTTCCATCTTCCACTAAGTTTATAAGCTGATAAGTGCTGCGAAGTGCTCTTCCGCCAAACATTATATTCATAAATTTTATCTTAGGAAATCGCCACGTTTTATTTTGTGTCACCATACTTACTCGTGTAACTACTCATGTAACCGTCTTTAAATATTGATATACGAGTTAGGGGTGTCCATGGTTAACCGATTAACCGATTAACCGATTAACCGATTAACCGTTAAAAATTGCATAACCGAGTGAAACATTTTGCTCGGTTAAGTGACGTCAATGGCGTGCATTGAATTTTATCTGTAATACATTGTTGCACCACTAGAGACCGCCAGAGCGCTCCCAGACATTTGTAATGTCCACAAGAAGAAGTCATTTTTCTAATATGAAGCGGGCAAAGAAAAGTACAGCGTTGGAGCACTTTAAAATTGAGAGTGACGGGGCAAAATACAAGTATTGCAATACAGTGCTTAGATATACTTCAAGTACAACCTCGTTGTTGTAATCTCAACAGCCAACACCCGGGCATCATTAGGCCGGCGACACACTGGATCTGTGGCGAAAGCTTCTCAGCTGCGTGGCGTGTCTGTTTTTAATTCGGCTCCCATGTTAACAGGTTAGAGCTTGCCGACTGCCTGCGTGAGTCGCGTGGCTCATGTGCGGCTCGACGCGTGCATGCTAGAAATAGAACTGACGCGTTTCCAGGCAAAATATGATAGGAAAATATGTTTATATGTCATGTTTATATGTCATGTCATACATATGAATTCATGACATTTTGATATTTGAAAGTCTATAGGTTGACATAAATTCAGATATAAATGTAATAAAAAAAATAATAATAATTATCGATTTTCAAATATTGTACCTGTCAAACATAGTCATAGTCATAGCCTTAGCGAGGCGGCCGCGGAGCCTGCTTGTTACCTTCGCCTAAACACGGAAAGTTACATAACTATTACTAGAGCCTGTTCCTTTATAACATAGCCAAAGGTCGGTGTATATTTGCTTTATACATTTTAGGCTTATTCTCAAATTCAGATTGTGTTAGGGGGCGGGATTATTAGGCAGTTTAAATAGGACAATTTGACCGGAGAGATTAAATTTTGTCGGACATTTCTTTTTTTTTTCGGCCAATGTCCGGCAATTACCGGACAACGGAAACCTATGGCACACTATGGTTAACCGAGTATTAACCGCTAAGGGCCTCGATTAACGGTTAATGAAAAACTTGAAAACGTGCAGCCGTATAAGAGTATATACAACTGCATTTCAATAAATTAGAATGTTGTGGAAATGTTCATTTATTTCAGTAATAACTAAAATTCACAACTAAAATTGTGAAACTCATAAATTCAATGCACACAGACTGAAGTAGTTTAAGTCTTTGGTTCTTTAAATTGTGATGATTTTAGCTCACATTTAACAAAAACCCCTACATTCAATCATTCAATCCTGAGATATAGAGACTTAGAGATGACAGAGAGTGACCCTAAAGAGGGTTTCTTCAGGATTTTTAAGATAACATGTATGACCTTTTTAAGACCTGCACAAATAAAATTAATACCATATGAGCAGAGTTGGGCAATGTCTATTGTACCATATTAAACTGTAAAAAAATATTAATTTACAGTTCAGATACAAGTTTTTACAACAAAAAAAAATGTTTTATAAAACGCTAAACTTTACATTTCAGCCTTTAAACCATTTATAAGAAATTGGATGAGTCAAACGTATTAATTGTTATATTAATTTTAACAATTATTATCGATAAAATATTTTATCAATTAAATTATATAAATTAGGGGTATGCAATATCGACAATTTTTTTTAAATATAATTTTCTGGGATTTTATCGATAATGGTAATTAGATAATATTGTGCTATAAAGTGTGTTATATCGTATTAATTGTGCTAACAGCTGGCTCCTGAATTTTTTCTTTTTATCTTCTGTGGTAAGTTCACAGCAATAATATAAATTAATTTCCAACTAGTTTTATGGGCATTTTTACATTTAAGCCATTCTTTCTAAAAGTGTGCACCATCTTTTGAGTCAAGTTCTTGCATTTGGGCTTTTACCAAGCAAATGAAATCAGTAAAAAAAACAAAATTGATCTTAGCAATGCAGAGGAAACACAGAAGTGACATTAGAAGTGTCATTTAGATGCATTTACATACTGTTAAATGCAGCTCTGAGGGACATGGAATACTTTTGAATAAATCGGTTGAATAAATGATTCAGTGATTCACTCATTAACACAGTCAAATGTTTTGTTTCTGAATGAATCAGCCGTTGGAATGAATTGGTTGAATCTCAATGACTCACTTCACTTGCTGTCACCTACTGGCGGTTTTATACTGAGCCCCGCACATGACATGCAAGAAAAAATAAATAAATTGTGCGCACGATTTACTAATTCGTTCCCTCACTGTACTAAAATGTGCGCATGATTACTATGATTACTAATTTACTTTTGCGTTACCTCGATTTGCTAAATCGTGGGCACGATTTAGCAAATCGAGGGAACGAATTAGCAAACCGTGTGCACACTTTATAAATCGAGTGAACTAAATAGTAAATCGAGGGAAATCAATAGTAATCGTGTGCATGTTTTAGTACAGTGAAAGAACGAATTAGTAAATACGATTGCGATTTTCATGCGCATCTCACCAGTAAAGACGCTCCTGTAATTAGAAGTGCTGTATATCTCCAGTACGTGTGTTCAGATCAGGGTTGCCAGGTTTTCAAAACAAATCCTGCCCAGTTGCTTCTCAAAACTAGTCCAAAACTAGCCCAAACGCGTTTCCAGGAGGCTACCGATAAAAATTGCTTCCCAGGGTTAAAATATACATTTTTTGGAAGTGGATGCCTTGGTAAAAATTTGCATTTTAGGCGCTAAATATCACATTGTAGGTATTGGGGTTGCTTCAAATCATGGCCATGAAAAACAACCGCAGACTTGGCAACACTGATTTAGGTGGAGCGGCAATTACTACACAGAACCATAGTCTAAAAGCAGGGATAGGCAACTCCGGTCCTGGAGGGCCACTATCATGCAGAGTTTTGCTTCACCCCTCATAAAAACTCACCTGCCTGCCTGTCACCTGCCTCCAGGACCAGAGTTGCCTATCCCTGGTCTACAGAAAACTAGCAAAAAATCGCTTTCAAAATCGACAAAGAATCGCATGCGATTTTAAAATTTATTTTGTGTAGATTGTCAGTGAATTACGCTCTGTGTAGTAAATGCCAACCAGTGTTGCCAAGTCTGTGGTTGTTTGTCATGTCCGTGGGTCAAACCGGCAATACCAATTACATGATATTTAGCCCCTAAAATGCGAATTTTACCAAGGAAACCCTGCCAAAAAATGTATATTTTAAAACCGGGAAGCAATTTTTATCGGGGAACCTCCTGGAAACACGATTGGACTAGTTTTGAGAAGCAACTGGGCAGGATTTGTTGTGAAAACCTGGCAACCCTGATCTGAACACTCATACTGGAGATATACTTTTAATTACAGGAGCGTCTTTACTGATGAGATGCGAATGAAAATCGCATTTGATTTTTTGCACACGATTTAGCCTACAATTTTTTCTTGTATGTCATGTGCGGGGCTCCGTAGTTTTAATTTCACATTTAGACTTTTTCTTTCTTTAGGTTTTAAATTATTTCACGTCAGTATTTAACGTTTTATGTTAAAAACACAACATTAGGCCTATACATAAACTGTGTAAATACATGCTATTTCAGATGCAGATTCCAAAAATGTTTTGTTATGTTGGAATGAAAGACACTAAATACTGGATGAAGTGCTTTTTATTCCTGCGAGTATGACTTTCAGGTACTTTATACACCACTGTTGAAAACATACATAACATAACATGCATTTAGAGAGATTATAGTGTGAATTTTGATTCCATGTCTAAGTTAAAGTTTTAAACAAGATTTAAAGACTGAATTCAAATAAAAGAAAGTAGTACACGAATGGGACATCACTAGATTCGCGTTCACCGAGAATGCAGATGTGACCTGACAGAGAAAATAAAATTATTGAATGAACGACTTAAGTTTTAGTTAAACTATCAGCCACCAATAAAAAGCCAAAAGAAGCTAACTTCTCAATTCAGTGTGCAGGCTCATTCTTACTAAAGGTTTGATTTAAGTCTAGTAATTTCTATGCAGCAGCGCAAAACCAAAGTGACGGCGCGGCATTCCTTCGAGAGGCCCCGGGGCACGGAGCCCGCGCTCCGCCGGACAGTCTACCAACGCCAATTACCTCGTTACCCTCGCTCGACTCAACTCACATTCACCCCGCTGCGGATTTCACCTGCACTCGGCGCCCACTTATATATCACACGCGCTAACACTTCTATTGTTTTAAAGGGATAGCTCGCCCCAAAATTAAACTTCAGTCATCTTTTATGCAACCTTGGAACATACCAAAAATGAGCAGTTAGGCAGAATGTCAGCCTCGTTAGTTATTCAATTTCCTTATTCAAAAATGCAAGGAAAATGAACGACGACCGAGGGTGTCAGTTCCTCACATTCTGACTGACATCTATCTCATTGTGTGTTCCACATAAGAAAGTAAACACAATGGCAGAACTTTCATTTTCGGTGAACTATAAATACATGGCAATACGCCTAAGTGAAAAGGACAGAAATATAAATCAACTGTTTCCATTACTATGTTGCAAAACATTAATCTGCATAAGGCGCGTTATAACACTCCTATGACGTCAACGAAGTAAACCGGTTTTATTCTAACAAAAATTATTTGAGAGAATTTACTTAATTTACTTTATGCATATTCAGAAAGTTTGCTTCTTTTTGAAAAACTTAAACCACACAATTAAAAATACTGGTTTCAGTTATTTTTACCGACTATTATTATTTAAATATGTGAGGAAAGCACTCTTTTTGTACGTTGCATCTATAACAAACATATGGTTTTTCACGAGAACGCGGAAATCTTGGAATTAATCGATCGTTTAAGTGATAAGAAAATGTGCACAACACACTAAAGAACTCAGACCGGTGATGCATGAAAACGAGGAATAAATCTCACATACTTCCTCACGCTTACATAATGAGCTATAAGACAAGCTCTCAGCATGCCTCAGCCATGCACGCTGCATAGCCACACACCATTCCATGCTTTAACAACACGAAGTTAAATGCATTGTAGTTACATATAGAATCTAAAGGTTAAAGTAGCCTAACTAAAATAAAAGTTGGAATAAAAGTCTTTATCATCAGACGCGCGGTCATGCAGCACTTGAACTCTCCCCGAGAACGCGCACTAGAGCTCCATGCAGAAGAGGTATGAAACTTACCTGTCTCTGGAGAAGTAGTGCTATTGCAAAGAGACTGAAGGTGCCTTTAGAGTAGTCCACTGCCAAGGTGCTGGGGTGTCACACTAATCTCTGCTGGTACACACGCCTTTAAACCCTAAGGGTGAATATGTAAATGGAGTCTCGTTTACAAGGACCGCTCGGTCTTTCGCCTCTACACTCAGGCGTGACTTTTCCCGGGTCTCGAATCGCGCTCCCACTGAATAAAAGCTACTTTTACCTCCTACTGTTTAACCCTTTGTCGGTTATGAGATGGCATTCACACGTTCTGTGAGATTCTGTTTCGTGCAAATAAAATATGACTGTTTTCACTTTTCCTTACAGAACTACTTTTTTATGTTTCTCTGGTTTCCCTGCTACACATTTTTTTATATGCAGGTTATCTATAATATTGGGAATTATTAAATATCTACTTAGTATGTTGTACAATCTTTAACATAATATTGTAGGCTATATAATGCTATATATATATATATATATATATATATATATATATATATATATATATATATATATATATATATATATATATATATATATATATATATATATATATATATATATATATATATATATATATATATATATGTATGTATGTATGTATGTATGTATGTGTATATATATATATATATATATATATATATATATATATATATATATATACAGCATGAGAGAGCGACCGACAATAATTGTGCCCAATTTATGATAAATTTTTTTTTAATTTAATATATTTTTAATCAAAGTAATGTTTTTATCTTTTATATGTTGTTTACATATAAGTGGTAGATTCAAATTGTACAAATATAAGCAAAGTTTTGAGGAAAAACATTCAGTATTTGACTCGTGATGTTTTGGGACTTAACATTAATTTTCAAGGCATTTTTATAGTTCTGCCTATTTAAGGGTTAATTTCACGGAAGTTTTTCGGTGCATATTTGATGTAACTAGCATGAATAAAACGGAATTACTCATCTACTTTTTGCAAAGAAAATAATGTTTAAGTATCTTATCTTCTATGCTAGTTTAAATAAAGCATACCAAAATCCAGATTATCACTGCACTACAAAATCTCGTGATCACATGTGTGCAGGGCTCTGACTGACGAAAGTGCGGATAGTGAAATCGTTGGGCTCTCTGGCAGCGGAAGTGTGGAAGCAGATGTGACAGTTCAGTAGCTACAGCAGAGCTGCGAAGAAACAATGTTGCAGTTGCATTTCACGAATGATACATTACCCGACCATGTCTGCACTGACTTTCAGAATCTGAATAAGTTCAGTGAACAGGTATGAATTTAGTATGCTGCGAAGGGAAAGTGGGAATTAGGATACTATTGAATGAGTTTAGTGTTTTTGTGATCAACAGTTTTAGTGTATAAGTGAATTGATGTTAATAAACGGGTCTGATGATCGTCTCGCCTTCAGAAGAAAGTCGCCTGATGTGTCGCTTTAGTTAGTGTAAGGTTTAGTCACGTGAGATTACCACAACACTTAGCATTAGCACACTGAGCTAGTCTCCTGTTGTAATGTAAAGGATTTCAGGCGTAAAACGTATATTTAGTGTATTTTGATATGTCATACAATTGTATCATGCATTTTTATCCTTTGTATCAAAGTTTTCTTGTTTCAGCCTTGCATCTCCAGCAGGAAATTGATTTAAAGCATAATGGTTTGCAGTGAATGTTTAAGGAAGCAGCTTTTTAAATACATATAATACATTTAATGAATCTTATCATAGACACGTTTGTACTTTTATTTTTCTAAAAAAAAGTAAACAGTTTAATGTATTGAATTGTATGTCTTTATGTATTTCAAAACTAATAATTAAAAATGTTAATGGATGAAAAACTCAGGACATCTCTGGAAACTTATTCAATACTGTTTAAATGCATCACGAGTTGCACCTCAAAGTTGTTCGGTGGAAATTTGTAGAACCTACAATTTATAAGGGAGCTATTTTTAATTATTTATTTTTCTGTACTTCCATTTGTTTAATTCATAATTTTGTGGGCTGTTATTATAAAATATGTAAATAGTAATAATAAAGAATGAGTAGTTGTATGCAAACTTTATAATGGTGGTGTCTGCATGTTTCTTCGCTAGATTCATTCAATGCCAGTCATTCAGATTTACTTTTTACCTCCCATTGCAGCAGTTTGTGAGACTGACAGAGATCTTATACCAGTTCCTTCTAGAACCCAAAGAGGTGAGTCTGCGTTCCCAGATTACTTTTCTGGAAAGCCATTTCAGTGTTTTGAATCATTGCCAGGAAATGCAAGAAAAGATAAAAATGTGTACCTTGAATGCAGTACAAGTCTCTTTGGATAAAAGTGTCCACAAATACATGAAGCAAAAGAAAAGTAAAAAGTTGAAGGCATGGTTCATAAAAAACTTAAAATGTACTCATTCTCTGGCCATTTAAGATGTAGGTGAGTTTGTTTCTTCATCAGAATAGATTTGGATAAATTTAGCATTACATCACTTGCTAAGTGATGCTAATTTAGCATTACATCCACGTGACCCCAGTCTATCAATTAATGTCTTGTGAAGGGAAAAGCTGTGTGTTTGTAAGAAACAAATCCATCCTTTAGACATTTTTAACTTCAAACCAATGCTTCCGGCTAAAATATGAATCCTATATCTATAATATTGTGTTCTTCTGGGTAAGCTGTCTTGTCTGAATTAGGACAGGTAAAGAAAGATATATTATGTGAATGTTCATTGTGATAACTTATATTGTGAAAATATGTATTCAACAGAATTTACACACAAGTAAATGTTACATATTGTGCTTCTCCCTCATCAGTCAGAGCGGTTCCTGCGTCAGTTGACAGAGTTTGCTGGAGAGAATGGGATGAGTGCAGGACCACTGAGGGCTCTGATGAAGAGTGTCCTCATCCTACCTCACGGTAAAACCTTCAGGACCCCCATCTTGAACAAATCGAGCACCTTTATCTGAAATTCCACAAATGAATAATGCAGTCCCCTTCCCCTGGTGATAACATCAAATGTAGACGTTTAGCCTGACCCCAGCACTGATCTAAACACGCTATGATCCTAATCTCAGTGAGTGATTGTTCAGTTTATTTTACACTAAATTGCTGCATTATGCGTCTAGAGGATCCTAACATATGCAAATAGCCCTTGTAGCAAATTGCCCTGGGGAATCTGGACCTAATGTCACATGTAGACTGGCCGACCCTACCAATCAGTATGCATGGTATGCTGCTACATTTGCATGCAATGACTATCCCACTGCCTGTGCTTTTAGACATTAAAATGAAGAGGAACAAATTACTAATCATACTGATGGGACAAAGTGGTAAGGAAATAAGTGGTGGTGTAATAATATATATCAGAGAAATCAGACAGAGATGTAAAAAAACGTATAGTCTACTGTATTTCAAAACCTAGTGAGGTGCCTACGTAGGCAGCATAAGTGCACTCTCAATGTAAAGACTCTTTCAAAAGATAGCAAACTTAAATTCAAAATCTAATTTTAGCCAAATTCTCTAAGGCTTTATTAATATATTGTTACAACCCTATTTAGTGTTACCAATTGGTACATTATGAAGGTACCATATCAGTTAGAATGCTGCTTACTTAGTTCATTAGGCTTTGGGATAGAGGTATAATGAGCATATTGAAGCAATGTAAATGTCTTTCTCCCTTTTCAGGTGCTTTAAAAAGAAACCTAACTGCTGAACAGGTGAAGGCAGACTTGCTCTCATTAGGTATCATCTTTCTTCACTCAGATCATCTCTACCCATTAAAATATATTGGTCTTGAGTCTGTTTTTAACATTGTGATCTGTTGCTTAATTACAGGATTAAATGAGGACAAGGCCACTCATTTCTCTGACCAGGTTTGTCTTAATATATACATTTTAGTGTTTTAGTTGCTTCCATGTTTTTACATTTACATTTAGCCATTTAGTAGACTTGCATATGCTTTTATCTAAAGCGACTTACAAATGAGGACAGTGCAAGCAATCAAAATCAACAAGAGAACAATGATATATAAGTGCTATAACAAGTTTTAGTTAGTTAAACACAGTACACGTAGCAATATTTTTGTTGTTGTTGTTTTTTTTATTTTATAATAAATAAAAGGAAAACAAATGGAATAGAATAAGAATAATGTAAGCTAGTGTTAAAGGCCTTTTTTGCCTTTGTTAATTGTATAATAAATTAATTAACAAAAAAAATACAAAAAGATTAGAGAATCTAGTGTTTTTTTTTTAAGAAAACAAACAGTAAATTAACAGTATGCAAGTCTAAAAGGAGAAAGTTTTATTTTTATTTATTTATTTATTTATTTTAAGTAAAGAATAAGAATAGAGAGCGCTAGGGTCAAAGAGGGTCAAATAAACATGGAGAAGATGTGTTTTTAGCTGATTCTTGAAGATGGCTAAGGACTGAGTTGGGCAGGTCATTCCACCAGGAGTGAACATTTAATTTAAAAGTCTGTGAAAGTGATTTTTTTGCCTCTTTGGGATACATGATAAAGCGATGTTCACTTGCATATGCAAGCTTCTAAAGGGCACATAAGTCTAAAGTAATGAATTTAGGTAAAGGGGTGCAGAGACATTGCTGGTTTTGTAGGAAAACATTATGCCTTACATGTTATGCAAGCAGCTATTGGTAGCCAGTGCAAATTGATAAACAGAGGTGTGACGTGCATTATTTTTTGGCTCATTAAAAAATAATCTTGCTGCCGCTTTTTAAGTTTTAATTGTAAAGGTTTGATAGAACTGGCTGGAAGACCTGCGGAGAGAGCATTGCAATAGTCCAGCCTGGACAGAACAAGAGCTTGAACAAGGAGATGTGCAGCATGTTCCCAAAGAAAGGGCTTGATCTTCTTGATGTTGAATAAAGCAAATCTGCAGGATTGGACAGTTTTAGCAATGTGGTCTGGGAAAATCAGCTGATCATCCATCATAAAGTCTTCTGGCTGTTTTTGAAGGAGTTATGATGTGCCTAACTTAATGGTGAAATTGTGATGAAACGATGGGTTTGCTGGAATCACAAGCAGTTCTGTCTTGGCCAGGTTGAGTTGAAGGTGATGGACTTTCATCCAGCAAAAAAATTCTGTTAGACAAGATGATATGTGAGCAGCTATCGTCGGATCATCAGGATGGAATGAGAGGTAGAGCTGAGTGTGATCAGCATAGCAATGGTATGAAAAGCCATGTTTCTGAATGACAGAATCGAATGATGCCATGTAGACAGAGAAGAGAAGTGGTCCAAGAACTGAGCCCTGAGGCACCTCAGTAGTTAGATGTTGCGAATTGGACTCCTCACTCCTCCAAGATCCCTTGAAGGACCTATCTGATAGGTAAGACTCAAACCACAGGGTTGATAGAAGAATCTGGTGGTTAACAGTGTCAAAGGCAGTGGACAGATCCAGCTAGTACTGAATATTTGAAATCGGCCAGTCTTAGGGATTCAACAACTGAGAGCAAGTCAGTCTCGGTTGAATGTCCACTTCTGAAACCAGACTGGTTTCTGTCGAGGAGGTTGCTCTGTGTGAAAAAGGCAGAGAATTGGTTGAACACAGCTGGTTCAAGTGTTTTTGGAATGAAAGGAAGAAGGGAAACTGGTCTGTAGTTCTCTAAAGGAGATGGGTTGAGGGTGGGTTTCTTAAGTAGTGGGATTATACAAGCCTGTATAAATGCTGAGGGAAAAACGCCAGTCTGAAGGGATGTATTAATCATGTGAGCGAGTGCATGTACAACTGCAGACGAAATGGCTTGAAGGAGATGAGATAGATAATGATCAAGTGGACAAGTAGTAGGATGATTAGAAAGGATGAGTTTTGAGACTTCTGCCTCAGAGTGAAGAGAAGGATTGTGAACAAGTGTATGTTTCATGGTTAGATGCGCTTGACAGTATGGTGTGGCAAATTGTGCACTGATAGTTTTAGTTTTATTAATGAAGAATGTGGCGTTAGCTGTTAGAGTTGATGGGGGGGGGGGCAAAGAAATCGAGGAAAATGTTTAAAGAGCATGCGAGAGTTAGATGAATTGTCAATTTTGTTATGATAGTATGTCATTGAAGCAGTGGAGACATTAGTATAGAAGGAAGAGAGGAGTGATTGATACACATTAATGCATGTTTTTGTGGATGGGCATGACTGCAAGACCCAGCATATCTATATCTTCTTTTATTTCAGTGGAGAATCCACTACCCTGTTTTGTCCAGACTGGCTGTGGGACAGACACTAATGGTCAACCAACTTGTTGACATGGAGTGGAAATTTGGTGGTAAGCAATGTATTAACTTATGTGTATGTAAATATATATTACCTAAAGTGCAAATAAGAATATAAATAATGTGATTAATTATGTGTGTAATTTAAATGCATAATTCTTTGCAGTTACCGTTGGTACAAGTGAGCTGCAAAAGACCGGAAACATTTTTCTACAGGTAAACCTGTATTTATTTATTTTTTAAAGTCAGTGCAAACATTCATCAAGAGACTGAATTTAAAATAGATTTACCCCTTAAATGATTCTGAATTAAATTTTAAGGTTGGTTTGCACTACACAACTTTTGCAGAAAAAAAGTCGTCTTTCAGTTTTTCTCTGTACCATTTATGTATGATGCCAGGAGACACAATTGAGACACTTTTGGAAGAGAACTGGACTGAGCTGAACGATGACATAACTGAATCAACAATAAACTGACTTTAACTGATAAACTGGCTGTTTTCTATTGTCCTCTTGCATTATCATCAAAAGTTTTTTCCTGTTTCCAACTGTAAAGCTGCTTTGTATCTAAGTACATTTAGACTCATAACACAGAGCCAGAAGTCTTATTTATATGAGAGATGAGGCAGGAAATTATAGAGAGGGAGATTCTTGCCAACTTAATGAGAACCTTAGCACATGCACTAACCGCACCAGAATCATGAGAGACCGATGATCAGAAGCATACTTTGAGCAAAACGCTCAAGTCTAAGGGATTGATTGTGTCTTTGGTGTGCTGTTAGTCGTCTTAAAAGAAAATGCATTTTCTTGATGGCAGGTAAGTATCAAAGTAAATAATTATGTCATCGTATGCCTCCTTTATATTTTAAAAGTACCTACCATCTCCTTTTATCCCAGCTAAAATATAAATATTGTCAGTTTCCAATTACGTTTCCAATTGACTGCGATCTGACTTGAAGAAAATGCATTTTCATGGCTCCTCTGGCATATAATGCTAGTCATATACCCATGGTGGGGAATATTTGACTAATGTTTGATAGTATGTTGATATATGTTAATCTTCAATGGTTGTATTTGCAGAAGCAGTTCTTGGTGGTCAAACTCTTGATCTATAACATCTGTCTGCTTCAGGCAGTGTTGGAGTTATAAGACAGATACACAGGCTCATTGTTCATTCAACTTTTTCATTCTTTCCCAGCTGAAACTGGTGATCAGAAAAGGAAACAAGACAGAAAATGTGTACATGGGTAAGTTTATTTCAAATCCGTTGTCTTAAGTTGTAACATACTCTACTTGACTGAGCGTTTTCATTACATTTAGTGCAATTTTGTTTGTATCTTTGTATCTCTCCACATTAGAGCTGACTTTACCCCAGTTCTATAACTTCCTTCATGAGATGGAGCGCGCCAAAGCCAGTATGGATTGTTTCAGTTAACTGAGGTCCTTGTAATCAGAGTTCTCCTCTTTGCCTGTAATGAATCAGTAAATAAATGTGATGTTCACAAACTCATATAATGTTTCAACTTTAAGAATTATAATTCACTAATCTTATTCAGTTGTGTGATTGTTTGTGTGTTTTTGTTTGGAACAAAGACGACATTCCACATTGATGCTCTTTATTGACCTTCTGTTTATTAAACCTTTGATCAATTTCTTTTGCAATGGTTTTTATTAATCCCAGCATACGGTATGTGTTTTTTGTACTTTGTTCACTAATAGATGAATATATTAAAAAAAAGCCACTACTTAAGACATTTTTAATCAAACCATTTGCTTACTGTATAAATAATTAATACAGTACAGACACTAATAAAATTCATATATTTGTGGTAGAATACAGAACATAATTAACAGCCAGATTTGTAGCAATAAATTGAGGAATTTTGACTACTACTGCTAGTAGGTCCACAGAAACATATTAATTCTTCTGTCAGCCCACATCTGAAACGTGTTTGGCTTTATTAAAGGCAGTCATGCTTTACACCGATTCAGACTGATGTAATAAATTAACTCCGTGTCAAATATGAGTTCTCTGTTAGATGGTATTTGTGTCCTGGAGCAGCATAATATCAAGACTGACAATATCAAAGAACACACCCAGAGGCTGTGCAGATAAATCCTCCAATTGATTTGTTCTTACACCTGTCATTGTTTCCCTCCTTTTGAGCAGTGATACTGCTCTTCTCTTAATTCTGAAAAATCGGTTTTATTTTGTCTCAATTCCATGCCTTAATTTTCTGAGTTCTTGACTGACACTCTTCTGTCTGCATGTCAGAACGTGCAGGTTATAAGTAATTAGCACCAGGTTCTCCACAGCTTGTGACGCTCGTTTGGCCGCTTCCCAAATGATTAACAACCATGACAATTCGTAACTGTGTTATATTTTTCGCAATTTGGTGGCGAACTCCTATAATTTCATTTGATCTCCTTACACCCCACTAACAGTTAGGTTTGGAGGTGGACGTTCATTCTTAGTTCAATTTTAATTAAGATTTTTATACAAATCAAATCAAATTAGTTAATTTAAAAACTCCAACTGTTGATGAGATAGTTGTAGCAGTTGTAGGAGTTTTCATAGATATTAAATATTCTCCATGAAACCATAGATGCCAATAAAGAACTATTATTTTTGTGTGTAGGGTAAAACGAACCCATCTAATCCAAGTTTACCTTCCCTACTAGTAGGTGAACAATTCAGTGCTTGGTGAACTCTGCAACACAATGACAGGAAGAGCCGAGATCAATGAATCAAAAAGCTACATTCCTTGGTTGTCACAAGCCAGTTATACCTTGGTAACCTTCTGGACACCTCCTTTTTAAAAACCCATAAGCCAGAAGCACTGTGCGGCTCTGCCTTCGTCATCAATTTTCACCTACTCTTCTTTTCATTCTGTAAAACAACCTTTATTTTCATAAAATAGTCCCAATATGAAAATCTGGTGAATTTTGAGACTTAAAAAAAAAACACGTTCTAGCTGTTGCTATCACATATGTGCTCTTTATGACCAGTTTATTAGATGACTGGCATATTTACAGGAGGAAGCTTAAAACCATTGTTACTCTGTATAGGAGCTACTGTCTTACTATGATCAGGACAATGATCCTAAGTAGTCTTTCACAAGTTCACACGTACGTGTAATCAGATATGGTAACATGCATATTTGGCATGCTGTGGAGGGGAGAGCTCAGAGTTTGGAATTTGGTCCGAACCCATAATACTCCCCCCATATCCCAGGCTGGGATATGAACCAGCCAAGAGTGAGTTGTTGGGGTGGCAGAGGGATACTGCAAGACTATCAAGGGACCATGTGAGGGACGGCTATAAAAACAGGCAAGTAAATTGTATCTCAGTGGTTAAAACAGAAAAAAAAAATCCCTGTTTTACAAGGACCAGAGGGCCTGAGGCATTCAAACCCACTATCTCAACCAGTTAGAATACAGTCACCATTAGCCCAGCTAAAAGTAAGCAACTGACATAAGACAGCACAAAAACGTCTTCACTATGAAGCCTAAATAGCTAAAAGCAGGTTTATTATGCCCATCATTACTACTAAATGTTACCAAGACTCAAGTTTTATTCAAAAAAGACTTCAATAATCTATTGTGTGTGTTGTGTTAAAATGTTTACAGTCCATTAGTCCTCATATTAATGGTTGTATTAGTCAAATGAGACGAATGCATAAAATTAGAGATAATTGTCAATGAGAGCATACAAAAAAAGCAAAGAAATATAAAAGGAAAGGGATAAACCAATTTAAACCTTTATGGATGTCTTCGCCTGATTTAACACCTTTGTAAAACGTGTTTCAACAAGCACTACTGAAGATGGGAGAGCTGGAGGAGAAAATAGACATCATTTAACAATGAAGATAAATGACTCTAAAAGCCGGCGGATATCAAGGTTACGCAGCTTCTTGTGTTAACTAGACATCGGAACATTTCATTTCAAAATGCAAGACCTCATAGTTAGACCGCTTGCCAAATAAATACACAGATTGCTTGCTTGCATGATTGTTGTTCAGGCGGTACACCAAAAACTGAAAGGAAAAGCAATCATCACTGAACTCACTGTGGCCCTGAACTTTGAAATGTAGCCAAATGATGTTGTGACACAACGTGAAAAAGAAAAGCAAATTGTTATGACATAAATATGCTCTGGAAGAAAAGGGCAAATCAGTTCAAAAGCAGTTCTCAAGTTGTGTCAGTTCAAATCAAATGAGACTCTCTGTAAGGGTGTGTTGATGGATGAAAAACAGTAGCCTACGTTCATCGCAACATAAGAGCATCTGTCTGCTGTACAAAGATATTGCAAAATTCTTGCTCTTTGTGTGCAATAGGCTAGACAATAGATGTTCGAAATGATCAAACACATAAAACACCATCTGATATTTCATGAAGAGTACTAATATAATACACTGATCAGTAGAATTGATTTAGTCGAACTGTTTAAAGTATAATTTAAAGTTAAACATCTTTGGAATCAGCAATGACATACATATATGGTTCAATAACTGTGCTCTTTGTACTGCAATAATTCTCTTTACAAACAGATTGAAAATATTGTGAAATACTATTAGCTTTAGTCTGCCTCTGACTTAAGAAGTGAAAAGCTTCTGGCAGTGATCAGTTGCCATGAATCCATCAGTAATAAAAATGAGTGAAGACAGCGAGAATACGTGTATGATGTTAAATAGATTCTGTAAGATTAAGTCCCAATCCTGAAGCTCTTTGATTTTTACATTTCTACCTCTCCAGGCCGGTCATGCTTGTTCACACCTGCCGTGCACTAAGCACCTGGTGTGTGTGTATGTGTGTATGTGTGTGTGTGTGTGCATAACTGAAAGTAGAGAAAGGTATAGGGCAAAGTTACTGTTACTCTAGACAGCAGAAAGAGGAAGTTAAATTCCCACGAGAATTTACTAGACACTCTAAAGCAATTCTCTAGACATCTGCTATGCACTTCTGGCAAGTTATGAGATAAAAAGAAATGGCATTGTCCACTGTGTATGTATAGGGGCACGTTCTGAGAGAGAGAGAGAAATATGGACAGTTTTCTGTGGAAGTGTTTATGGACAGTTAATATGTAAATCATTAAAAGTGCACAAAGAGGTTGAAGTTTTGCTGGTTAACATTGCCAATGTTTGCCCCTGAAAAATGAGTGAATGTCATTGATACAGCTTTTGAAACTAATAATATAGGGTGGATTTTCAATTCACTGACTTTAATTTCTCTAAAAGGTTGCCATATATTCCCAGGAAGGTCTTATCATTGAAATGGATATTGTGAAAATGATCTTCTGAAACTTTAGCCACTATTGCCTTTTTGTACTTTTTGGGCCAAATAACAGATATCCAATAGTGAGGAGGTCATTGAAGAATGTGGGATTTTTTTAAAGGATTTTTTGTGCCAATTGTGTTCTTCTTTTAATCTGTACTAGCACTTTTTCCTTTCACTAATGTCTGAGGCAGAGAAAATGGGCAGAGGACATCATGAATGTTAAAAACAATCCATTTAAACACAATAAACTTTCAATAATAAATCAATAAAGTCAAGTCAAGATGGAATCAGAACTGACCCTATTTACTTTCTTAATGCATGTTAGTCTTATTACCTTTGACCCAGTTGTGTAGCAATAATAAATCATCAATTGTCTGTAATTTATTAAAATGTAATAACCTGCTCTTCCTCTAAAACAACAAACGATAATACATACTATTTATAATTAAATTCGACTTTATATAGAGTATTGATTTTGAATTAGATTTTCTTTTTATATTTTGAGTTTATTCATTCTTGTGCTTTTAATATTTCTATTTTAGCTTTCATTTCTATTTATTTCGTTAGCAATAGCAACACTGGAAACATGTCACATTACAGAGGAAAAATGTTTTGTGAAGTGTGTCTTACACGGGCGTCAACACATTTTACTAAATTTAAATCCATTCGGCAGTTTCTTCTCGCAAAAATCACCACAAAAAAAGGCCAAGAACAAAAAAAAGACCATACCACAAAGACCATAAATAAGCATAGTGAGAAACGGAGCTGAAACAGTTGCTCAGAAAGGAAGAAGAGGGTTTAGCACTTCATCAGCCCCACACAGGGGCTCAGTGGGCTGAACACCAGGATACTGATACTCATCCCACACGCACACACACACACACACACACATTTCCCGCTCTGAACCTCTCAGAGGCACAGTTTCAAACAGGAACCAAGGCCGGTATGGTTCCTACAGTCTTCCTCTTTCATATACGGCCCTGTTAACCCCATCTGCGTTTCTCACAGACCTGAGCACACTTTCATTCAGACTGTTCCTTTCACTCAGTCCTGTTCTCATGAACGCGTACACACACACTCCTCAGCCTTTTGTCAACCGGAGAATAATTGATGGTTTCTTTTTCAAGCTCCTCTGGGGTGCCGACCACAGACATCACTGTGTCGTGTAGATTGGGCTGTGGTGCACAGGGGCATTTCCTGCAGTATTTCACCCCAGGCGCTGCGGCCCTAATCTGGGCAGGACAGGCGGTCTGCGCAGGCTGCTTTGAAGGAAGAAGGGCCTCAATTTGTATGCATGGAGAAAGTGTGATCTGCATCCTCAATATTAACACGGGCAAGTAGAGATATGCAGGTGCACAGGGTTTATTTGCTTTTGTGTATTCTTTAAACTCACACAATCATGTGATTTGATATAAAAGAGAGAGAGAAATGATTGTATGTGTATTTCTGCATTATTCTAACTCTTACTATTGTTTGCTCTTGTTACTTAGTTACCACTCACCTAGGTTCCAGCCTCTCTCATCTCCCTGGCAACCAAGCCATCCCATTGCTTCCCCTCTACTAGCACCCGGACCTGTCCCAAGGCAGACCCCTCCCCCTCCCCACAGCCTCATGCAGCAGTCGTACTGCCAATGCCAACACACACACTTTCTAAAACACCTTTCTTTTGTTTCCATCTATTCTGAAAGAATTGTTCCCCCAGAGTGAGACTTCATTCACTCAACAGCAATGTATGCTGTGAGAAACTGAGAACTGATTAAAACTACAAACATTTAGCCATTCGAAGACTTTGCTCCATCACTATGGAGGAGCTACTTGGAGCTTATATTATGCATAATCAAAAGTAATAATATACAATATATTGTATATTTTGGTATAGTATAGTCAAGTGTATAATATATTTTAATAATAATGATAAAAGCAAAACCAACACCTCGTAATATAATATATAATAATGTATTATCCACACTTTTTATATTTTACTATATGGAAAGGTTTCATAGTGTTCCCACCATGTTCAATTTCAATCCCAGAAATGGCATTTAGTTCTATTATAATAATATATGATAAATAATACAATGTAAATTTACACTTAGAAATGGATAAATTATTTATGCTGTTGGGAACTAAGAAATGTAAGGTGAATCATATATATAATTACACCTTAAATTTTGTATGTATATGTGTGTGTATATATATATATATATATATATATATATATATATATATATATATATATATATATATACACACACACACACACACACACACACACACACACACACACAGGTTTTTATCATATAATAATACATTTGTATTGTATTTAATATGTTATATGAAAAGTATGCACATATTATAATATGGTGAATGCAAGCATTTATAATTCACACCAGTGCCTTTGCTAAACAGAGGGGTTTTGTTCCTGATCATGATCGATTTGAATTCCACATCTGATTAATTGCAGTTTGATGCATTAGACACTAGAGGTCAGCATTGGCTGTAATGTTCATTTAAAAATATGAGTCTCGTTAGTAAAGTGTCTTGCTGAATTAAGACTCTAGAAAAGAAAGAAAGGGCAAATCAGGGTGAAGAAAATGAAGGGTAGATTACAAAAGATGGAGCTGGAGTAAAGGATGTGCACATAGAAGAGAATGGAGAGAGAGGCTAATTGAAGGTGAGGCCAAGGGCATCACTGCTGCCAGCACAGTGCTGTAGCACCTCAAATAAGACTAAAAAACATTTCCTGCAGCGATGACCTGCTCAGACTAACCTACGCCTGTGCAGAAAAGAAGTCAAAAGAAAGAAATACATTTCTGTCTCTTCTCTTAAATTCAGGAGCATAACTGGGCAGAGAAGAAGGATAACAGGGACAAAAAAGGGAGGGGACAAACAAAAGGACTAGCTTTGAGAGAGTCCCTGAATGACTGATTCCTTGATGCAGGCAGTTGTGAGAGCAGGACATAGCTTCACCTCAGGGCACATACTGAACACAGGTTAGGGGGATATATCAGACAAATTAAGGAAAGGACCGATAAACTAACCAAGTGTGAAAGGGAAAGTGGAAGTCTTTAATTGTGGGTGGTGATCCAAGAAGAGGGATGTGTTTATTAGTGGATATTTACAGATGTTTCTGAATGGGTGTTTTGGGTGTATTGAGAAAATTGAGAGGACACTTAATGTGTTCAAAATCATACAATGCTGGTCACATGGTTTTGTGGTAAAACATTTTTTTGAGTGGCTCAGTTAGTAGCTTTTGCGCGCATGACATAATATCTGGCACAAAATAAAATATTTTGATTCGATTTAGAAATGTCTGAGTGAGTGGAAAAGTATAAATATTATCAAAGGACATTACATGTAACTTAAATTTTTAAATGTCTTTTACATAGAAATGAATGCATCTGTTCCCTGTAGCTGAACAAAATTGCTGTTTGTGGTTTAAGCCAGCTGACTCTGAGGCCATTTATATTCTAGCACACACCTGAAAGTTGATAAAAAAAAGTTTAGTAGTAATACAATGTAACAACCAAAAACAATGCTGAAATTGATCAAATATTGCCATAGACTAGCAATTGCAAATATAAATAGTAAATCATGGTTCTTTGCTGTTATACACAGTACACTAAAGGTTATTAGCTCATAAAAAAGGACAAGCCCTTTGATATGGCAACACCAACTTCATGTTTTAATAGGAAATACATCAAAACAGGAATAAAAACTGCATTCGTTGAGTGATTTTTTTGGTTGATTCTTGGTTGCCCTTTAGGCTAGCCTGTCACCGTTTTCTCACATACATCTTCTTGCACAAGGCTGGAACTGTGTAAAACTGAGCTAATGACCCAGCAGGCCAGGGTGTTGAAGGTCAAAGCACTTCTGGTTCGTCATATGCTCTAAATCTGAGAACAGATATTCAAAATCAAACTCAGTCATGAGTTTACAGTTTATCGAGCACATTGCTAGCGTAGATGCTAAAACTGCAGTAAACACTGTGGTTTATAGGTCACTGAGGGTCTCGCACTACTGCTGTAAGGGGCCTTTTCACACCGGATGGGATCTAGTCAGCACTATTTTTTAATTGTTGGTCTATGTAGAAATGTGTCAGATGGATGTTTTTAGCACTGTGCTGTGTCTGTTTGTTTCTTCAGTGTTGCTTCTTTTGTTTTTATTTGTTTCCATATAAATAAAGCTTTTAGGTTTAATTTAACGTTAAAGATTTTTTAAGTACTTGCTGATTTATAACATTTTCTATATTAAGGCTGCTTCTAAGAGACATAAATGCTACATTTATAGTCACTGGAAATAGTACTGAAGAGAGTTTAGGAGTCAGGAAGGCTTAGCTAATGCTAAGAGGTGGCCGTGCCTAGCGTCTTGATTGTTTGTTTTTTATTCTCCTAGACCATGAGGAGCAACATGACATACATTTGAAGTGCATTCCAGGTCTTTGGTGTCTCCAGGCACCATTTTGATTATGGAAGATGGATAGAGGATCGTTAAACAGCTATTATGGTCGTGTACAGTCTTAGGACAGCCCGGTAATGAGGTGCAGCGCATGGGATTGATGGGTGTTTGGCTCCACAGTGTTTCAAGAGAGCAGTGCTGCCATAGTTTCAACCACTGGGACACCGCAATACAGACAAACAATGAATCGGCAATGAGAACGGATCATCCGTTAGCCTGTATTTGTGATAGCATTCGTGCAGGACACATGTCAGGGTATAAACAATGTGACAGCCTCACTGAATATTGAAGCGAAAAATGGTTTGATGTCAGATGTCTCGCCCAAGAAAGTTGTCTCATTTGTGAAAAGATGGATTTCTTTGCAATAATATTGTCTTGTTACCTCGATCTCATTCCACACCTGTCGTTCTCAACATCACATCTTTCCAAATCAATTTCAGTACTTTTATTTTCAACTTTTGGTGCTGACACACACAACCATTTCTCAGCCACACTAAACCCATGTGATGACACATGAGATATTCAAGACAAACATGTGTAGAGTTCCCCCGTTCAGCTTCCTGTGAAAGATGAGGCTAGTGATCTTCGTGTGCGTGACACAGCTGCTGGCACGCAACTGAACGGATGCAGGAACATTTGCGGTGGGTGGTCCCTTCTCAGTCTTTATAGATAGTTAAGTGGGGTGACAATTATGCAAAATGTACTATAAGCTAAGAGATATTTATGTCATAGGATGATTCCATACTGCTTTTAGTTACATGCAAGGTGTCCAGGGGAGCATATGTAATTGCAAATCTCCCTACTATATAGTAAAACAGTATGTGAACAAAATAGCACGTCAAAATTCACAGCATTCATAAAGCAGTAGGCAAAAAGTCCCCTGATGACCTACTTTTTCCGGCGAGATTCTGAAGTGCATATCTAGTGGACACTTAACTAACCCATGAGGCCATGGGAAAGGATTTGTGAGTAAAGTGATGCAAGTGATGCTGGTATAGGTCACATTACGAATGGAGTACATCCAGATTACTTTCGTACTACACACTCGTTTTACATTTTACATAAAACATACATTTAACGGTCGCATAAGAAAAATACTAATTTAGAGAGAATGCAATAGCGGAAAATGATGTAACTACACTATCTAAAATAGTTCTCAATTTCTCCAATATACTGAGAACTATATAAAACATATTTAATTCCCATTATTTAATTCCTGTACTACTTTGTTCCCTCTTTTTAATTTAGTTCAAATTAAAGCGAGAAATCATCTCACGAGTTGTCCTGCATGAATGAACTAATCATGGGGTTATTAAAGGGGGGGTGAAATGCTCGTTTTCACACAATATCCTGTTAATCTTGAGTACCTATAGAGTAGTACTGCATCCTTCATAACTCCAAAAAGTCTTTATTTTTATTATATTCATAAGAGAAAGATAGTCTGTACCGATTTTCCCGGAAAAACACGAGCGCCTAGAGGCGTGACGTGTGGGAGGAGCTAAAGAATCACGAGCGCCAGTAGGCTTTTGAGTTGAGAGCATGTGGAAGCTGTGACACAGATCCAGAGGCTGAAATTTAACAAGAGCAGCATCAGCACAGGCGGTATGCTATGTGGTATGTACTGAAACTGTATATATTTGCTTAGTGGTTTTTTGGAAAATGACTAAGTTCCACTTTATGTCGTCTTTTTTTTTTAAGCTGTACATGTGGAAAGTGCAGTTTGATGACAACATCGCATGTTGTTTACTTGATGTGGCTGATCAGGCTGTGCTCAGCCTCTCAGTGCTCTGCTATACTGGAGCGCGCACTCTTCCGGCAGAAGAGCGCGCACTTAGGACCCATATAAGGAAATTCCGCTCCATCTAACGTCACACAGAGCCATACTCGAAAAAAACTTTCCGAAACTTGTGACAAACCGGAAGAGTTTTTTTTGGAACAAAAATACTCCTTCAAACGTACAACTTAATTTTTGAAACTTTGTCCATGTTTAGCATGGGAATCCAACTCTTTAACAGTGTAAAAAACTCAGTATGCATGAAATAGCATTTCACCCCCCCTTTAAGAATTTGTATCAATGATCAATGAATTTTTAGTCACAATATATTTTTTTTCTTCTGCATGTAATGTGCATTTTGCAATTGATACTAATATTAAGGCACTATGTAGGAATTAGCTTACAGACAACAAAAGTTAATCACTCACCTTTCATGGTTTGCTTTATGCTAAATATTGCAATGCATACATTTCAATAAAAAAATCCACAAAAAATATTTTATAATAAAAAAAATGTAACATAGAAATTAAGATGGCAAGTTTTTTTATAATAATGTTCTGCTTATGAACTGACTGGTGAAATGAAATGTCAAATTTGAAATCTCAATTTTCAGGATTGATATGATCAGCGTAAAACATTTCACGGTTGCAATAACGGATGCAGTCTGAATTGCAGAAACCCATGCTCACAAGTAAGTCAGCAGGGACAAGCAGCACACTGTACCCCACACCCACTCACAGCCTCTGCTGATGACTGCAGTCATAGCAACAGATAGACATAACTACCCACCCTTACACACCGTCCTGTACAGAGCAGAGCCTTACACACATACACATATGTCCAGTCCCATGAGATGCTTGACACATACTGAAAAGCAGGATAATCGGAAGCTAACACACTATATAATTCCATTTCAGAAGGCATTTCAGTGAAGGTTGAGTTTGAAGCATGCCTGCTCAATACTAACCATTCAAACAGTGCCAGAGGACAGCGTAAGTGGCCTACCGGAACACAGTGCGGCCCAAACCAGCAGTCGTGATTTCAACAGACAGAGTGACAAACATTTCAGGGAAGAGACTTCAGTGGGCTAACCACAGACGACTGACCACTTTTCTCTGGAAGCAGATGCTCGCTTCTCTCTTGGGCCATAGCTGAAAAGGGGAAAAAGAGGCAGGGAGGGAGTCAGTTTTGAAACCCACTTTCACTTCCCAAAGCAAAAGGCTATTTCAATACAGCTGGCTCTACCCAGGGCTTTGTTTCCCTGTGCCTGTTGCTAACTTTTGCTGAGAGGGATCTTTTAGGCTCAGGGTGTGTACAAGAGTCAGACCTATCAGTAAAAAAAAATAAAGTTACTCATCTCTTGAATCCATGTAACTCTGTGACAGAGTGCAGTTTTGTGACATGGCAGTTTGTCCCAAAGCTTGCCTGTTCTCCTGCTACACTCACAAAAGTGAAAAGAGTACATACTTTTAAGCAGCATATGATTCGGTAGTTGCTAGTTAGCAGGGGAGGGGCATGCTCATTCTAGGACTATGTTGGGGCATTTGATTGGATGAAAATATGTGTAGTGCTGAATGAATGACCAAAATATTTTGTTTGTTTTCCTGGAAAACTTATTTTTAAACCATACACATTTTTGTACTTTTTATAAAACACTACAGTATAGATGGCTTTAAAGCTAATAGAAAAAAAGCAACAACAACAACAACAAAATAAAACTTTATTAAATCAGAACTTAGAATTTTTGTAGACCTTGTAGAACTTCGGATTTTTGTAAAAGATTATGAAAGCTCTTTTCAGCTATGACACAATTGCTTGTACTTTCAGCACACTGCACGTGTATCTGTATGTTGTGTCTGACTCAGACACACAGCACTTACAGTTACACAAACACACTCAGCCCTGCACAGAGCGTCCACGCTCACTGTTCACTCAAGGTCTCCTGGATCGCCCACATTATTTCATGATCTGCAGTAGTATTTCTCTCTCTAGTCACTTAGATGATTACTCTAGGAATGTGTTTCTGGAACTTCCCTGAGCTGAGAATTCAGATTTAAAGGTTAATATTGATCTATTTTAAATATTCTTTAAGCCTATTTGATCAGACTGTTCTAGCAGACGTGTGTGTGTGCGTATGTGTATGTGTGTGTGAAAAATCATTAAGGAGATTTCTCAGTTGTTTTGAGCCCAAATGGAGACTTTTGATCTTTGGAGACTATTTTGAAGCCACCAGTTGTCAGATTTTTCTTTTGGGAAAAAGTTGTCTGGTTTTATTTCTCTATTTCTTTTACATTTCAAGCCATTTTAGGAGAGACACCTGAGACTATGTTGGTACTTAAAGAGCTCCACTGAGTCTCCGATATGAAAAAGCAACCTCTCATTATCAATACAATTGTCCTCAGGGCACATGTATGTATATGCAAATTAATTACAAAATAGCTGCTTCACAACATCTGGTCATCAAGGTTCTACATTTTTTATTAATGATTAATATGTTTACTTGTTTTAATCATTTTTTCCCTATGACTTTTCCAGTCAGTCATTTATTATTATTGGATGAGCTCCAGGCCTTTAACAGTGGCATTTCATTTACATTCATACATTTGGCTTATATCTTGATCAAAAGCAACTTATATTGTATTTAAAGTAGGCTATGCCATGAACAGTTCATGCGGTGGAGGGGAGAACGATTGCGGTAGTGACTGTCAAGTTTATTCATTTTTTCGCAACATCTAGATGTCAGATAGCACTTGAAGGCAGCATTAAATACATTAAAGAAAACACTGATCTCTTACCACATTCACCTTCATGACCTTCATGGAACTGTTCAGTTTTTAGAAAAAGTAGCTGACATCTAGGGGTGACTTTAAGCATGCTTTGAACAGGTTTGCGTCGCCTCCAAATTCTGTGTAAAGACAAAATAGTGCATTTAAGCCTATAATGCACATGCACTGACCCACTTCTGCCCCTAGTATCACATGTAGCTCTGATGCTGCTTTTGTTTCAGCATAAAGCCCTGTTCACACTGACAACAATTAAACTGATGAAGGTCTGGGAGTTGCTATGATGTTGGTTTCCCATAAGTCTTCCTGCTTTCATCATTTGCATGCTTTGCTTAACTTTTCACTTTCTTTTTTGCCTTGCCTACGGTGTCTTTAGCTCACATTGCCAGAAATCAACTTTTTATTGAAAATGATGTCCATTCACTGCAACGTGAACACCCTTAAATCAAATATAGCACCAGAGTAGACATAAACTGTATATATTTTCCATATATATTTAAATGCTTATTATTTATGTTTTCATTTGGTACTTTATAATGACACATTCTGTTTCTGTAATCAGTATTTCAAATCTAAAAAAAAATATTTATCCAAAATAATTAAATGTAAGTGCACCGATTTACCCTGGATACACTTAATAAATTATATGTTTAAAAAAATATAAAATAAAATAAATAGAATGTAAACAAACAGTAACCTCAGGTCGAAAACTGTTTTCTGTGGGACACACATCTGCTTTGTGTAGATTTGGGCTATCTGCACGCGTGCACTTCCTGGATCTGAACCGTCCCATCGCGCATGGGACTCCACTCAAACCCATCCACCCTACCGCCTCGAGGGTCAGCTCGTATGCCTCATCACTCACGTTACAATCCCGTTCTCCTCGTGGACAGTGGCAGGCGCGCGGAGCGTCGAGGCTCGAGCTCATTCTAACAGGTGGCGAGCGATTTGAGGTCTGAGCGACCGGTGAGCGAGCTTCAACGACCGCCGAGAGGAGCACTCGCTCCTCCTTATGAGCAATTCTTGGGCTCCTAGGCGTATTAAACACAGTCTAATCGTCGTATTTGGGGTATTTAGGCGAATGACAGATTGGTTTAATTAGCCTCCAGCTTACAGGTGGGCGAAAGCCGTTTGTAGGACGGCCCCTCTTTCAGTTCCTCAATAGGAGACGCGGGACTGACATTTGTTTGCCATCCTGTGGGACAGAAGAAACGGCTCCGTTAACAGGTGCGAGGATAGACAAATACAAAGGCGTTTAGTCGTGTATTAGAATTAGAATATTTTCATCTGTGTTCTAAAGATAAAAATTCTAGGAACTATCTAAATCTAGCTTATCACCGAAGCCTCTTTCTTTCCGGAGGAGGACCGACAAAGCCATGTCAACCAAAAAACGGGTGGATGTAACGAGAAGGAGCCGAAGCCCCGCGGTGTCCGAGGCGGAGATGTTGGGTGATTTTCAGGAGTGGTGCCTCCGCACTTACGGGGACTCCGGTAAAACAAAGACCGTCACCCGGCGAAAATACAACAAGATTCTGCAGACCCTCTTACAGAGCGACGACTCGAATGGAGTCTATGTCGAGAGAAACCACATCAACGCCAAATTTAAGTTCTGGGTCAAATCTAAAGGTTTCCAGGTGGGCAACACTGACGGCAAGCCGAACGAGAACGGGGCAGCGGACAGAGCGGTCCTGTACGTCCCCATCAAGGCAACGGTTAGTACGGGTGCTCTTTTCCCCATCTGCTAATCAAACGCGTAATAGTGCCCGATATTTGCCTATGCAAAATCTGAGCCACGCGCACAATGGTGCACGCTCACGCGCCTCGCAGCCGGTGAATCTCGTTCAGGGTTGTATATCTGTAGTTGAGCTCGTGTCTCTCTCGGGTCTTTGGTAACCACTTGTTCATGTGTCATTCCGCCCGGTATCCACGGGAACCGTGGCAGCTCTGCCACCCGATTGTCCGGAAGCTGTTTATCACTATCAGTCACTGAGGATATGATTGAAATGTAGAGCTAAAGAATCAAATGTAATTTGAAATGTGCATTTAAGATGGCATACTATAGGTAAGGTTATATATATATATATAAATTGACTGATTCGAACCCTTCTTTTGCCAAACTTTTTTGCCAAAGGCATTTATTTACAATAAAAAGTAAATAAATAATAGAAGAAAAAGTTTAAATTAAAGTATTGGGTAGGGTTAGGGCTTTATTGTCCCAATATGATGCATCCATTAAATTGAAATAAAATTATAATTTACACTCAATATGTTATTATGGTATACTGTTTAATAATGTACTATAATACTGAGGTGCAGATAATTGACACTATTTGCAATAAGTAGCATAAATAACAGAAAATCCTGCTATTTTAACATAGTGTAAATAGCCATTTGCACTTAGTGTAAATAGCAAATCGATAAAAAAAAACTGCTATTTGCACTTATTGTAAATAGATGCTGCCTAATACTTATGTTATATTGTATAATTATTATTTTTTATTATTAAAAGTAGTTATATATGTAAATCAGCAATGAAAAAATATGGTTTTAAAAAGTTAGTGTAGTGTAACCAGCATGCAGGAAGACATCTTTATTGTCACTTGACAAGAAAACCAGACAACTGAGAAGACACCTTTTGACCCTCATGAGTGCCTTTAAAAAGCATAACAAATGTTTTGCCATTTTATGTAAATGCAATTTTTTTTGTCAAATGGAGTTAACCAGAGAAAAACGACTGTTGATAGATTTGACTTTATAAACGTAAATTTTTTGTACCTTGACCTTTGAACTTGAGTAAACTCAAGTGTATTAGAAGTCCATTAAAGTCTTAGTACATTAAATTACTTTAAAAATTGCTATAAATGTAGGAAACCAACATGAATACATTGAGTACATTTCTACGAACTTGTCATTTATTTTAAACTACATTTTTAAAAGACCTCCCTTTTTATAATTTCAGACATCTTTATGGTACAGTGATCCCCATGTGTTTGTGTAGGGTTATTTGGATACTCTCATGTCATTTTTTAACTATTTAAAGTTAGTAAATTGTTGGGAATTCATAAGAATTTTTCCAATCTGCTTATTCTGCCCCCAATCATGTATTTCTCTCTCTCTCTTTTTTTTTGCATTTAACCATTAGCAAAAGCATTTAGTCAAATAGAATGGTATTTGCTTCAAACTTGACTTTTATAAGAATAACTTGTATAATCTTTGCTTGCTTTATCTTTCAAATGATTATCAAATGATCTTCATAATGTCTTTTTCTGAGCTGAAGAGTTCAGGTTTCCAAGCCGTTACGTTATTATAATAATTTACTTAACCCAAAACACCTGCCAATTTGGTTCACCTGTGTAGCCTAATGAGATGATATGGTGGTGTGTGGTATTATTGGTGAAAAGGCGAGTTAGAAATGTGTGTTTGTATGAGAGCAATGGGGAGAGATCGAGAGGCAAGGACCAGGTGAGCAGGTCAGCTCTCAACAAAACTATTGAAATAATGAGGAGCCCAGATGAAGATTTATCTTATGACCATTTCACGGATTAAACATGATGGAAAAGTTAAGATGGATGCACCCTGCTGTGCTCTGTGTACCTTCATAATGAAGAGCCTGCCCCAGATTTGTCGTATTCAAATATTATTTTTTCTCACTCTCTCTTGCTTTAGGTAGGTGTGAGTTCTGAATAGGAAAAATGGAGAGAAAGTGTTAACCTCACCATTCGATTAGCGGTGCAGGGACTGTGTTGCAATGTGCACAGGTTACTCAAGATCGTGATCACAGAATCTTTTACTTGTAATATAAATTCCAGCCTAATGGAAATCCTGTTAAAGGTCACATAGTGACTTAAAAATTCACTTGATTGAATTTAAAAGGAATAATTTAACTCAAAATTAAAATTCAGTCATTAGTCTCATCCATGTTGTTCCATACCCATATGCTGTTATTTTTTTCACTTTCTGAAGCAGTGGTGTTTTTATAATGCTATTTGTGCTCCGCAGCCCTGAGCGAATGTACATTTTTAGAGAGAAGGAAGAGTAGCCTCAAAAATGTCTATAAAAGTTCTACTTTTTTTTTTTTTTGTTTTTTTTTTCTAGAAAAATAGCAACAGCACAGGAGTTTGAGTCAACATAAGGTAATGAATGAAATGAAGTGAATGAAAAATATTACATTTTGGGTGAACTATCCCTTTAACATTCTTTGTTCGCATTACCATGTTAGTCCTGTAGTCTGATGTTTACTTCTCATTGGTGTGCTTGAGTGTAATAGTAGTTTTGATGTAAGAGCGGATTGATTCGCAGCTCAGTAAGAAGATAATGATCAGTCTGTTATAATGACTGACAAACCGTTTTCTCTATTGTATTACTCAAACCACACACTGTCAAAACACACCGCTTAAAATGGTGTGAATACACTCGTGTAAAGGGGTCACCTGTTGCACTACTTTATAATGTATGAAAAGTGTAGGAGAGTTGTGTGAGGATGGCGTGCGTGGGGATGAAGGATGAAAGCGAAAAATCAAAAAACATTTTCATGCCACTGAAAGACAATGAGATGGAGCAAGGGATCACGGAGGGGATTTCTGGAGATGGCGAAAGAAGAAATTATGTTGTTGAGAGAGGGAGAAAGAGAAGGCTGGAGGAAACCGTCACACAGGCATCACATGCAGTTGACACCATCGTCTGCGGACACTATTATTAGCCCCTAACGTTCCTCTCTTTCCTCCCCTTTCTCCCTCTCTTTCTCGGAGTACACTAAGCAACTGTTGCAGAAGAATGCCGTTCTCTCTTTAGCGTATTCTGTCCTTAAGCTTTTCTTTTGTGGGGTGGGGTAGGACAAGGAAGTGAGAATCTCAAGAGAAGATAAAACTGTCAAATAATATGGCCCTAAAATGTATTTGGACAGTTACTCACTTAAAAGTTGATCAATTTTGAGTGTTGATCAATTTCGAGACTACTTTTGAGTAGAGCAGGGTGTTGGTACAGAATTTTTTTTTTTTTTTTTTTTTTTACTGCAGTTAGGTCATATTTCAATATTAATGTTTATTTTGTTTAAGTCTCTGCTGTTTTGTAAGTTATACAGAGCATTCTGGGATTCACTTGTTACTTCGTATGTTTCTAAGTCACTATAAAAGACTCCTAAAGGGCCCATTCACTTAAAGTTTAGTCATCTGCCACCTTAAATGCTCAGGCTCTTTAAAGTCAGGTGGATTTCTATTGTTCATCAGCTCAAAGATTGTTCTGAAAGCTGTTTCTCGATGTCATTATTGTTCTACAGTAGCTGTAGCGTAGACTTTACTATTCACTATTCTCACAGGTTTAAAATGATTAGTAATACTTTATTGCAGTGATCCTCAAATCTGGCTCGCGAGATCCACTTTCCTGCGAAGTTTAGCTCTAACCCTAATCAAACACGCATGAGTTTGCTAATCAGTGTCTTCAGGATCATTAGAAAATCACAGGCAGGTATGTTTAATTGGAGTCGGAGCTAAACTCTGCAGGAAACTGGATCTCGCGAGCCAGATTTGAGGATCACTGCTTTATTGTTATCATTAGTAGGGCTGTCACTCTTGAGAAAAATCAAGTTCGAGATTCAAGATTCAATCACCAATGTATTAACAGGGAGTCATAAACGGGACTATTTGGATTATTACTTTTTACTTAATGTTTGAAACGGCAGGTTATCAACTTATGAAGTGCCACTATGCATATCCACAACATAAGGCTTAATCGAAAGGAAAAAAAGATTCAGAACAGGCACAAACAATAACGTGACAACTTAAACAGCAGCAGGAGTAAGGTGTATATAGCCTAGCCTAATTAATGTTTTAATATTGTTTGCAAGAAACCCCAGTCTATCAACTTGATCTGGATTAAGTGTGGCTCTCTATTTATTTTCCAGACGTGCCTGGCTACTAGCTATTATTCACGTGATTTGGTCATGGGCCTACGCTACAACCAGGGGGGCAGGGTTTCATTTTTTTTTTTTTTTGAAGCACCCCTGGGTGCCGCCATTGGCTAGTGGACCCCCACCTGCTGTTCGCATTCCATTGACTTCCATTCATTTTCACTTTACATCTGAGGCGTTTAAAGACTCCATTTGTCCATTAATTATTTCCAAAGAAACACAAAAAATGTATAAAAGGCCCCATTACCTTGTGTTTTACGTTATGGCCCCATAGAAGCAGTTTTTGTAAAAAAAAAAAATTGGCTAACAATTGTGCCACAACCTGTCGCACAGTAGAGAAATTACCGTATTGACAAGAGGAGAAGCTCGCAGACAATCTTTTACTGTCTATGAGGCAATCGGGGGAACGTGGAGGCATAAAGTCAAGGGACCTAATTAATCAGAATACTTACCAAAATTTGCTCCTGTTCACGCTCTCCTTCTCTGCAAGATTCGGTTGGGTGATTCAGATTTCTCTTGGCACAGCGATTAGAAGACTTCCAGGTTGCTCACGTGACCTTTACGTCATCAAGCTCAGTTTGAGTCTGCGCAGTACGCCCGACCCCCAGGAAGTGCTTTATTGTTTATTGTTCATTTACGGATATTTCACGTCTGGTTGGAATGCATATTCGAATATCGAATAAAAAGTGACGGCCCTAATCATTAGTGATCATCCTTGGTGTGAGCGGCCCTTAAGAATCATTAATTTAGGGAATAGGGCTACACTTCTGTATGATTTTGATTAACTAAAAAGAATGAGCTCATAGAATGAATCCGACTACTAGAGTTTATGCATGTAACGGTAGCTTGTGAGCGCTATTTTATTGTGTTACACTAGTTTATTGCATCATATTCAATGAAGACCGTGAACTCCCTGTCACTAACTTTAAATATGTGTGAAATATAGCTCTCTCTGTCCTCAGTTTTACATGTTTGTGTGTAGTCTAGTGTAGGGGAATTTACAGTTAAAACCCAAGGACCAGATATTTGGCAATGAAGACCAGGAGTCAGAGATGAGTTCAATTAATAATAATAATTTTACTTGAAGAAAATGGTTTGCGATTTCATCAGCAGACGTCAGCTTCAATAATCTCGACGGAGTTCGTAGGCTGCCCCCCCCCTCCCCCCGTACAACTCAAAATCAACCCCAGTTATACCTGACAGAGGATACCAATTGCGTCAATACATAAGTCAACAAAGTTCTGATTGGTTCCAAAACCTAGATAAAACTCTCCAAAGACGTATATCTGATACGCTGGACACTGGCAGTTGATCGTTTGTCCTGGGACTGTCTGAGCTTCTCCCTGTACAGACAGATACTAACACGCATACAAAGAACTTATCTAAAATTCAAGGCTTTCTAGCACTGGCGAGTGTCTTATTACGGTTGGATACACACACATACAGTAATATGTGGACATTAATCTTGAGGAAAAGAAATACAGGGTAGTACAGGATTCTTTAATATCTCATAAGCGCACATAAGGTTACACATTTCACTCTTGCCATAACTTGATTAATAGTCAAACAAGAAATCATGTAATATAATTAATATCAGTATGAAGGATATGGCAATCAGCATCCACTCCTTCACTAGCCTCTTCTACGTTTAAGAGAGCATCTCAACTGGGATGGCCTGTTTTATCAGTCCATTCATCTCAGTGCCCTAAAGGAGACCCAAATGCTGAGCTAAATGGTTCTGTATTACTGAAAGCCCCTCCCTGGACAGACTGGGTAGAAGTGCTTGATGGTTGTTTGTGGTCAGCCATGTGCAGGTGTACAGAAGAGAATGTGCTTGTGATCATTGTCATCATGGGCCATGCCCTAGCAGTTGGAGTGGGAGGTGTTTTTGTAGTGTTTGTCTGGATGGTCAGTGAGCTCTGACATGTTTATTATTTCTGATTATCTACGAACATGCTGGCGCTTTTTTTTTTTTTTTTCTTAAGCATTTTGTGCCGTCAGCATATCAAGAACTCTGTTCTTTTCTATTCATTTGTGCTGCTTCTACCTGTTTTGAAAACTAAAATTGTCCTGATTTAAAAAAAGTGTGTGTATGTATATGTCACATATTTGGTCATGGGTTAGGTTATGTATAAGGAAAAGTAAATAAATACTTAACCGCAAGTATAGGCATGCCAATATACAACTAGTTAATAGTGAGAATTGGTCCCGTTGTGTTAACAAAATAATAGTATATCATTTTATTATCTTCCATTTGTCACTTATCAGCCATATTGCTAAAATGAATAATTTACCTAAGAAATGGACTGGAAGACACTTTCATGTTATCATGACCAGGTCAAGTGGCCACCAAAGATGAGTTTCTTCACAACACCCCCTACCACCCAGTCACTGTTACCTGGGGCTCATATCTCTTACACACACAAAAAGCAGGTGTAGGAGACCAGCTGGTAAGATGTGTGTGTTTAGGTGTTGTATAAGAACAATGTTCTGAGTGGTTAATCATTCAGAGCAAGTGAAGAGCAAGAGTTTGTCACATCCACTGACCACTCATCAAGAGCTCTTGGTCTGTTCAGCTTCGCAACAGTGAGAGAACCTGAGAAAACCGCTGTAGATGCAGCTCCGGCGGTTGTGGTAGTGAGCGTTTAGGCTAATAGGAGCAGAGAAAGAGGGGGATGAGAGGAGATGGCAGAAGCTGATAAAAAAGATGAGTGCAGGGAATGGAGTTGTTCTGTTGCTTAAGGGGCAATACGCATGTTTGCAGGACCGCTAGTGGTCTCTAGTGTGCACACACAATGTCCTCTTCTCTGTGGGACTTCATTAAGAGCTCCTACAGGTAACAGAGTTTGCTGAATTGTGTGACACTGTTTGAAGAAAATGTCATAAAACAGGCACTATGTTAGGCAACTAAAGTGTTGTTTTTAAGTGTTGCCCCTTATGTAGCAAAAATATATGGGAATGTCCTGCAAAATATGTGATATTACATAATACAGTAGTGCTGAAGAGTAGAGTCTGTGGTTAGGTTGACGACTGGCCAAACACCATATGTTACTTTCCTTAAATTAATGGCTGTGCATTTCAGGACCGTGATAGTCTGTTCACTAAGCACTTTATGAGCAGTTGTTTATGCGGTTTTAAACAATTTATATTTTGAATATTGTAAATGATTGTTAAACATTAGAAATGAATGTTTAAAATCGGGCAACATAGTGCATTGGTAAAGCGTTACTATGCAGTTGTTAAAGTGTATTGTGTGTTGCTATGCTGTTTCTAAGGTATTTTTGGGTGGTTGCTAACGGGTTCCTTACTGGAAAAAACCCCCCAGCTAAAACCTTAAGCTGGTCTTAGCTGGAAGTAGCTGGTTTTAGCCTGACCAGCTAAAATCCCTTTAAAACAAGACCGCAAACAAGGTATGACCAGGCTAGACATTAGCTTTAGCATGCACTGCTAATAGACTGGTCTCATGACATTGACAGACACTGAGGTTGTGTGTGGAATGAATGAGAGCGTAGAAGAGAGCACTGTGTCACACTTTATCATAGTGGAACTAATTTATTTTAATGAAGGCAGTGTGAAGCTACTTTGGAGAACTGCAAATAGAGTGACTGGTTCTGAATATTCATGAGGTATTCACAAGTTTCATATCTAAGGTGCCTTCACACAAAACCACGCCTTTCATTTGAAGCACGGTTAATAATTTGGCCTCCCAAGAAGGCCAGTCATATCTGTGGCTGTAGGTTCAGCTGTGGAGCTGTGAAGACTGATGAGACCGAGAAAGTGATTGATTTATGAATTCGAGAGAAGAGAAAGTGTAGTTCCACCACCCTGGAAGCAGAAATGCATACACACAGCTGACAAAATGATTAGTTTCATCTATCACCCGTGAACAGAACCTGTTAACTAGAAGGAGATTAATGTTATGCGACTGAAATTACTGGAGGAACCAGGTTCAGAAATAAATGATGTAGCGATTAATATAGAGAACAGTGTACACTTTTTGTGTGCTTCTAGTGACCGATCTTCAGTGGGCAAACTTTTTTTTTTTTTTTTTTTTTTTTTCAATGCTGATGTTACAGATATTTACAAAGTGGAGGACGATAAAATTGAACTTGATTTAAGCTGAAGGGTGTACATCTGGTTTAGACATTAACCAGACCAAGTAATTTAAATACAATATTGATTATGAAATTCATCATTGAATTCAGTGATGTCATAATCCAGCTCAGTTCAGTTTAAATAGTATTTGTGCAATCAAGTCAATGATATCGCTGTAAATGAACCAAAACTCCATCAGTGACAGAATGGAGAAAAAAACCTTGGGAGAAACCAGGCTCAGTTGGGAGCTCAGTTCTCCTCTGACCAGACCAAATCAGCAGTTCAATTCCAGGCTGCAGCAAAGTCAGATTGTGCAGAGGGCTCAACTCGTTCCTGTGGTCATGTGCTGGTGGTCGTCTGAGACCAGGTCTTTACAGGGGGACTGTATCTGGGGCTCATCTAGTCTCAACATCATCTAGTATAGACTTGTACAGTTTTGTGTATGAATTGAGGTTTTATTATTATTATTTTTTTTGTCATCCAGCATCAGAGATTGTTGGCCCTGTCCCTTCTTCCTTGTAAGGAAAGCTGTGACGGTTGAATGCATGGTTTCTTTTTTTCTTTCTTTTTTTGTGAAAGCGAATCATCCTCATAATTAATGTGCCCTTTTTCTTTTTTGGAGTTTTCAGTGTGAACGCATTACTTGCACAAAGCATGCAAAGTGTAATGCACCTAGTGTTTTTGGTTTGGCAGATTTTGTGGAAAAAATAAACCATTTTGTTAATGAACAGTAATTTGCTAATAATTTACAACCACCCCAATACTGGCTGCTTATCTGGCCTGGGTTCTTATTCACAGCTGCATCACTGCTGAGAATACAAGAGCTAACAGACTACAAGCAGTCACTCCTCCTCATTTCCACCATCAGGGTATCCGTGCGTCTGCTTGCTGTAGTGACTGCAGGACAGCCTGTGAGGTGAGTGGCTGCGTATACTGGTCTCCCTGCATTCCTGCGGTTGCCATGGTGAAGAGTCTCGGTGCTCTAGAGCAGGATGAATTAACATTGTTTTAATTGGCTCCAGGCTCTGAGTTACAGTGTGCCTTATGTGTCATTTGCAGTGCATTATCATTCACTCTGCATATGCATTCTCTCAGGTGTGTGTGTTTGTGGGCTCTTTAAGTCCTAATGGAGCAGTCTAACCCCAAGTGTGTGTCCAATCTCATTTCCAACACACATACAGCTCATTCCCTGAGAGATAATATGGCCGATGTCAATGCACTTCACGGATAGAATACACAGCACTTCAGCAAACTAATCGCATGCTTTACTTGGGGGGGGGGGAATGGGAGACGACATGGATATAAGGAGAGGAGAGAGGAATAAGGGAAAGGAGAGGAAGTAAAGTTGAGTATGTATTTGAAAAGCCTTATGGGACTGCGAGAGGGCAGATCAAGAGAGTAGGTCTGTTCTGAAAGCTCGTGAGATGCCCTGATTACTACAGCCTTCCTCGGTGCGCTGTTTTTTTAAAATGTGCAGTCACTTTTATCTGTTGTTCACAAAATATTTCCAAGGTGAAATCCTGGCATTCTAATAGGAGTCCACAAAATAGGAATTTTTGGGTGAGGCTAAAGTTCCCCATGCAGAAATCTATATTGTTTGAAAGTGACTTGTGTTAGCTTTGATTTTTTTATATATAGCTACACTATTGACGATAGACTGGTCTTTTTTCTGCGAATACACCTTAAGGCAGCATCCTTACTGATATTTGAACCTCACAAGTGACACGAATAGCAACACAAATAGCACTCCTCCTGCAAGGCTAGGGAAGAAACAAAACCGAAAACAATGATGGACCAAAAAATATATTTTTTTTAAACGATAAATAGAAATACTAAAACAAAAAACCTGCTAACTTATTTAATCCAATTATTTGTTTCTATAAAATAATACTAACAAAACTCAAACACTACCTAGAGTAACAGTATGATAATTTCTTATGATTATGGTGACCTAAATGATCATGGTTTATTACGGTATTGTTCAAATGTGCTGGATATGTTCAAAAAGTACACTCTCAGGAAAAAAAAGGTACTAAAGAGACCATTTTGGTGCATTAAAGGTACATACAGTATTAGTACTTGGTGTTCAAAAGTTTACCTTTTTGAAAAGATACAGCCCCAGTGGCAACTTTTGTACTTCTTAGTGTAAAGAAACAATGATGTCCGGATTTCACAGCATGACTGACAACAGTTTATCTAATAGCCTGTACGAAATGTTCAATTATACCTTTGAAAAGTTTCATAACATTTTATTGAAATGTTTTAAGTTTCAGCTGCTAGCAGACGGTCGGTTTAGCCAGTCTGTCTGCTTCCTGACCTGGGCCTCAGTTAGTCAAGTGCAAACTAAGACTGTGTGTCAGATTTCTAGAGAGAAGGGCAGCACCAACCCGGTCAGGTCTGCTGCTAAAACGCCTTTATAAACCTGTTATTCTAGGGGCACCACTTAGACATCCAGCCATTGAGTGACGATATCTGCTATGAATCTTGTCACCAAGGTAAGCAGCATTGACCAATATGAAGCTGCAATACATTTTTAGTGTTCGTATATTGCTAGGCCACTGGCAGAATTTTCTATTAAGTATAACAATGCAGCACACACAGACTAGGTAAAATAAAGTTTTAGTACTGTTTTTGACGCAGTATTTAAGCTTGCAGGTGGATATGTTAAGGGAACGTGACTTTTCCTGACCAGGTGCCAAGTGTTGCCAATCATAATAGGACCCCTTTAAAATTTGGACGAACAAAAGTATCTTAGGAGGCTGCATAATTAAGTTAGCTACATCTTTGAATGGTCTTCAGGGCAGGAGCTTGCCAGTGACACCTTAAAATGCTGCCTCTGTGGGACGCTCACAGGGGTTTGGATCGAGCAGATGCATGTGTGATATTCCCCTCCTGCTCTCTCGTTAGTCTTGTGAACACACACGGACTCCATCATTTAGCCGTCAGTTTGTTTATCTACGCAGCCGTTTGCCAGGATTAGCCTATAAACTGTGACCGCCTGTCGCAATTAGCACTAACCCAGTCAAACTCATTTCACTCCCACTCGATCCTGTCCATCTCTCCTCAACCGATAAAACCCTCTTCACACCCCCTGTGCCACACATTCCCTCTCATTTGTTACTTTTTGTCCGGTTTTCTATTAAATACACAAATGTCCTTAAAACTATAGATTTACTTGAAGCAGTTCTGCCCTCTGGATGTGTGCCAAAACCTAAAGCACGCATCCTGGAGAGGGTACAAGCCCGCTGTTGAAAATTAGGGCAGACAGGTTTGGCCAGGCCCCTTGTCTGCTGTATTTCAGTATCGTTAATGTTTGTCACCATCAGCAGGTTTTCCGCCCTTAGTTCGTCATGCTGAGCTTGTTGTGCAGGTGTGCAAGTCCCAATTTCTGCAGTTTTATCATTTTATTGTTTGCTTGGATGTCTGTATGTTGGTGGAGAATTGGTGTCTGTCTCTTCCTTATGGCTGAGCACACATGTCTGAAGGGCTTCTCCCCTCCACTGAACTCTTCCCAATCCCTCCATCATTTGTTTCCAGAGATGCGGAGACATGGGGGAGCTGCTCCGACCCAGCTTGTCTCCTAGCAACAGGGCTGTTTGGTCCGGGACCTGGGAGTGGAAGCACGAGAGAACAGAGTAGCAGAAAGGAGAGAGGGATTAAAAAGGGAAAGCTGTAATTATCCGGTGCTGCTGGAAGGATCGAGGGCCTGGAGAGATGGAGTGAGGGAGAAGACCGTGAGGTTTTGGGTTATAGGTGCATGTGTATATATTTTAACAGGTTTTAACATTTGGTTCATTTGACTAGCATCTACCAAAGATGAATAAATCTGCAACCATGTTTGTAGTTGAGAAAAACAAAAATCCACATTTATAAACCAACTAACGATTTTCAATCACTCCGTACAGATACCATTTGTTTTCTTCCAGCCATACACACAGATTGTAATACACCAGAAATCCACCAGATGAAGACCCCTCAGTAGACAGGACATTATGATGTGCTGCCCAACAACGGCCGTATTAATGCAATAAAATTGTCCTTGATTTATATCCATATACAGTATGTGATGCCATGTTGCAGTGGCACAAAACAAATGCTAATATCGGGCTGTGAGCATGTGTGCAGGACAGCCTACTTTTACCCTCTCAGGGTTTGGTGACTTTGGCCCCATGCAGGCATTGGGGGGAAGGGGGGATCTTTCTCTGTCCGGTCCTCAATGCCTTGAGGTGTGCCCTGTGTGTTAGTATGGGCATGCAGAGTATGTGCGCGAGTGTCCTGTCTGCTGCGCCTGAAGGTGCTGCGCTGACCCCCTCCCTCCCGTGTCCCACATTGGCGCGTGTGGTTGGGCTGCTGCTGTCACACGCACTATCATCCCAGGCCGCTGATGTGCCCCGCAGCGCTGGGAAAAGGGGGGTGGGGGGGGGTTGAAGGCCGAGCGGCATTATGCTACAGCAACATGAATCTCTAACACGCACACTCACCCATTGGCAGAGCCTGGCACACGTGTCCTATCTCCTGAAGTTAATGTAGTGGAGTGGAATCCAGCAGTAAACATGTGTGAGCGCCTGTTCCATTGCTTCAGCACTTCATTGTGTGTCAGAATGATTTCCTAGTTTCGTGTTTAGAGTAGAACGATTCATATACCACAACACGATGATTTTTAAGAGGAATATATGTTATGATTAATACTAAAATGATGGGAGTCAGTGAGGCACTACTTTGCAGATCCACCCTAGCTGCCATGGCAACCCTGTGGCCCTGGGTCTGAGTGAGGGAAGAGCACCACTGCATGTGATGCAGGCAGTGAGAGGAATAGAAGATGCAGATGGTGATTTGAGTTACAGGAGCTGATCCAGCACTGACTTGGAGGTTCTGTGTGTCAGATGACCATGCTGCCCCACACACCTACCGAAGTAACCGTTACCGTAGTAATGAGGCTGACTCTCTGATGGAAGCGGGATCCCCAGACTATATATATATATATATATATATATATATATATAATATATGTATGTATATATGTGTGTGTGTGAAAAAATATTTTTGATGACAATACTTCCAAGAACCAAAGCATATTAATATGATCCTCAAAGTATTACCATCTGAACCGTGGTACTGCCTTAGTACATTTATTTCAAGTAACTTTTCAAACCGTTTTTTTTTTTTTTTTGATGACAATGCAGAAATACAGGTTTTATGGTTATTTTAAGTATATTGTGTTCACCATTCACCGTGATCTGACCCTTTTTTCCCCTGAGGAAAATCATCTCGACTCTCCAGCGTTGCTCCTTAGAAGGGAGAGGGGAGATTCTTCCCAGAATTCCTCTTTCAGCCTTCTTAAAGTCCTCCTGAAGAAGCTGTTGTCTGTATTGCAGGGTTGTTTTTAGATCATTTTAAAATAATTTTTTTTCTTGTATTATGAATTTTATTGTTTTATTTACTGTTGTTCAGCATATTGTTTATTTAATTTTTTCCAAATTTTCCCTGTCTCTGTTCAAGAGGAATAATGTTGCAAAGTTACAATGTTTCAATGAAGTCGAGACCGGTCTTTTCTTCCGAATTGTGATGCACAGCCATATTATCAAAAAAGAAATGTTGGGCAGGACTTGGTTCTGTATATTGGATGTTGATTGGATGGAGACAGAGTTTAAATGGGTTAAATGATTGGATTAATCTGGCATTCATTACCAAAGAAAAGATCATTCCAAAACCTCTAAGAATTCAACATATGCATGCATATGGAAAAAGAAGAAATATTTAAAGCAAATCTATTTAAATAAGATGCCAATGTTATTTTTGCTGCTAGCCCCTAGCAGCTGATGGTATGCTGGTCTCATAACTGATCTTTTATGCTTTGAAGATTACATTCACAAACTGTATTCATAAATGGCTTTAAGGTCATTAATGCTTTACGGCTAAACGAGAGTCTGGTATTGAACACACACTTTTTCTGGCACTCTTATTTAATAAAGGAATTATTTTTAAAAGATAAAATAGGCAAATCTATTCATATGACCAAAACCCTGTTTTTTTTACTGCTAAGATTTATGTTCTGTGATAATCACTATTTGACTGTTTATGTATGAAGTATGTATATCTATTTTTATTTTATTTTTTATTATTTTTTTTTAGTGTGTGGATGGGAGCTCAGGGCCGGAGAGCTCCTCTCTGAAGAGGGTCGCTGTGGTGGAGGACTTCTATGACATCATCTATGCCATGCACGTGGAGATCAGCTCTGACCTGGCCAAAGCACCCAAACACGCCGGACAGAAGAAAACATACAAAGCGGTGAGTAAAGCATGGAACTTCTTTCTCATAGTCTCTGATCAGACATGGAAGTATGTCTATGGTCTCATATAGTTCTGATTGAATACTCTTTGCGGCCCTTTTTGACCGCCTTTATCTGTCTGTCAGCTAAAGTGTCCCTTCCTCTGTCAGCTTGATTTATTTCCTCTGATTCTTCTGAACCGAAGCGAGTGGCTCCTGCTGTGTGAAGACCTAGTGTGAACTCTAGTTGAGAATCGCTTGCCTCTGTGAATTCTGGGTGAATCAGTCAGAATATGCAACCAATAAATGAAATCTGGAGGCTATGTAGGACTCTTTTGTTTCTTTTTTTCCTCTTTCTGGTTTTATATCCGTGTATTTTCTTTCCCTTTATATATTCCTGTAATCTCATTCTGTTTTTTTTTTTTTTTTTTGCAGTATTATGTGCATTTGTTTCTCTTTGCATTAGATTTTTTTTTCTGCATTTCTTTTTCTCTTTATGCATTTGTTTCAGTATATCTGCATTTATGTATCTGTGCATTTCTTTTTGTCTTTCTGCACTTTTTCTTTATTCATTTCTTTCTCTATTTTTCTCTGAGTATTTCTGTACATTCTTTTGTTTACAGTTTTTATCTAAACTTCTTTCTCTACACTGTTGAAGTCAGAGATAGGGATCAGTTCATATTTAGAAGACACATTTAGGTCTGCGGTGAACATCTTTAGACCTCGATCACACATGTGCCGTCATGGAAATGTAGGAAGTGAGAGTGGCATGGGCCGCTTTCACCTGGTCTGGTGGTTGTGCTGACGTCCACAGGTCCAGTGATGCTGCCCTCTCTTGGACCGTTACAGAAGTGGATGTTGGCTTTCATGTGCATTTACAGTTGATATTTTAAACACACAAGCTATTGTATATAAATGCATAATTTAGTTTTTGGTTTTGTTCCATTAATAATTCCTGTGATATGTTTTATACACGCACATATTGTGTCCTCTCCACGGTTTCTTGTTCCTCTCGTGTTTGACAGCTGTGTGTGAGGGGAGGGCAGGACCCTGAGCAGAGCTTTTCCCTGGGCATGAAGATTTGTGTGCCTGCTCCTCTTAGGATCTCCTGGAGCAATCAGGGTGCTGGAGAGGAGAAAGCTCAGGTTTTATGGCTCTTGTATCACTGCAGAAGTTTAGTTCAGCTACTGCCTTCATAATGCCCACGTGTACATTCTATACCCTCCAGCTGTGGTTCCCTGGCCGCCCATGCTTGTTTGTTAGAGCCTCATGGGAGATTAGAGAGACACGAGGGATTTATAATGTGGGGGGGGGGGGTTATTTCCTCCCTTTTGTGGTTTTTTTATTTTTTTTGTTGATGTTTGGTTTCATGGCAGAAAGGTTGAGGAGGGAAAAACTATCCAACAAGAAAGAATGGGGTAAATGTAAGAAAAAGAATTGAGGTCCAAAAGTCTAAGACTACTTGTGAAAATGCTTTTGCTTTTTGTTTTATTCTTCAACATTACATCACTAAACTTTACAATCAATGGTATTGAAATGAAGGAGTTCTTAAAGACTATTCGGAAAAATATATGGATGGTGCACTTCTCTCAAAAAATGAAATAAATAATTATTTTCCATTTTCACATTTTGAGTGACAACAGCTATATGGTTACTTGTGCAATTCCCTGCAAAACATTTAATGAAATGTAAAAATGAAATGAATAAAGATTTTGCATAATTAAAAAAATAATCAAGATTTTAACATTTTAGGTAATGGCAGCTAAATAAGTACTTGTTCAAACAAAATTAAAATGTAAATGATTAATGTCTTCAATATTTTCTTTTCATTTTTTGTTCATTTACATTTATGCATACAGTACTGTATTTTTTTGTAGGATCAGTGAGTCTAACCTGATGTGAAGTTTAATCCGGTTTGTGCTTGTGTGTGTCAGATAGCGGAGACGTATGCGTTCCTGCCCAGAGAGGCGGTGACCCGTTTCCTGATGAGCTGTGGAGAATGTCAGAAGAGGATGCACATCAGCCCCAGTGGTGCAGAGTTTAAAGGTATCGTACCAACACACACACACACACACACACACACACACACACAGGCTAACCTGTAATAAATTAGATGTAAGGGGTATGGCTTTAGGCATGAATTCCAAAGGGGGTTTGCGAACATCTCATTGACTCTGGGGCCGGCAAGGTAGAAAGCATTCATTATAATATCTTTATACATATTCAAACCCATGATACTTAATTGGATAACTAAGATAATGTCTTTAAGAAAATCCCCTTTTGTCCCCTGGCCCACCCTGTAACGAGCTCCCCCCCCCCATCGCACCAGCCTGAAGCTAATGAAACCCCCTCTGGCCACACCTCCTCCCACACACACACACGCACACACACCTCAACACCCTTTGATTAGGCTGCAGTCACTGGAGTGTCCTGCTAGTCTCCCTACACGCTGCAATTAGCCCAATTACAGGCCTTTTAACAGAGAAAATGCCTCTGAATCCAGATATTTTTTTCTACAGAGAGCGCGAGTGATTGTGGGTGGAATCAATCGGGGGTGAGATTTTGATTGGGAAATGTTCACTAGGACGAAAAAAAAAATGGATAAAACTTTTTTTTTTACATTTTGGTGAAACTGGAGTCCCAGTTAGTCTGATCCCTGCAGTGCGGGTTGCCAAACCGAAGACCTGCCCTCAAACGTCCCACTCGCTGATATAGACAACACCTCCCGGGCCTGAACTGTCAAAGCGTTGTGTCAGTGTTTGGGCTTAGGTTGGGTGTTGCTCATAAAGAGAGCAGCTAATTGGCTTCTTGCTCATGGGGGTGCACAGACCCCCCTCCCCCAACCCCCCTCCAGCCAGCCGCAGGAAAGTTCAGTGCTGAATTATTCAGAGTTATTAATTACTGTACACTCGCTCTCTTTAATTGACAGTCAGACTGTGGTAGATATCGTCTCATTTATCCACATATCTGATAATATAATATTACTAATATAAAGAGCCACTGAAGTGTACTTAATAAATGACATTGAATGAAACCTTTTAAATCAAAGTACATTTGAAATCATTGTTTTTAATGATCTTTCGCCAGGCTTTAAAGAAGTATGCTTATTTTGATGTGTTGACTTACAAACCAAAGCACATTTAAAGCACTTAATTATCATTTTTAACTGTAGTGTGTTATTTGATATAAAATTTAAAGATCATATATTGTACTAAATTATAACGCATATTTACAAAATAATTATACATTTATTTTAAGTACATGACATACAGGATTCAGTTAAAATTACATTAAAAGTTACCATGTTTTACCGTGCTTCAAAGACATCTGAAGTAATTATGAAAGTAATGACAATAAACCTGCCTTTTTTAGCATCCGGACAAAACTGGAAATCATCTGAAAATCCTTTTTGTCTTTAACAGTTATTATGTTGGTTTTAGCGGTGATCTAGCTCCTTAAGGATTTATTTTAGTTTGTTGTTGTAAATCCATATGAAATGAGAAACTGAGGGTGATCAATACACAGCGACCAGCTCATCCATTACCGTGTGTATGTGTGCGTGAGATTATCAGCAGGTAATGGGTTGCTTCATGGCTCTTTTAACTCAAAGCTGATAAAATCCATAAACGAGAAGGCTGTTATGTGACTAAAAATGCTTCCACATACATGAAGTCTAAAGGAAATTGTTAGGAATTACTTATGTTTCAGACCACATGAAACTCAGGAGGACCATATACACACCATTTTAAGTGCACTGTCAGTATGTGTGCATAAATGCACAACAAGATACTAAACAAATCGGGCATAATTATTGTCAAAGTCAGAAGCATTATCATCATGATCTTCACACAAACATTCACAGGACATCATTACAGTGGCTTTGGAGGAAAATATAACCGCTGTGGGCGGAGAGTGGATTTAAATTTCAACACATTCCTCTATGCATATTTATGTAATTTGCATATATATATATATATATATATATATATATTATATATATATATATATAATTTTTTTTTTTTTTAATAAGGCCTTTTGTTTGCAATAATTAGTCTGAGGCAGAAGTGTGCCTGCAGAAAACACTAGGGCAGATACTGCCCTCTAGAGACAGTTTAAAAGAAACAACATTTACTGTACGCACACTTTATATAAATCGGGTACAACAACAGAATTATTCACTTTTCCGGTCATGATAATCATATTTGTATGGCCTCACTGTTGTAAATTCTCTTATGCTTTCTCAGAGAATAACCAACCATCTTCTCTGATGGCCGACCTCATAGACTACAACATGCCCCTCACGACAACCTACTTGAAACAGAAGAAACTACAGTGCATGAATAACAACGAGCAGGTACAGCAGTCTTCTCTTACATCTCTACGTGTTTACTGACAGACATACATTCAGCGTGTAACCGGCCGAGTCTCATTTCAGTCCATCCAGATGGCGCCGCAGACATCATTGTGGGCGTTGTGCATTACTGACAGAAGGTGTTTTACTTCAGTTCACATTTATTTATTTGTATTAGAAGGTAAAAAGTGTCACTGTTCACTATTTTCTAGAACTACGCTGGGTATTTCTGGCACTGTCAGAATGTGCTGCTTCTAGTGTGTAGTAATGTGAACTCTGGCACACAGGCCAGCTGTGGGTGGAAGGGAGTTTGTGTGCTGTGGTATTTAGAAGGAATGGCGGTTAGTTCCGTTCTAATTAACAAGTGTTGTAAGCAGCTGGCTAATTAGCTGAGGTGTGAGAAAACCGGTGAAGTGCTGATCTAATGAAGAAAGGTGAATCCTTCTTTACAGTCGTGTACCTCCGTTTTGTACACCTAATGAAATATTTTCAACTCTGTAGACACTGCTGACGATCATCATGTTTAGTCTAAAGGCCCATTCTTCACATCAAGGACAATAACTAAAAGTTTGAGTTAAAAAACTGGACATTTTGAAAATGAGAAAGTTCAGAAATGATGCTTTCAGAATGTTTCTCAGAACACATTTTTGTTAGCTTGCCCATCGCACACTTCTTTCATTAACCAGAACACTAGCATCTGTTGGGGAGAACTCTGCTATACTGCAGTTATAGTTCTGTTCAGAGTTATCGGTTTTGGTGTTAATGTCAGAATTTGAAATATGGAGTCACTAAGCTAGGTTCCTATAGCCCACTTAACCAGCAAGACTTAAGTGGTCAACCAGCTTCACTGAACATGGCTATGCTGTTCCCTCAAATAGTCTGGCACCTAACTTATACTCCACTAACCACTATAAACCAGTCCACACCAGAATTCATACTGGTCTCGCCTGGTGTTTTTGACTTCATTAGACATGCATATCCCTTTAAACTCCAAATTGTGCTTCCATTTTTCTGATATTGTGTACTGCAAGCAAGACCAGAAATGCTGCAGTGCGATATCATTGTTATTATAGAATGTGCCTGTGCACCGCATCTGTTTGCTTTCTATACTGTAAAATTCTTCCAAGAGTCTCTTACATAAAATGTCCTAATATAAAAGCCCATCATGTCTAAGACCGGAGGTTTTGAATCCATACATTGTTTTCATGTATCCCTGATTTCACTCTTTGTGTGAGTGTTTGCTTTGAGAAAATTGTTGGGAGCAGACAGGAAATGTCTGTATGTGTGAAATGTCCTCCTGTAGTTGTGGTCTCTTTGGGTGGGGCGTGACAAAAGTGGATGATGAGCTGAAAGCACAAGAGGCATTATCAATAAAAATATGCTACAGTATGAAGCTAGCTTTTTATGTCTCATGCTCACAAAGGCTGCATTTATTTGATCAAAAATACAGCAAATAAAAAAAGAATATTGTGAAATAATTGTACAATTTAAAATGACACTTTTATATTTGAATGTTAAAATGTTGCTTATTCCTGTGATGCAAAGCTGAATTTTCAGCATCATAACTCCAGTCTTCTGTGTCACAGGATCCTTCCGAAATCATTCTAATATGCTGATTTGATGCTCAAGAAACATTTAATATTACTAACAATGATAAACAGTTGTGCTATTTAATTTCATATTATATATAATTTAAAATGTGCATGTTTTTCACGATCCTTTAATAAATAGAAAGTTCAAAAGAAAAGCATTTATTTCAAATGGAAATCAATCTCTCACTTTTAATTAAATGTGTGTTTGCTGAATAAGTGTTCATTAGTAAAATTAATCCTTTTTGTATAATTAGATTTGAAAGTTTTAAGCTGGCGACAGTCATTTGAAGGTTAACCTTCAACTTTCATTGTTAAAGGTCCTATTTTGTACCTTTTTATTTGCAGAATGTACCAAAGGCAGATGAAGAAAGGCTTAGGGAATAAAGAGACCTAAGTGCTGAGAAATAGAAATGGCGAAAGAAAAGCGAAAAAACCCAGAGAATGGCTCAGTTAGGCAGAGTAATTAACAAAGAGGTCGTTGGATGAGCATAGGAGTGAGAGCAGAGGATGTGGCGAGGAGGCTGCTCGGCCCAGCAGGACACATGTGTCCAGCTCAATTCAATAAAGAAGGAAATTAGTAGCATCCTTCCTGCAGGCTGCAGACTCCCGGCTCTCGGAGGGGGGATGGAGGAGATTAAGGAGAGGGGGAATGTTCATTATCGTTTATGGCCTTTTTTTTTTTCCCCCATTTGGCAGATCTCCTTTTCAGGAAACTCATTTCATTCTCTCTCCTCCTTTAGCGCTCTCTTTCTTTCTCCCTCCCTCTCTCTCTCTCTCTAGGGAAAGGTGTGAGATTCTCAAATATTCTATATATAATTAGGCCTACTGTAGTCACATAGAAAACAGAATATAGATTTTTTTTTTTTCGTCTACATTTTTACTGCCATTAAATGGAAAATCAATGTTTTCTTTTAAGTGGTAGTCAGCTTTGCTGAAAAAAAAAAATACCTGCGGTATTTGTAAATGTTACATTTATTTTTTCCATTGTCACACTGAAAAATGAGTGTCACTGCTAAATTTAATATGGCAGAGGTGGCAAGACAGTGTGAGTAAATGTGAACATGTCATTTGTTCTTATAAAAGCTGTATTGTGCCATTTTGTCTGTAGGTGGCAGATTTACCAAGCAATTCATTCTGCTAACTAACAATCCAACTAGCTGAACAAAGTTGCTTTGTAATGTTTTGGTAGTTTATTCCAGATACCAATTCAGTGGAAACAGGTGAAAAATTATTTTAAATCCTCAAGGACATTTCTCACAGCAACTGATTGATTTAATCTATTCATGCTGCTTTTGATTTCTTTGATTTTTTTTTTTAATGTTTACTTAATGGCCACAAGTATGCATTTGTCTTCTAAAAAAACAAAAAAACATTACAATGGCCATTCCACAATCACACCGTATTTAAACCGACTTAAAAGACAATGAATCGCATTGTCCTCTTGCATTTATGTTGTCAATCTATTTCCTAAAGTCAGTTTAAATATAACATCCAGACTTTTGCTTCTAAACACTGGTATGTGCAGTTTGCATTATGAGTCAGAATTGTACTTTCTGATTCCTTTGACTGTATGTGCTTCTCCTGAGGGCTCCATTAGTGACTCATAAATCAAAATATGTGTATGTTCATGCTCCTAGATGTTCACTGGGCAATTGAGGGCAGTATTAGGATGGAGAGTTTACTGTATTGATGTATTAGAATAGAAAGAACTAGTCTGATTGTTGGGTGTTTCTTGGTTTTTCATATATATATATATATATATATATATATATATATATATATATATATATATATATATATATATATATATATATATATATATATATATTAGGGGTGTAACGGTTCACAAAATTCACGGTTCGGTTCGATACGATACACTGATGTCACGGTTCGGTTCGGTTCGGTTCGATACGTTTTAGATACAGCAAAATGTAAAAACATCTCAACTTTTCAGAATGCCGCAAGCGCACCGCGGGTCATGTGACAAGAACCAACCAATCAGCTTCATCCTTTCCCGTAACAACGTTGAGAGCTCAGCCAAGATGAAGGAACAGCTGATCATAGTTGTATATGGATTGCAATTTTGAAATAAATTCAGTAGCAGAGCTACTGCAAGCGATTTTTAGAGCTGCAAATCCATTTATCCTTCGCTGAAATTTCCGCGTCTCATGGAGAGAGCACGTCATTGTTGCTTAGCAAAGACAGACGCCTCATGAGCGCTTCTGCCCGAGCGCTTTGGAAAGGAGGAGAAAGACGCGCTTAGCGTTTTCCATGCGTTTTTAGGCACGATATGTGAAGGCGCTCGCTCACTCAGCACGCGCTGAAGGCTCGTTGCAAAATGTCTAATGCATTTAACAGACCAGAAATATAAGATCCTAAAATAACCAACAGGTCTGGTGTTTGGGTTGGATTCCCTGTAAGCTATAGTGTCTAAATGCTGCAGGGATAGTTTGCTGCGTGCATGTTTCTCCTTTTTTTCGTCTTTTCCCAGATAGTACTGACGCATATATCCCAGATATTCCCGCTGTTTTTTTTTTTTTTTGTTTTTTTTTGTAATCCCGCTGGTGTACCCTGTCATGTTGCAGATGCGACATACCGTTGTTTTTTTATCCACCACTCTCTTGCCATCACCATTATAGCTTAAAGGGAATCCAAAGTGCACCCAAACACCAGACCTGTTGGTTATTGGAGGATCTTCTCATTTCTAGTCTGTTAAACGCATTGGCTATTTTGCAACGAGCCTTCAGCGCGTACTGAGTGAGCGAGCGCCTGCTGAGTAGCCTAACATAAACATATAAGATGGTGTTTTTTTCTTCTTCGGGAGTGTCAGGGGCGTTGCCTGTTACGTTGTTTGGGTTATTGGGCTACCTTGTTGAACGCATATCATTATATTTCTTTCTCTCTCTTTTTTTTTTTTTCAAATATAATTAATTACTCCAACGAACCGTTCGGTATACATAATGCGTACCGCGTACCGAACCGAAAGCGTCGTACCGAACGGTTCAATACGAATACGCGTATCGTTACACCCCTAATATATATATATATATATATATATATATATATATATATATATATATATTTTTTTTTTTAACCACATAAGCCTTCAATATGCTGAGACAGTGGTCATATGGAATTAATCTACAATTATTTTGCTTTTTAAAATAAAAAGGTGAAAAGGTAAAAAGGTTTTGCTTTAGCAACATGATTTTATATGAATATGGATTTCTAGTACAAATGTTGCATTTACAGTAGAGAAGATGGAGGCAGAAAGAGAGGGGAGGGGATGTGAACCGCTGTGAAGTGGGTTTTGGTGACTCTACCTCACTGTACAGGACTCCTAGCGGGCGCGTGACGTCAGCGCCCTGGCCCCGCCCCCGTCTTCAGGGCTGGTCGCTGGAGAGAGTCGCGACCGCAGCAATATTATTGCAATATTAAACGCATAGAGTGGAGAGGAGAGGGGCTCTGCAAAGAGGGGGGATATTAGAAGAATATTAAAAACAAATTGCGTCCGCAGGAGAAGGTAAGGATTCAGTTAAAATTCTTTATCTTAAATAGCAGGTTGTTATAGATCTCCCCTCAGCGGACTAGTGCTGGAAATAGCGCATGGGAAGGTCGCTAATGTGTATTTATTTTCCCAATTAGGCTTTTAATACGGAGTTATGTCGTGTATGTTTAAAGTTAAAACGACCTTGCCGGTGTTTACAGTGGCGTTGAAGCTGTACAAACACGCGACGCGTTTGCCGGTCAAGTTTAACAGTATTGATGACGGAATGAAGTCGTGTTGTTTAACGTCTTTAGCGCGTCGCAATCGCGAAACCTTGGCAACAGGAGTAACACATTTATATTGACAGCAGCACACAGTATTTTATTTATATTCACAGTATTTAAGTATTTTAGTCGTGGCTGTCATTTGTTGATAAATATGAGCTTTACACGCTTGATGTAGCATTTATTGATAATACACACATGCTGACTGCAGCGTGTTATTACTTTGGTTTAGTTAGTTTGTTCGTTTTATTTAACACTTTCGAGTAAAAGCATAGCAGAGGAATAGCCTATGCAGGACTGTGAGTTGTGTTTAAGATCCTCTGCTTGTTAATAACATGTCATAAAATTGCACACAACATCTGAAATAAACATCAGAAACGTGATGTGTGTATGAGACCTACATGTTGAGGTTTAGAGTCATTTGATAATCATTGTGGCCCTCGATCTGTGCTTGAATTTGTACACGGATCATTCCATTATTCTAGCTATTTGAAAATTTAACCGTAGCGTAATTTTTACCGTAGCATAATGTTTTTATTTTTGTTTTTACCTTATATGCTTATACAGTATACACTGTTGAAGCAGGATATTATTAAATAATGAAACTATTTTGATTTGATAAATATATATATACATATATGTATATGTATTTGTGTGTATAATGTGTATATATGTATGTCCTGCATGTATTTCTGCAAACTATCGTTACTGTATGTTGCATGAAGGCCTGAAATCAGAAAGCAGCTTACTAACTTAAAAATCTCACACAGTGCTTTTTGCTTTCCTTTTTTTGCTTTTAGTGCTAGGGTTTCAATGACCCTTTTGGGTTTGTTCTTGCAAGTAAACAACACTTAGCTTCCTGCAGACAACACTTATCTTCCAGTCAACATAAAATTCAAAATAAAAGGTATTTAATTTTTTTTAATAAACATTCACGCTATTGTGCACAATTCACATGTGTACAGAGACGGGGAAAAAATACTATAGCAAGGAAAAAAGTTCAGCTTGCTCTGCCTTGGCTGTAGTTGTGTTGGTGTGAATTAAGTTTTGTGACTGCTCAGCAGTTATTCCAGTGTTGTTTCAGTCTCATCTGCTCTTCTGAATTTGTCAAATGCCAAAATCCACATTTATTCTTCCAAATATATATACATTTACATTTTCTAATCCTTATTCTGGGACTCCTTGCTCTGCTTAAAATGGAGTGATACAGAAAAAGAAACAATGACCCACAACCCCATTTTTTTTCTATATATTTTTATATTTTTCTATATGTATACAGTCGGACATTTCATATGTTAAGGAATATCTTAAGGAATTCCTTTTTTTCCCGCTTGCATCCCTTGTTTCTCTCCCCCTCTGTCCTCTCTCAGCTCTGGTTCTCTGAATCTATTGTTCTTTGTATTGTCTCTGTGGTATTCCTATGACTCCTTGCTTGTCTCTGTGGTATTCCTATGACTGTCTCTTTGCTGCTCCATTCTCTGAGAGGGTCTGTACCATCCTCTGCTCTTCCCCAGCCATTACAAGATGCATCAAAATTCCTTGATGCGTGTCTTTCTCAGCTCCACTGTTTCAGTGTCCCATGGGTCTGTACAGACACTTGTTCTCACATCACTGCAGATGGGGCGTGCCATGTCCTAGTCAACATGAAATTAAAATTGAAACCATTTACTTTCTTAATAAGCATTCTTAAAGAGCAAATGTTTGTCTTTTGTAATTTGTTAAACCATTGTCATGAAGCCCTCATGTTTAATATACTCTATTGAAACGTTTAGAGTCAGTTTATTTTAAATTTATGCTTCACTTTTATTCAGCATATTACAATGATTTCTGAAGAATCAAATTTAATATTTCAAATTGTAATATTTTTACAGTATTACTGTATTTGACTCATCAAATAAATGCAGCCTGAGCTTAAGAGATTCATTTTAAAAACATTAACAAATCTTACCCCAAGTTTTAAATGTATAGTATACATACTGTAATATGCATGGCGTCAATTCTTCACTCTCTAATCAATTCCTGATGGACAAATCATGTTCTGTCCTAATTTTGTTCTTTTGGAATATCCTTTTTCAGAAATCTATCTCATTACAGGAATAAAATGGGTTGCAAATGACGCTACGTATCAAATAAAAAAAAATTAATTAAAAAAATTATTTAAATTTTCTCCAGGCTGTTTTTGATTTGACAAAGCATTACGATTGCCCAAGTAGCTGCAGCTGGTTTGAGCTTAATTACTTCTGAGCATCTCTGTGCATCTGTGCCAATGAGCAATCTATTGTCATTACATCCAAGTGCCAAAACGCAGTGTTTTTTTTTGGAATGTTATTGTTTTTCTTACAGCCCATGTGAGCATCATTCGATCCAATGAGATGTTCTCCTGATGATGGGTCCCCCACAGTGTAATTTCTTGTCTTTTCATGGCTCGTTTCCTCTTGGGCAACATGTGCTTAGACCTGGGGGCTGGGATCTAGGATGTGACATAGTACAGGCTCCCCAGTGTCCTCTCTGCTTCGCTGTATGTAATGCTCATCCTGCAGAACGTCAGGCCTCCCTGCTGTGCTGTCTGTGCTTTAACGTTACTTACCGGTCTAAAAGTGGACCAAAGGGTGATTTTTTTTTTTTTTTTTTTTCCTAAAAAAAGATTTGGCTGATTGATATCTGCATTCTATCACTTATGTAGATGGATCAGGTTACATTTACCTGTGCTCTACAAAACTTCACACTCGAAATCCAGTCATTCTGATAGGAATCTGCACGATCAGGAGTTTCTCAAAGGCGAAGAAATTTCCCCTCATAGCTTTCACAACCGATTCAAGGTGGTCACGCAAATATCCGCTGACCAAAAGAAAGCTGCTTGGTTTGAGGACAAATGACTCTCACAAGATGGTAATTTTTTTTAATGAACTGGTCAAAGTGATTCAGAGATGAATCACAGACGAACTCGTCGGTCTAAAACTGCTTGATTTACTTGGTGAATCAGTCTGAGCAGTTACCAATTAAACATCTGACACCAAAGTCACTTTCAGTCTCTTGACAAAGTCAGTTTCTTGACTAACTTCAAATATGTAGTAATGTAGCTATTTGAGGTTTGTGAGACCACTTTCAGGCGACGTGATCCTTTCGGCCTAAAATCATGACCCAAGCAATTAACTAAATTAACATGGACAGAATTGGTCCTAGTAGCACTTGCGGTGACATCTGCAGGACAGTTTTAAGGGTTAAATGGTTCAAAGCACCAAATGCGAGTAGAATCAGCACTGAAATGTATTCCTTACGTTTGTGGAGCAGGGAAAGGGGTTAATCATGGAGCTAGATTTGTGACTGACTGGATTAGAGGAGAATAGCTGTAGTGGGACCCACTGTAATCCATGTGTCTGTTGAACGCTGGGTTTGACCTCATATGAGGCTTTGTTTGTCACATGCTCATGAATCCTGTTGGGTCGCTGCTTGCTCCCTGCAAATCAGCTTGTGAAATAAGACATCTTGATCATCATCCCTTTTTCTTTCCTTTCAGTAATGTTAAATCGGAGCCACTTGGTCTTCTGTTGCAGTCTCCATCCACAAGCAAACTGCTCGAGCCAACCTGACAGACTAGATTGATCGTGCCCCTTTTGTTCATGCTTCCAGAAAGGCTAGGACACTGCAGACAGGGATGACGGGATCAGTAGCAGAGGTCGTTTAAAGACAATAGCAATTGGCTGCAGAAGCCGCATTGGAAGACATCAGTTGGTCAGTGCAAACAGAAAGCGAGGGCTGAGATCGGTTGCAGAGGTCACAAACAGCACGGCTATGCCAGTCGTCTCTGCTGACCTGGATAAAGCCATTGCTCCACGGTGTAGCTTACAGGAAGTGAGGTCATCTCAGATATCAGCATTCTTTGAGTGGTATTTTTTTTGCAGCGTAATCTGGTGTATATATACTCTATCAATTCTACACAGTCCTGATGGTCAGTTTAACAGGACATCAGGACATCTGTGACTACATTTTTTTTTATTTCACTTCACACGAACATCCCTGTGATTTCTGTGTGCTTGTCCTTGACTGATATTTTAAACCCATAAAAGACTATAAAACAAGCCTTTATTGTCAACATTGGTCAAGAAATGACTCCCTTTAAAGTTCCAGCAGGGCTGCATGTCTCACGGAGAAAAACACTACTATGTCAAAGGAAAAAAGAAAAGAGTATATTTGTGTTTGATCTCAGCAGGAGTTGGTATCAAAGGCTTTTGTGCTTCACAGGAACATGAGACACTTCAGTGAATAGAAAAAATGGCAGAATATTTAGTTAATGGCTCTACTGACATTCTGCTAAAAAAAAAAAAAAAAAAAAAAAAACACACCGCACACACTCTCTGACTGAAATATCAGAGAAGAACTCAAAAATCTGCCCAGTAGTTGCACTAGTAGAATATCAGTTAAGCAAGTATCTATCTACACACAGGTTGAGATGTTTTTCCTTGAGTACCCCAGAAAATAATCTGAGATTGTAAAGGAATAGACAAAAATGTCCCATGTGTTTCCTTTAGCAATGCTGCAGGGAGCAAACATGCCTCCTGCAGAGAAGGGGAAGAGATCACGTGTTCGATTCAGGAAGCAGAGCAAGTATAGTAACCCCCATAAGCTATTGATGTGATGAGCTAGCTGTGGTTTTATCATAGATAAATGGACCACTCTGGTGGCAAAAACCTTGAAAAACAAATGGCCCAGTGCAGAAGTGAACTACGGCTAATTTATCCTAACAACAAGGCACATGGATGTCATGTCACAGATTTTATAAAAAAAATATATATATTTGAATGTTGCATTCTGTTGAACTGTTTTTGAATACGTGAGCTAATGTGTCTACTGTTAACCTCTCCTGAGACTAATTTAGTCTAATTTAGTGTAATCTAATTTAGTATAATTTTACAAGGGTTCATTACAACCAATTAGTTCACTGGTCATTCAGGCAACATCCTCAGTTAATTTTGATTCAACTGTCTCCATTGAGAATCTTAAGGAATTCCTTTTTAAAGTACTTGTTTTGTGCACCAGCAAATTTGTCCATGTCTGGCACTGTAATGCCTTGCAATTTATAACAAAGACTTACAAGAGAAAATGAGCATGGCTTACAGCACCCAAGTTAAATATGTGAAATATTAAACTAATATTGTGCTCCTATCATTTTGTAGACAAAATCCCCCGAACGGGAGCTATATGTAGGATATGTGCGTCATGTTTTTTGAATGCAGCTAACCTCCAGCCGCTTCATGTCATCTACCCATTCATTAAACTATGACAGGTGTGCTATTGCGTGGTCACTAGAAAAGTTATGACATTTTCTTAAACTTTTTTTTTTTTGGTTTTTAAAACCATTTTCATAGGTCAAAGGTTATATTATTGGCCCAGAATGTATGTTACTTTGACTAAAAACACAGGAGACCAAAAATGTAAAGCATCATTCCACTATGAGTCAGGCGTCAGGCATACAAGTGAATCTAAAAAAAAAAAAGTGAATATCTTGGAAAAGGTTTTTATTTTTTGTAATTGAATTAAAGCTAACTTTCTTGTATTCTAGATTCATTGCGCACAAACTGAAATATTTCAAGTTTTTTTATTTATTATTCTGATGGTTACAATTTACAGCTTAGAAAATTTAAGAATTCAGTATCTCCGAAAATTTGAATATTCAATTTTGAGCTTGACTAGTTTGATTAATTTTTAGTATAAATACCGGATAAATTTTTGAGCTAGTTTAGAACATGTAAACGTCAAAAAAACCTCAGGAGCATTTCACCTGGGGTTAGGATAAAAAGAACTGGACTGTTGCTCGGTGGTCCACAGTCCTCATTTCAAATGAAAGTAAATTTAGCATTTCATTTGGAAATCAAGGTCTGTAGTCTGGAGGAAGATTGGAGAGGCACAGAATCAAAGCTGCTTGAAGTCCAGTCTGAAGTCAGAGATGATTTGTGGTGACGTCTGCTGGGGTTGCTATCTCTGTTTTATCAGGTCCAAAGTCAATGTAGCCATCTACCAGGAGATTTTGACGTTTTTTTTTTTTTGGACTGAAAACATTCAAAATTGAGCTATGACCTTTTTCCATCATGTTTCTCATCCTCTGACTGAAGAAGTCTGTTTTGGGGTGTTTTCCCTTTAAGAGTTCAGTGTTACCGCCCACTTTTATGATTGGCTAACATCTTGTAGCATGGGACCTGGACATGATGGACTCTAAAAACAAAGCAAATGAAGTAAAAACACTGTGGTTACACTCAATTAATTTAACTGCCGTTACCCTTGGCCTATGTCCATGCTGGTCACCAGGAACAACAATAATGTATTTCTAAGGTTACAAACACAAAAGCTTGTGTGGTGTCCTCAAAAAAAGTGACCTTGATCTAGAAATGCGGTTCACTTTTTATACACACATCAGCTTGCAGTTTCCTGGTACTTACTGTGTAAATCTTCCCTCTCATGATGCACACAATACCATGCAGTTCAAGGAGATTAATGTCTTGCCAGTTACATTGATTAGTTAAGGAACATCATTTATTTTTATAGAAGCTCTTGAAAGGCTTGTGTGCAGATAAACTAGGCCTTTAGATGAAAGGGCCTTTTATGTTGTGGTATGACATAGATAACCCTTTTTTTCTTAAATTTTTAGTTATCCTTTCTAAGAAACTTTGATTGGGTATATTAACCATTTCATGTTGACTTGATGTTGGTTGTTGTGTTTGTAACCGAATAGATGTGATCAGCTCACTGTGAACGGTTGGAGATGCACCGCTATAGTTGGAAGATATATGAACTGAATTTAATTTTAACTATTTAATAATCCCAGAGAATTTGTACTGATGCCTGTGCCCTATGCTCATTGACCTGGAGTGCCTGCAAAAAATGACCTTTTTCAATATTAAGTTTTTAAATCTTAAATGTAAAGGTTAAATATATGCTAGTATATGGTATAATTTATTATGGGAAGCATTTATTAGTAAATTACACTTATTTAATTTTTTTACATTTTGAAAAAGTGTTTAAGCTGGTCAGTAGCATGCTTGTCTCAATGACGTAATCATGGAGGTGTAATTGAGCAAACGAGTATAAATACATACTTGCAATACTAACATTGTATTGAAAGGATCAATCCTCACATAAAAAATATTGATCCCAAGTGTTTTCACTAGTAATTAAAGTGATTTTATCAAACAACATGATTTGAACGTTGAAGAAATGGATGTATTTCATCTTTAAAGCTTGTGCAGACAGATAGATGAGTGATGCTTCAGAGAGACGGTCTTGTTTCTTTCCTCTTTTTGGGTTTTGTTCTGGGCCGTGTGTAGAATAATGGGCAGGGGTAACAGAGCGTGTGCAGATTTGGTTTCGCTGCTCTTCAGGGAGGGAAAGGGGCATCAGCAGGCAGAAATAGCTCCCCTCTCCTTTGGATCAATAAAGATCCTGTCAGAATCATTGATCATCGCCCGTCTTCATGTAATAGAATGCTTTATGTTCTTTAGTCTGTGGCTGACACTAGGGTGTAATATCACAAACAGACACTGATATCAAACTGTCTGTTTGTACTTCCAGTGATTCGATCACATCCGTACACGCAATATTTTTCTTTTATAGTGTGCTTTCGATGGATGCTCACCAAGTGTGTTTTGGCATGATTATGCATGGATACCTTGTGTGTCAGTGTTGGTATTTTCCCTTTTCATGTCCGATTTTCCTGCTCGATCAATATTCTGCAGTGGAAGCTCACGGTTTTCAAGATGTTAATCCTCACAGGGTGTGTGTTTTTGTGTGTGTTTGAGGGCAAGTGATCTCTGTAGAAGTGTGCAGGCTTGCATCCTTAGTCAGGTAACGGCACTCTTATCAATAGACTCACCTTTCTGTGTTGAAATGATACGGTGTGCTTCCTTTGGAAGATCTTGATCCCAGCGGACCGAGGGAAGGTGGTCAAAGACCGAAAGCTCATGAAACATGCTCAGACATCTGTTAGACGTGAGAAATAAGGGCTTGGCGACGGAGAGCTGTCAGTGTTCCTCTTATAAGGGCCCAGATAGACCCTCTGACCTTGTGTGTGTGTGTGTGTGTGGTGGATGTGTTAGAATTTATGATTCTGTCTGTGAATAACAGTTCCTGTTGCTACCTTAATGTGTAATAGCCTTTGAAATATATACTGTAATATTATTGCAGCAAAATGTTTTTCAGAGTAAAAATGTGTATTCAATTATAGCTGTCAGATGGGAGTTGATTTTATCCATCAGGAATTGATTTGATGGTTGAAAGTTTTTTTTTTTTTTTTTTTTTTTTTGATAAAACATTGCAAAGAAAAAAAACTGAAATAACATGCACTTATGAATCTTTCAGACTCTGGTTTTATTTTTAAAATGTGTATCTGTTTTTTTTTTTCTCTCTCTCTAAATCAGGTTTAGTATTGCAGATCTTGATCAGTTTCCATGGCAGCATTCCTTTTATTTATTAATTTTTAAGTCCTCAAATTATTTCTTTTTGTGTTTGGAGCCATGTCGGTGTCCTTGCCTCGCTAAATATGGGTAGAAAGACACGGAAGATGGAAAAAGGAGGGGAACTAATTGCAGATTGAATTAGACTAGACTGGGAGGACTAGAACTCATTCCAGCTGTGCATGCAAAACAATCACATTGTCTCATAATCAATCATTTCTGCTCAGGAAATACCATGACTGTCTCACTCTTTGGTTGATGCTACATTCCCGTTTTCCTTTTGCTGAACGATTCATTGTAGAAAAAAGCACTGTGAGAAGTACAATTGATATTAAATGGATTTAACTCCATGAGATTCGTTGAGCTTTTACAGTATCTACTATGCGAAAGCCGTTTCAGGCTCAGGTTAGTTGTTTTGGACTTGCCAACATAAACCCAAGGGTTAGGGTTAGGTTAGGGTTATGCTATTTCCATAGCATTGAGCCTATCAGAAGATAGAAGGAAAGTTTGAAGAGTCGGACAGGAAGGGTTGGCTTGCTAACTGGATTAGCTTTAAAATGGCCCTGGTATTAAAAAGCTTCCCCATAACCCAGCCTCGAAGATCCTCAGTGCAGGCAGAACAGACCGATCTCCTTACAGGAGCCTTTTTTACAAGCTCAGGATGGCAAATGTTGCCCCAGCATTGTCATGCATGCTTTAAACGGTCTCAGAGAAAGACATTCATTTGTATTCATATTTTAGTGCCTCAGTGCTTGACAAAACAGCATGGCGTGCCTCTGAAGGCACATAAATACGCACATGTGTATTTATGTGATGAACCCATATATTAATATGCTATTTGTTTTTTCCTCCCCAAGACCATTCTGTGAACTTTGACCTGAAGGTGAAGAATGCCCAGGCTGTCCGGATTCGCTTGGCACACCATTAAAAATAGATTTGCTCCTGAAGTAATTGATTTATAAAAGACTTTACCCCCTTCACGCTTAATTTAGACAATTTACAGCTCTCTATACAGCGGTGCAGCTAACAAGCTAACTTTGCCTATAACGTCACTCTACAAATGTCCACACTCCAAAGCAATAAAAGGCCCCTTTCATTCTCACCCACCCAAAAGCATATTATTATTATTATTATTATTATTATTATTATTATGAAAGCAAAGTTAATCAACTAAATGAAAATGCAAGACAGGACAAAGGTAACGCCCAGCCCTGGCTGAGAAGAGACCGTCTCCTAAGCACGTCTGCTCTTTGTGTTTTGTGTAGGCGCACACACAGCTCTCAGACAAAAGAAACCCAGAAACACTGGGCCACTCAGACCCTCCGCAAATGAAAGAAACCAGGTGATTGGACTGGTTTCTATCGGTTATTGTCATTAAAGGCAGAGGAGTTGGGATGTTTCATGGAGGGGGAAAGTGCCAGGCTGTTCCTGCTCTCTTTATCTGCATAGGCAGCAATTTGTCAGAGAGAGAGAGAGAGAGCGCATGAGAGGGATAGAGAGTGTGCAGAATGTCACCTGCATGCAGATGAGAGGAGACCGTAAGCATGATTATTAATAAACAATAAAAACTAATAAAAGATCAGAATTGAGCCATAGGGGTGCAGGGAGATGGAGTCAGAGAGATTAGGCTGCTGATGACCTGTATTGTTCTAAATTAGATTAGCTGTGCGGTGGTTAAATGCGATTTTTATAAGATTATAATTGAAAAGGAGTTAAATGTCAGATTAATAGAGGCTTCTGTTTGATGTCCTGTTGGTAGATGATTAAGGAGGTGCTGGATTGTCAGTTCTGTGACTTCAGCATGGGAATGAAAATGCGGCAGAATACATTACACTGGGTTTGAGGGGTGGGATGGGTGTGTGGCCGCTTTAAGTGTGATCCTCTTTGTTGTCTACCTGATGGTTTTAGCGACAGCGCGTTTCCTCGTGACCTTTAAAGGGTGTCTCTGACCCCTCCCTCTGCTGTCTGTTCCCATCAGCTGTCCCTGCTGACGACTTCTGACCCCTGGGCATCGTTCTTAATCTCTCGGGGCTTATTTATACACAAACATGTATCTGATTGCTGTATTATTCAAAAGTTGATGATTTAAAGTCTGTGCAGGGCTCAACAGTGAGGATGATCTGTTGGCCTGGAGTCAGTGTGAGAGAGTTTTAGGCAAGTCAACAACACTAGTAACAATCACTTGCCCTTTCGGGGCAACATTGAAAATCATTTTTTGATCTTGCACATCCATTTTTATGCCTTAACTTTAAAATGTGCTTTTCTGTGATGCAAATTCTGCTGGTTTGTCACCAACATACTGTTATATACCTGGATTACATGATGACTAACACTATTTTAAAGATGACTTATAAAATTATCGAAAACTGCAATAAAAATGCATTAAAAATGAAAAATCAGTCATATTTAGCATCTCATGTTATCATTTTCCATATGTGCGATTTAATGAAGCTATGGCTATAACTTGTTACAAATGATTTTGTAAAGAAAATGATGCAAAAATAAATGAAGAAAATATTTATAGCAAATAAAAAATATATTGATATTTAGTTTTTATGAAAAAATATGCTTTGTAATGTTATATAAGGAAAAAAATATAAAAAGCTTTTATATGCATTGCTATGATTGTACAGAAATAATGTCTCTTGTGCGCATCAGTCCTGCATTTATTTGATCAAAAATGAATACAGTAATATTGTGAAATTATTTATTTAACAACTGTAATGTTTTAATAGCTAATTTAAAATGTAATATGACTACCAAACAGGCAGTCTTGTCCCAAACTCACCATTGCACATTGTACTTCCATAGAAGAACAGTTTAAACTCCAGCGGGAACGGAGAGGGCGAAAGACTTTCTCCCATCAATAATGCACGGTCAAATTTGCATGTAAAGTACCTTAACCAATCAGAGCTGGCGCTGGGCTGGTGGTGGTAGGTCTCATGTGATTGACAGCTCTGGGGGGAATGCGTCTGTTTAAACCGATGCCGTGTCATGCGCCGGGGTGGCAGGGTTTCCCTTTGACAACAGACATGAGCAGATGGGTCCTCACCCGTTTTCCCAGGGGCAGCTTTTACTTTCACCCGTCTAATAAATCATCCTCTTCCATCCAGCTCATTATGCACAGGTATTTCATTGCTTTACAAACTCGGCACAGCATGTACAGCCGATCGAGCTAGTTTGAGATGCTCATGTTAATAATGATCACATGTTCCTGACTGTATCTACCAAAAACAAAAACTTGAGATTATTTAGAGACATTAATTTGAGGATTTAAATTGTGTGATTTAAAGTGGAAATGGTGGCTGTCATTAAAGGGTTACTTCACCCGAGAATGAAAATTCGTTCATCTTCTACTCACCCTCGAAGCATCCTTGGTGTATGTGACTTACTTCTAGGGGTGCTCCGATCACTCCGATCGTTAATGCGCATCTCGTCAGTAAAGCCGGTTCTCTAATCAGCGGTGAATTCCATCAGGTGCCTGATTTCACATGGAGCAGCTGTTACTACACAGAGCCGTTGTTAACTGAGAAGATGCTCAAACGCTGAAAATGAACGTGGATTTGCGCAGCTTCTCATGCATACTTCTCGCATAACAATCGGCCGATTGTGATCGGCGCAGCCATACTTTCTTCTTTCAGAATAATCCAATCGTAGTTATTAAAAAATTGTCCTTGCTCTTCCATGTCTTTCAGTGGGGGTGAGCAGGTGTTTGTGTTTTTAATTCAGAAGATGTGAAATAAAGTGCGCGCATCTTTAATAAAATGTCCCTCACATGGCTGTGCAGGCGGATGTTGTAGTTCATCAGCACTGTGTGGTTTGTGACGAGCGTGGAGAGAGAGCAAAACGCTGGTCACGAAATAACTTAAACTTTGTTTCCTTTGCTCCTACATTTTGTCTTACAAAAATGCATGGATTTGCTGCAGGGGGACTTTATTCACCCCAGCCCCCCGGAGCCATGTGAAGGACATTTTATTACAGATGTGCACACTTTATTTCATGCCTTCTGAACTGTTGACAACAAACACCCGCTTGCCCCCATTGAAAGAGAAAGGACCATTTTTAATATAACTCTGACTTTCCTCTTTCAGAATAATCCAATCAATTACAACTAGGATGCTTTGAGGGTGAGTAGAAGATGGATGAATTTTCATTCTCGGGTGAACTAACTCTTTAATTTTAATCAAGGGAGCAAATTAATTTTAATAGCCATCATTACGTAGTCATTGTTTACAGCAGTATATTTTTTTTCATTTAAGATACTTTCTTTGTCTTTCATTTTGGAAAATAAATTCTGAATAGAAATTAAAGGAAAGTTTATCCTAGTTCTTTCTAAATTCTTTTGACTAATGTTTTTCGGTTAATTTTCCATTCCTTTAACATTACAAATGTGCTTGAAGTGTCATTCAAACTTGAGGAAATGATGCGGTCAAATGTGTCAGAAAAACAGAATGCTGTGATTTATTTGATTCACATTTATACAGGCATCCTCTCCACTGACTCGGTGCTGCTGTGAGTTTAATATATTGAATGGAGAATATGGATTTATTTTGGAAAACAATCATTCACATGAAGGGACTTAGGAAATAGGACAAATTGCTTGTGTAGACCGAACAAATGATTAATTTTCAGAAATGGATAAGTTGAGACCGTCTGGTCAAATTTTCTTAATGGGGTTGTTGATTTGCGATTTTCACTTTTTTATCAATAGTTAGTGTGTAATGTTGCTATTTGAACATAATATCTGCAAAGTTGCGATGCTGAAATTCTGGCAGTTTAATTCCTAAAAAATGGCTCAGAGGGACTACAAATTACCTGGTTTGTGACATCAATTGAGCTTAGCTCCAGCAATGAACTTCCATTTATAGACTTATTTTCACACAGCTATGAGAAGCGTTAAACATGGGTTGCCGTACTGTATTTAAACTTCAATCAGGATAAAACCGTATATTAAAAGCTAACAGAAGCAGTAGCATTTACAAATAACAGTTTATCTAAAAGTATGAGACCACAACAAACAAAAAAACCTATTAAGAGCCATGCTTGTACATGTTCTAGATGCACTAGAGGCGATTTAGCGAATTGCAACACACTGTGCTAGCTAACCAATCAGAGCCCATTTCATATTTGTGAGAGAGGGGCTTCATAAAAGCAGGAAATGATCAGTGCGTTTCTCAGAGAAGGGACAGGCTGTTTGGAATAAAGGTAAAATGAATGGTGAACCACCCCTTTAATTTGAACAACCATTCATAACCTTGCTTTTTACTTTCAATTCATGTCCGTGATCGGAATAGTACACGGTTTATGACAGTAGTTCAATGTCTGCTTATAGAATATCATTTCATTTCAGATGCATACCTTGGAAAATGTTTCACAGACTTTATTTGCTTTTAGACGTTTTCAATGCATGTTTATCAGCAGGTAAATATGCATTTAAGTAACCTTACATACAGCAATGCATACAGTTTATTCACACGTGAATCAAATATTAATCGATACATATTTCTGTAATTACAAAATGATTCATGTTTATTGATTGATTTTCATAGTAGTCACAAAAGCAAAACCTTAATGCCTTAATTGAATCAGGTTTTAGGGCAGTCAGCATGTGAATTTTTCAGTAATAAATCAAGTTTTTGGCCATGTTTTTGTCTTTAGTAGAATAGATCTACTGAAGTAGTGTACTGTACCCTCTCTTTAACACTTCTGCACTGTGCTTTGGGGCCCAGTCATAGTTTTTGGTGGTCTCGTGCGTGCACGCGCGTGTGTGTGTGTGTGAGTGATGCTGTCACTCAGCAGGGGGTGACTGCTCTCTCTGACAGCCCTCCTCATGGGCCTGTTTGCTTGCCTGCCAACATCACAGCCCAATCTGACATTCACATCTATTCTAGTTTTGCGCACACACACTCAGACGTGGCGTCGATATGAGCAATCCTGCCTCAGCTGTCGGACTGACATCTCTCTGGCTCTCTCTCTCCGCAGGATGACTGTTCAGTGAGTAGCGAGGAGTTTGATATGAGTGACCCCACATGGATATCAGCTGAACGTCACTCCACACTGTCTGACCTGAGCCACCCCTCCAGAGCAGATAGGATGCACAGCCCGCAAAACGCACACAAGGAAGAGGACGGTAAGAGACAATGCAAGCTCATTTGCGTCTTAATAGAGGGTTTGAACCATCTGATTACTCTAGAGTCTCAAATGAAATGCATGTGCGCATATTTCCAGCATGAAAAGTTGTTTCCTTAATCAGTATTTTTCTCTTGTTTTCCGGTCAAATCTAAACATCCAAACAGTTTTTCTTCACCACTAAATGCAGGATGTTCAGACTTGATTTGAAAGAATTTAAAGCAATAGTTTTACCAAAATTCATAGAATTCGAAGGAAAATTCATAAAAGGAATATTCTTCATGCATAAAAACATAAATCTAGTTAGATTTTTCAATAAGAAAACGAAGAAAAGAAAACAAGCTGTATTTATATATCTCTATGTAGCTTTACACACTACTGTTTCAAGTTTTAGTTGAGTATGATGTTTTTTTTGTTTTTTTTAACCACCATGTTTTTTGCTCACCAATGCTGCATTTATTTGATTATTAAAAAAAAAAAAAAGCATTTTTAAAGAGAGCTCTAAAGAGAGCTCTTCATCATTTACTCACACTCTTATCATTTCAAACCTGTATTCTCTTCCATGAGAAACAAGAGTTTTTCTGAAGACTGTGCTGGTCTTTAACTTTCCTTGCAATTTCAATGAATGGAGAGACAGGAGCTTTTTCAGTGACTGAACATACTGTCCTTGGCACATTCATGAGAGAAGTAGTGATGTCTGTTGGATATATGAGTGTTTCGGTTAATTTACTTCACATTAAATTAATTTAGAAATCAGTTAATTTATAAAAGTTCTTGACTCATGGACTCAATTTGGTGGTTTTACCAGTGAACGACATAAAAAAAAAAAAAAAGGTCTTTTTCACCTAAAGTTATCATATGTGTGTCTTTAGTTGCTGGGGTATATTTCTAGCAATAGCCAAAAATACATTTGTATGGGTAAGGTTTTTTTATTTTTTTAAATCCAAAAATCATTAGTATATTAAGTAAGAATCATGTTCTATGAAGAGACTTTGTAAATTTCCTACTGTGTATATATATTAAAACTTAATTTTTGATTAGTAATATGCATTGCTAAGAAATTCATTTTGAACACAACTTTTTAAAGGCAATTTTCTCAGAGATTTTTTTTTTTTTAACTTCAGATTCCAGCTATTTGAATAGTTGTATCTCAAACAAATATTGTTTGGGTGAGCTGCTGGGAGGTATATATTTAAATTCAGTAGTTCCTCGCTGCGTTCTCCAGCAGCTTCTCTGTCTGTGGGTGACATTAGCGACCCAGAGAGCTCTGCATTTAGATAATGATGAGAAAGTGGAGTGTTTTTCCCCTTTCTCTCCCGCTCTTCATCTGTGGTTGAACTATAGCTGTAATCTTTCTGTATTGAAGGCAATCTGAAATCTTCGATACAGAAAGCTGCTTTTGAAAAACACATACATACAGTTTTCTTTTCAGATGCTTCTAATAAATATATAGGCTCCATACAGACATGGACGTAATGGTAATTTAATATCAGTAAATTGAAAGGAATTGTTGTGGTGTGAAGAAAACTAAAAACTCAATTATAGAATTTATAATGTTTTAAAATAAATTAAATGAAATTTTAAAAAGTCCTAACTTATTATAGGTTTTTGGCAGTCAGACAGAACTTTTCTGTCTATAGGTGTGGTTCCTGGCCAGAATGAGCTGCAAAGTAGACTAGATAGTATAGCAATCACTAAACTGCTAAGTTGGTTTTGAAGCAAAAACCTTGACTTTGGCTTCTTGCAACAGGCTTGTTTCAAACTCTAAGGATTTTTATGATTTTAAACTACACCATGATGTAGCTCATTTAGTTCTGAAATGTATAACTTGAATGTGATGTAAGCTGCTTTGGATAAATGATTCTGCAAAATGTATGAATGTAAAACTTAATGCCAGGCATGGGCACAGCACTCTCTGAGGGCCATTAGCTGAGAAAGACCCCTGAACCCCTCTGTCAGCAGGACTCAGACAAAAACGTGTAGAGATGATGGAGGAAGACAGATGGAAAAGAGAAGAGAAAAAAGAGGGAGGTCAGGTAATCAAGACAGCTCTCTCTGACTGACTACAGTTGCTCTTGAACGTGAGCTGTTCGGCCACAAAGAACAACCTTCGTCACCTCAAAGTGATTTCCGATTGCCTGAACATGAGGAGAGACAGTCAAATGTGATCTTGTGTATTTGCTGAAAGTCTCTTCTGTGAGGTAGCCATGTATTAGGTGTAGTCATCTTTCTTTTTCTTTTTTTCTTGTGCCCGTTTGACCTCTTGTAAAAGTTAATCATTGTCTAAACGCACAATTACTCCTGCTGTTAATCTCAACCCAGTTTGGCGGTGTACTGTACATGCAGTCAATCCAAGGGAAATGTCACTCCGCAATTCAGATGTCTTCATTAGTTTGTATGGCTTAAAGAAGACTTTTTACTCCAGATTTTCATACAAAAAATGCAATAACCTGCAGGTGTACCTGCTTCCTGACTCGTGTGTGTGTGTGTGTGTGTGTGTGTGTGTGTGTGTGTGTGTATAAGTGTCTCACATCTGAGGTGTGTGTGTGTGTGATCTGAGGTATGTAGTGTCACTGTGGGTGTGACCTTGGTGCCGTGACTTCTCAGATACAAGAGCCTGAGGCCGTGAGGGGAGGGGGGCTTGAGGTGTACATAGGGAACAGCAGGATGGAGAGAATTGACTCTTCACCTCAGAATGAGGGACATGTAGTGTTAAAATGCTGCTTGAGATAATGGAGCTCAGAACAGTGGAGCCATGTTCTCGGAACAGATGCTGTGAAGGTCATGGTCTGCCCCGAAGCATCGCACTACTCTTACAGTACATGCAGTACATCACTGAACCCTGTGATTGGCTTGGAAAGGTTCATCAGATTCCTGCTGGTGTGCATAATAAAGCTGAGCCACTGCATTAGACCTGTACTTTACTACTGCGTTAGAGCCCTGCGGCAGGGAATTATGTGCCTTTACTAGTATTTAATAAATGTGAACAAGTGATTCATGTTCTTACCTAGCTAGTGTGCATTAAAAAGGCATTATTAGTCAGAGCCATTCCCTCTTTGTTAGTACAAATACACCAGACATGGTCATGTGAGAAAAGCACATTCAATGTAGCCTGCATTTGGTCAAAAAAGAAAAAAAGCTTATTTCATTTACAACATGAATAAAATGTATTCTTTTAAATCTATGTATGTATTATCTTAACAACTCACCCAATTATTCCAAACACTGATTTTCTATTTTAATACCATATTTTTTTACAGTATTTGTTTTACAGTAAAATGGCCATAATGCAATATATTTATGTACTTTTTAAAGTCAGGCGGTATATCAAATCTATAGAGAGAGATTTAATATAAGAATTCAGTTGAATGGGAAATGTGCTTAAATTATTCAAATGTAATTTCTTTCTTTTTTTTTTTAAAATTGGGGTGAAATATGACCCGAGCATGTTCTTAAAAAGCTTTAATACAAGCATTGACTGTCTCATTTGCTATAAAGTGTCAAAAGTGAAAAATGCACATTCTTAATCCCTATATTAATGCCTTTTTGTGTATTTTAATGAATAATCAGGTCATAATGCACGCTTGCCTGTAGTGACAGGATTCTTGGATGTCATCAGAGGGTCTGGTCATAAGCTGAAGCTCAGGAGAGCTAAAGCTCGAGTGAATCAAACGTGCTTTTAGAGCTCCGATGGATTTGAATGACCTTTTGTCATTACATGGGTGGATTTGTTCCAGCCCCAGTGGCAAAGTAACCCAAAGGACAACCACAACCGCAGCCCAGAGCCTGTGCCTAGTGTGTGTGGTAGGGAAAGTAGGTTATGTAAAAATGACAGTGTGACTTTGACGGCTTTCCTTCTGGAGGCTAGTGATAGAGGTCAAGTGTAAAAATAAATAATTAGATAAGTGTGTGAAACTCCTACTTTTATTTAATGCTCAGCAAAAGGTGTGATTTATTCTGGGGGCTTTTAGACATGGATATCACAATAATGCACTTGTACTGCAGCCAACACTTAACCAGCACTCAGTGGTGCGTGCTGATGCTATGAACTCAACTATTCCCATCATTTGACAAGTTTGTCAATGTGTATATTCAAACATTTTTGGGTTTTTTGAAAGTCTCACCTATGCTGCATTTGTTTAATCATGAATGCAGTCAAAAACAGTGATATTGTACAATATTATTACATTTTAAAAGAGCTGTTTTCTGTTTGTTTATTTTATAATACAATTTATTTCTATGACGGCAAAGCTAAATTTTCAGCAGTTGTTACTCCTGTCTTTAGTACTAAATGCTTCTTCTGAAATCAGTCCTTTTTTTTCAGGATTCTTTGAAGTTAAGAACACCTTTTATTTGAAATAGAAGTCTTTCTAACATTTGAATGCTTCTGCATATATAAAATGTAATATAAATAATATTTGCATAATACATTATGGCTAGTAACAACGTTCGGTTTGTAGTATTTGGAATCATCTTAATTTTAAAAACAATATAAAGCTATAGAAGTCATCTTAAGTTCCCATTTTGGTAGATGAGTAAATGTATGTGCGTGTGTATATGTGATGATGCACTGGAATGCATGTCAACAGGAGATGTAGAACATCAGACATGCTTTCACACGTACAGTATACACACATCGGCAGATCTGTCAGAGTTAAATGCTGTATAACCCCTCTCTTTACCTCTTCTCTCTTAGACTAACATCCCTTCATCATCGCAGCTCCTGTCGCCACCTCTCCTCTTCTCTCTTCTTTTCACACCAGTGCTCTCTGTGTTCACAGTATATTTCTTCCCGTCCTTCAGACAGCAGACGTCTTTGACCTGCTCTAAACTATCTGTCTGTAAACACTGAGACGGTTCAAAGATGCCCAGCAACAACATCAGCAGCAGCAGCATCAGGTGCGGTCATCAAAAGCAGTACAAGTAGTTGATCCAGGTTTTCCAGCAGGAAACCTTATTACTGATGCTCGAATGGGAAATCCGAAGCCACTCATTAACTCGAGTTCTTTGTTTGGTTGGTTCTGCGATTCAGATCCAAAAGGACAATCTGAAAAGAGACTAGCTGGGTGAGGGGGTGGAATTGCTCTTAGGTTTGGACCAAGCAGTCCAATTGAGTGTGTAAACAGCCTTGCTGAAACATGACAGTGGAAGCTTCACAAAAATAAGAGTTCTAGTCGTCTAGCTGATTTGTGAGAGAAGACATTTGATATAGAGCGCAAGAGTGCCTGCCCACTTTTTCAGTGGCCTTGGTTCTGGAAGGATTTTTGCTATTGAATTTCAATATGAGTTTTAAAAAGTAACTTATTAAAAGTTCTTCAATAAAGAGTTCTAAGACTTAAAGGGGTCATATGATTCGATTAAATTTTTTCCTTTCTCTTTGGAGTGTTACAAGCTCGTGGTGGATAAAGAAGACTTCTTTTCTTCCAAAAGAAGACACAACTATAAATCAGTGGTTAAGTTGTATTTACAACACCGTTCAGATGTGTGTGCATTTTATGGCGGATGAGGATCGTTTCGTGAACCAGTAGCCTACAGTGCGTCTGTGGCACAAAGGCTGTTTCTAAAAGTGGGTCAGTTCCAACTTTGCAAGGAGAGTCTGGTGCTTCTGACTCACAGCCTGTGTATATATATTTTTTTTATATTTAAATAATTTGCCACTGATGATTCCAACGTGAGTTTTGAGCAGTGTAGAGTAGCGCTTGTTGTTTCTCTGATCACCAATGCAGTCATGGTTTTATGTTTACGCAACGCAATGCATAAAAGTCTTAAGTCATTATAATCTGTAATGATGTCTCCACTAGATGACACAAATGCCTCATTTGTAATGGGTTTTATTGGTTTTGTGTGTTCGTGCTGTGAGGACGGTATCACAGTTTGGTAAGGGGTGTAACATTTGTCACATGCTTGAAGCATTTGTCCAATCACAACATACTGAACAGCTGGCCAATCAGAGTACACCTCACTTATTTAGAATGATGAGCTTTCTAAAAATCGACTTGTTTCAGAAAGGCGGGCATTCAGGAACAACAATGTACATTTATATGAAAAATGTTTATTTTAACCTGAAACTGCATAAACACATTGTATTACACCAAATACACAACATAATGTTATTTTTAGCAACATTACATGACCCTTTTAAATCCAACAAACAGCACTGACATTAACTAACTTTTATTTAAATAATATATTACATTTTGATGCAAACTTACTTTGTATACATTAAAAAAAGAAAATAAATATTTACAAAAAACAAAAAATTCTAAAAAGAACTGATCATTGTAGCTTTAAAGTTTAAACTGTTATTTTAGCACTTATAAGTGATCAAAGTATTTATACTATAAGAGTATATATTTTCAGCTTTAGTTATACTAATTTATGTGCTTTTTGTGTTTTTTTTGTTTTTGTTTTGTTTTTTATTGGTTTTAAAAATATATTTCTATTTTGTTTTGTTTTTTAATGTTTTTTCTTGTTAGTACTTAAACCTAAACTTCTTTTTCAGTTAGTTGTGGATTTATTTCTTCTCTTCTCTCCTTCTATTAATATTAATATTTTTTTTCAGATTTATTTCAGTTACTGTAATATTGAAGTCTTTTTTAACTAAGATACAGTATATTATAAAATATTTATATATATATATATATATATATATATATATATATATATATATATACATACATACACACACACACACACACACACACACACACACACACACACACACATATATATATATATGTATATATATATATATATATGTGTATATATATATATATGTGTATATATATACACACATATATACACAAATGTTCAGATATGTTTTGAGAAAAAGACTCAATTACATCGTCCGTAGTTCCCAGGCAGTTGTCTACATGGTAGTTTAAGCTCTCATTGGAATTATAGATAGTTCGGTTAAAACATTTTGTTAAGAAAAATAAAGAACCATTGCTAGAAGACCTCGGCTCATGGCTGGTCTACTGTATGTCAAAAGATTTAGGTTTTATTTTTCCGGATCATTTGCTACTTATAAATAACTTGACCAGATGTTGTCTACACTTTTACTGTCACATGGTAGCATTCACACAATCACAGTGTGACCTCCTAAAACTAAAATACAGCAGCTTTGTGTCTGTCAGCCGAGTTGACGGCAGTATGCAGCTGAGCTTGAATGACAGGCAGGAGAGGAGAAGGTTCATTAATGCTGTCAGGTCATTCTCTCTGGTTTCAGCAAGTCACCGATTCTTATCTGATTCAAGCGTAGGGCAGCTATGGACCGATCCCCCCCCCAACCAGAAGAGTGCAGCTATTTACATTAAACCAGCCTGTCAGTCTTACAACATACCATCTAAATGGATAGGCAGACGTGAAGCCATTTGAACCTGATGGTTGTTCTTGTCTACATCTGAGGATGGAAAGATGACCGTGTCCCCCCAACATGAGCCTACAAGGCAATAAAGAGACTGTGTGGGAGAGACCAAGTACCGATAAATGCATGATCACCTAATGGAAATGTTATTAAAAATGCAAGGCCATTAACATATAATCAAATAGAACACACACTGAGAAATGTCATGCGTATGTTTGCCGAGTTAATCTGGAGGACCAGGAGCGAGATATTGAGGCATGGAGGGGAGAAATTGGTAATGAGCCGGCCGATTAAAATCTGAAGTCCTCTTCAGATAAATTATACAAAAGAAAGGGAGCATGAAGAACGGACCAGTGTTCCCCACCCCTTTACACACATTGTCAGGCATCCCCCTCTTCTGTAATGACTGAACGTGTGGGCAGCGACTGATATAGATGCGTTTGATGATAAAAAAGACCAAGGGAATTTAGAAAGTTTTCTTGAAGATCCATCCCTCCCTTGTTTGGAATGCATGCTCCCATAGTACTCGTATGTACTCGTATGTATACTACATAGTGCATGTGAGTTTTCAGTATGTTTAGAATACCTAACTACTGCTGTACATTTGACTAAAGTATGGATAGTAAAACACAACATACTGTGTTATCCACAATACAGTTCACCCACTGCCTTAATCTATTGAAATACCTTTACTATATACAGTACATACTTAAATAGGCAGAAACATGTACAACAATGGTCAATGAATATCTACAGTAATATAAGCCAAAACATCACCTGGTTAGTCTTCTAGTTATTTACCTGGTGGCTAATGAATCTAATGAAGAAAACCGCTTGCTTCCACATAGCACAATAAGGTTGGATACAGAGAACACTGAGGTGTTTGCAGTAGACCGTATGCTAGTATTTGAGTCTTGGCCTGTGTGTGTGTGTGTGTGTGTGTGTGTGTGTGTGTTGGGGTGCTCTATTGAAGGTCTCATTTGCTGTGAGAGAGGACGCTTTCCACTGAGTCAAGGCCAGAGGTTGCTTAATTATTAACTGCCACCCCTCAACGCCACCCTCAAATAACAAGGGTTTGAATTAATCATTACACTTATAGGTTTGTGCCCGTGACCGATGGCTAACAATGTGTTTTGTTTGCCGGAATGACAGCCTGCTGTGATTTTAGCACATAGGCATGTTCGTTATCTCTGGGCAATTAAATCGTAAGGTTGCTTTACTTTTAATGAGTTGTCTGTGTGTGTGCTGTGGACTCTTGGATGCAGTCAGGGATGATGAGGTGGCGCACTTCACCACACACAAAACACACGCTGCCTGTTCCAGCATGCTCAGCATTTCAAGCCTTGGTGTGAGTGCTGTGTGAAAGAGTATTCGTGTACACACTCTCAGGGACCGCGCACCTCTCTCTGATTGTTTTATTGAGAGTTGCTAGGGTGCATTTCAGAGAAGATGTTTAAAGGTTGCTCCATAAATCTCCAAAATGCCCCTGAAATTTGGACCCGGTGCTATCAGGGCCTTCTGCTTTTACTGGAGGGTGAATAAAACTCCCTATTGGAGAAAGGAGATAAGATAAACTATTGTAAAAGGGGCACTCTGCCGTGCCTGTTTGCTCTTCTAAATTTAAAGCAGGTGTGTTCATGGCACCCAGTGACCTTGGTTTCTCTGCTGAGAAAGGGTGACAAACATGGGTGTAACCTCAAGACAGATTGAGTAATGTAACCCTTGCCTTAAAGGAACCGTTCACCCAAAAATGAACATTCTGGCATCATTTACTCACCCTCATGTAGTTCTAAATATTTTTGACTTTCTTTATTCCATAAAACATAAAAACATACTGCAGACTGCAGAATGTCCAGAGTGCTGATTTTCATCATGGGTGTTGTTGCTTTAAAAAAAGAAAAAAGTGTGTGTATATATATATATATATATATATATATAAATAATAAAAATGCACACATTTGACTTTGGAAGTACTTACCTCATCTTTTATGATGTTGTTATTATTATCAATCAAGGAATCTAATGTTTTATCGAATTATACATGATTCATCACTTTCTTTTGCTTATTTGCATGTTTGTTAGATCTTGTGCTAATGCTTTACTTGAGAAAAACCTATACCATTACCAAGGACCTGTGTGTTTCAGAAGTCAAAAGAGGCTAGAAGCAAAAGCCACAGTAATCCACAATGGCAAAAATAAATGAATAAATATGGCAAAATGTTTTGTATTATAAATTCAGAGAGAAAAAAATGCTGAAATAGATGACCAGATGAAGAAGACAAAGGGTTTATCAAGCACTTGACAAATTCAAACTACTTAAAATTGTTTTACTCTGATTTGTTGTATAAATATTTTACCAAAACTGTTTATGGCGATTTGTTATGGTGATTACTGACTTGTGAAGACTTTGTCATGACTGAAAGGTCACGGGACATGTTTGTCACCATATTATGGAAAAGAGCACCAGGGAAGTTCTTCAATAAATCATATTTTATGTTCCATAGAAGACAAAGTCTAAATGATGACAGAATTATCTTTTTTGGGTGAAGTATTGCTTTAATATGTGGTGCTCCACCAGCAGCAAGGGCTTTTGGTAAAATAGCTGGCCGTATTAAGAGGCGAATGAGCTAGAATCAAGTGTCGACCTTTAACACATTTTCTGTGTTAATATTGGTGTGATGTAGCTCTAGAGAGGGCTCCATTAGAAAGTTGTGAAAGGCACAGATGTGAGATGGAGGAGAGGCGGGATAACATGGGATCACCCGGTGACCCAGCTGTTGGTGACAAACAGATGTGAGTCTAGCACAGATTTGCTAGAAGTAAGCCCCGTCACACCACCAACTATCCCATCCTAACCAGGCTGGAGGATCAGCTGTATGGGTCTGTACATTATAGTCACCCTCTCTGTATCTCTCCTGCACTGCTACTGAAAACCCTCTTATTAATGTTAATGAGGCATGCGCCCAAGCTTTTACACTTTTAACCCTCATCCGGTTCAGTCAGTAATCTCATGGATGCTTGACAATGGAGAGAGCTTTTTTTTTTTTTTTTTTCTACACAAAGACTGAGCTTGTACAGAATGTGTAAAAATACTTTATTCTAATCAACTCATCAGGAGGTTGTACCTCTAGAACCACTACAATTACTTGTTCAGACAACCTGAAGACCTGTATAGTTACAGTGACCTAGGTGGTGAATTTGATATACAAACAGTGTAACAAAGAATTGATGTTAGTAGGGATCCACAATATATCGATACAACATCAATTATTGGACAATATTTGTGTTTTTTTTTTTTCTGTATCAGTTAACACTGGATATGCACTACCATAAAAAGTTTGGGGTTAATTAATTATTTATTTTTGGAAGGAACTCAGTACTTTAATTGATTAAATTGATAAAAAAAAATTACATTCGTTCCAAAAAAAAAAAAAAAAATACAGTATTTAGCAAAAATACTGAAAAAAGTATTATGTTTTCCACATTAAGTAGCGCAACTGTTTTCAACATTAATAATAATAATAAATGTTTCTAAAGCAGCAAGGTAGCACATTAGAGTGATTTCTGAAGGATCGTGTGACACTGAAGACTCGAGTTATGATGCTGAAAATTCAGCTTCGTCATTACAGGAATAGATAACATTTTAACATTAAAATGTACATTAAAATGAATCACTTTTTGATCAAATTTGGAATCATAAAATGTAAACCTTAAATCTATTTGTATAAATCCGACCCCAAATCTGTAAATTGAAAAACTGATTTTAATTTGATTTTAGAATTAAGTATAATATTATCACCAAGCGACAACCTCCCACTCTCTCATGAAACCAACAAGGACGTGTCTAAATCTGCAATTCATCCAAAAGAGAGTCAATCCCATAGATCCCCCCCCCCCCCCCATGATAAAATGCCCAACTTTACAGCAGAAAAAAACATGTTTACAGCCTGGTACAAAAAGTGGTTTTGGTCTCTATAGCTAATTTTGCCCTTCTTGACAACTGGGAGAGGGTAATTTATTTTTTATATAGATGTATAAAAAGTGGCTCAGTCCACTTTGAGCTTCATAAACGCTCTTTGGGAACCTATGGGTGATGTCACTACGTCCATGTTTTTATACAGTCTATTATTATCACCCATGACATTAAAATAGAGTTATTTGCCAGTACTTTCCTATCGTCGCATCCCTAGAATTTTCTGGAGATTTTGCCATTCTGATAGTAGTGAATGCTACAGCACAGCATTCAATGAGGAAAAAAAAAAAAAAAAGAGTAGACCAATACATCAACCTCACTACAACCTTGTACGTAGTGTATGTTTGAGTCAGTTTACCTGCCTGTTGTGTGTGGAACTAGCAGTTTGAACGTTAGCACCATTAGTATCACGGTTTGAAATTGACTGCTGATAATGATGTTCGAGGACATACAGAGACTAATGCCGGGTGAAATCCTCTTTTAGATCATCCTCCGATGCAATACCTTGTCATGTATCTATTGTAACCGCAAACCTATTAGTCATACAGGATTAAACCATAGACTGTATATAAACACACAATATTTGCAATGCAGTGATATGATTTTGTCAATAGCAGTCATCAGGATCCTATCCTCTTTTTCCAGAGAACTTCCTGTTTTTTCCACAAGAAGTGCTGCATAAGTACTGATACCTTAGACCTCCTCTCTCAGCACTGGGAGACTTGCGCATTAGTGCAAGTGGGTTTGTGTGTAATTCTGCCCCCTACCTGCTGAGATGATTGGACGTTGTTTTGTGCTGAAGGGAAATTAGATCAGATAATGCTTTTCTACACTTTTGCTTCTGACCCACAACTAATGCACACACACATGTACAGTAAAAGAAGTCTAAAAACGATTGCAACAGGACCTGCAGATTTCATCCAGTCAATGAGGTGAGCCATTTATATTGAATATAAGCAACCAATTAAAATTCCTCTCATTTATAAAAGTTAATGTATCCACTTTTACTGCTCCCCGGTTTGTTTCAATGAAGACCTGCAGAAACCTTCAGTCATGCGGTTTCCACAACATTTCATGTAATTATTTGTGACGTCTCCTGCCCTGAGAAGAGAAATCACTTGACTACCTTGAACGTCTCCACTGGTCTTGGATGATCAAAGCTGATGTTGATAATTAACTCCATTAAAGCTTTATCATGAAAGTCATTAATGATACAAGATGATGGCAGTTGCTATAGCAGGTCTTTGTGTGTCCTCTAGCAGCAGATGCACGTGGATTGTCCTCTTAAGCAGACAGTGGGTGTTTAGCCTCAGAAACTAAATTGCCTATTGATATTGGCACGAATTATAAAACCGCTACTAAATTTACCCCCACGGTTTAATAGAACGGGGTTACTCTTCCTAAATTGAAATGTATTTTGTGGAAATTAAAAACTCTAGAAATCTTTGTAGCCAAAACATATAAACTCTGTACAAGCTCCCATTTCGGCTGTACTTATAAAAAAATAATTGAAACCATTATATTTTACTATTATTGAAATATGTGTTGTCACGATACTGGGATTTCAAACTTTGATACGATACCTTGAAAAATATCAATATTTGGTACCATTTTCGATGCCACGGAGAAAAAAACTGCCACAATATTAATTTTTCATAATCTAAAGATAAATTTAACAAGTACACTGTTAACATCAGTTAGTCAAGCATTATAGTATGATATCTGGATAATCAAGTATTATTTAATGATAGAACTTTAGTAATTATTAAAACTTGGTAACCATGTATGAATGCATAGACATTTTAACTGAATTTGGGACTGATGGTGGTGCTTTGTAGCGTTTCTGTAAAAAAAAGGAAAAACTAACAATAATACTGATAAGATGATGAGGATAATCATAGTAATACGAATTCTACTAATATGAACAGTAATGGATTCATGAATATAAATCAGGTTGTCTGCGTTCTGTCAAACTGATTTGCTCCGGTGAGCACCAGCCAATGAGATTGCCGTTCGCGCATTAGTTCCGCCCACTACTAAGGAACTCCGTTATTTTTGCAGGAAAACAAGGAAAATACAACAAACAGGAAAATACAACAAAGAATATAGTTTAGCGTTATTCTGCATGTATGTAAGACTCGCTCGCTCTCTCTCATACTTTGCGTGTGTGAGAGAATGCGACGGCGAGTTGTGCGCCTTCACACTAGAGCTCACGATACGTCAAACACAGATGCACTGCACATCCATTGAGAACTGCTTTGTTCTTTATTTTAAAGCTGGTCGTGGGGGTCCGCCCTCACCATCTTTCTATTATTTTTATCAAAATATCGATATTTGACAACACTTATTGAAATACAGAACTTTTAAATTTAAGAAATTGCAATTGTCTTATACTCGTTTTATTTGATCAAAAATATAGTAATATTGTGAAATATTATATTTTAATGTATTTAAAAAGTAACTTATTCCTGTGATGCAAAGGGGAATTTTCAGCATCATTTCTCCAGTCTTCAGTGTCACATGATGCTTTAGAAATCATTCTAATATGCTGATTTGCTACTTAAGAAACATTTAGTATTATTATCAATGTTAAAACCAGTTGTTTTGCTTAATATTTTTTTTTTTTTTTTTTTTGGATTCTTTGAAAAGAAAGTTCAAAAGAATGCCATTGATTTGCAATACAAATCTCTTACGATCATTATAAATGTCTTTTTAATTTCAACTTTTGATCAGTTCAATTAATCTTTGTTTGAATAAAAAAAATCTTAGTGAACCTAAACTCAAAATGACAATTATTTCTGACTCGTGAAAGCCATGTAAGATCAGCAATGGAAGAATTATTCTTATTATTAAAATAAAAATTATTTAGAAATATAAACTTAATGAAAATATTTACAGCATAGACTGAATTTGTACCAGCATATTTAAAAATGTAAACTCGTAACTCGCCGTAGCCTGTATCCAAGCGTCATGTTTTTGGTTAACGGTAGATTGCACTTTGCAGTGTTGAGTGAAGACACAAAGCCGTTCAGTAAAAACACAAGGTCTCTGTAAACAGCACCTCTCTGTTTATTGCTCTGTACACTTCTGTCCCTGAAAATGTGAAGTCATTTCCATTTTCACCTTCACTGTTCCCCTCCCTTTCTCCTCTTTGTCGTGATCCCTTCACAGTTTATCTTCCAAGCAGCCTTGAGGACGAGGTCGGTTGAAATGTGTGTTTCTGGGTGGGTTTGTGTTTTAGGGTTATGACTTGGATTAATCCTCATCACACACAGATACCATTCTTAATATCAGTACAAACTACCGTCTGTGTCAGCATTATACCATTACATGTCACTCCTAGTTAATTCAGTTTATTCCCGCTTTATATAGAGGGCCGTAATCAGACATTGAAGGGATCTCCTGACAGTCAATCAATATGGTGTTTTCTCTGGTTGATTCATACACATTCTATTAGCCAATAAAGTGAAAATTGTAGTTTTGTACAAATTCACATAATGGCAGAAGTGGCAAGTACTTAATAATTACTAGAAAAGAAGCTGATTTATTTTCATAGTTCTTTATTGTTAGAGTTTAGACCGAATGTAGTGTGTGCAAAGCCATATAACAGTTCTTTAAATGTCAAGTAGACACAGGAGGTGAATAAAGACTAAAAATGTGAATTAAAATGTTTAAAAATGACTAGACGTTTTATACACACGCTTTATTTTGCCAGTCAATCTTTTTTCTTTCGACATAAATGTTTAAATGTGCTTTTGACATTTAATATTAAATAGAAGTGACCAATTCAAGCAATTGATTCAAATGGTTGTGAACAAAAAAATTAACACATTGTAATTGCTGCTAATTGGCTCATTTATTTTCTCACTGTTTTGACATGAAATGTAAGACATACCTTTCTAATTTGTTGGAATTTTATCCAGATATTTCCATAATATCTTTTGGTAGCAAGAGCACACATTTCTTATATTTCAAGTGGTTTTGGTTTGCAGTGTATGTGTAGCTTCTGCAACGCTTTTATTAAAGCTTATGTATAGTCTTTTTTTCTTAGGTTCTTCGGATTACTGAAACATTCTTCACACTTTCTAAGAAATACTCATATTTGTGAGAAAAAGTTGCTATAGCCTTTTTAAAAAAAAATATATTTTTATTCTGTGGTGGAAATAAAAATAAATCCGTAAAATGTGGACTTTTCTTCCAGTTATAAACCCACAATTGCAAGTTACTGTCTCACAATTTTTTAAAAAAAATTTTCCCAGATCTATTTTTACTTTTCTCAGTTTAGTCTGAACTGTGTGAACTGAGCCAAAAAGTCACCTTGACCTTTGTGTTTGTTTATCCTGTTGTGGAAATAAGCTTCCATACAATAAAGAACCTTTATTTTTAAGAGATGAATACATTTTAATGCAACCAAAAAGGGAAAACAAGCAAACCACAGTAGGGAACCATCATGGTGGCACCCATTAGTTGTTCAAGAAACTTGTTATAAAAATAGTTTAGATTAATGGTTTATATCCAAATAAAGGGCTGGTGCCTGTGTTTTCTTCTGTCGACCCCTCCTCCTCCTCTCCTCCTGATTCGGTCTCCTCCCCCATCGCCATCCCTGTGATGCGGCCCTGCCCTATCAACACACCCACCTGACGGTGGTGCCGATACCACACACGCACAGCACCCTGTCTTAAAACCAGCACTCTGACCGGCCTGCGTCATTTCTTTTGTCTATCCATCAAAGATATGGAGCTCGCATTTTGTGTCATTTGTGTATGTCTATGAAAACACTGTTCTGTTCTCACTCTACCCACACTGGCACCTATAATTCTATTCGATTTTGGTTTATTCCCAAAAAAAAAAAAAAAAAAAACCTGTTCCACACACAACGGGCACACAGTGTAAATCCACAGCATGGTAATTTCCTGCTGCCTGAATCAGCCGTGTCTGGACTCAGATTAAAGATGCATGCGGAATGTCCTTTTAGAAATGTATCTGGAGACGCAACCGTCTGCATTATTCTGCCCACTCACTGTGGCGAGTCAGACTGGGGCGTTCTCAGCCGACAGGCAGCGGTCTGGAGGGAGGGAAGGAGGCACAGCATATGGAGGTGTGGAGGAGTGTTTCTTCGCATATACAAAGATAATGAGAAATTTTATTTTGCATCAAGTTGGAGCCTGTGCACCGTTGTGGATCACAACGACTGTGTGATGGTGGTGGGGGGACTATGAAAATGAGTCCTTGTCTAGCACTGCCTCAGGCTGGAGCAAGATAGTGTTACTGTCAGAAAACAAAGGTCACATACACAAACTCTGCATATTCTACTGAATACATCCAAACTTTTCTTTGGTTCACCCTTTATTGGTTGTTCCGTGTATTTAGGTTGTCAATTAGCAGCAGGACCTGTTTGAACGTAAATGAGACCGTTCTCTAATAGAATCCAGAGGCCTTGATTGGCTGTCACAGGTCATAAAGACTTCATAATGACTGCTGGATTGCAGCGGGCTGCAGTAAAGGTGCCATCAGTGTGCTGTTGTTAATGGCCAACGTGGACCCAAAATAACTGTGCTGTTCTGTTCAGACTCTCAATCACACGCTGAATAACAAATGTCTGTTTATGCCCCACTGCCCCAATGCACACACACACACACACACACACACACACACACACACACACACACACACACACACAGGGAATGATCACTCTACAGCACTGCTCTGTTTGCTTTTTTCTTTATTGCTTTCTTTCTGAATTTCTTGAGCTCTGCATTGCTTTTTTTCTAAATGTCTAAATTTCTCTTCACTTTTCTGAATTCCTTTTTCATTATTGCTTTATTTCTGAACATCCTTATGCATCTTAATGAATTTTAGTTCTGCACTTCTTTCTATATCATGTTTTTTTTCTTTAACGCTCTATGCATTTCATTCTGCCTTTTTTTTTTTTTATGAACTTATGAACTTTAGTTCTGAATTTTATTTTAGTTCTGTTTCTTTCTGCATTTCTGTATTTTTTTTTTCATTTTTAATTATGTATCTATCTTTATGCATTTCTTCCTAAATTTCTACATCTTTTCTGCATTTCATCCTAATTTCTTTCTTTTTGAATTACTGAATTTCTTTCTTTTTGCCCTTTTTTCTGCATTTCGTTCAGAATTTCTGCATTTTTCTTGCCTTCTGGGTTTCCTTCTGCAGTTCTTCCCGTCTGCATTTCTTCAGCACGAATATTGATGGTGTTGAAATTAGGTTCTTGCCAGTTAGATTTACAGCATTTGCATGGAAGACAATAAAACATCCCAAAAAAAAACATTTATATACATTTATTCTGAAGTGAAGAGCTGAAATTGTCACCAGCCATAAGGACCAGACGATCATAGAGACTTGGGGTTGCAGTGTAGGCAAATAAGCAAAATAAGCAACCACCCAAATTTTCTTCAGAAATTGTAAGTGCCTAATTTCTGTTCCATTTTTTTTTTTTGTCTATGAAAATATACTCATGCTTTAGGGTGGTCCTGATTATTATCAAAATAGATGCACAATAGATGGTGGCTTTCATGTGGTGGGGGTTTGGGACATACTCTTTTACACATCTATGTGGCTGCAGACAGCGTTTCTGCACAAACACTCTACCCATCCTCCTCCATTGCAATCCATTAAAATGAAAGGCTGTTAGTCATTAAGAAAAAGGGAGAGGAGAAGAGGCTTTGTGTCATATGGGTCCAAATAAAAGGCTGCTACCTCTGTCTGACTTTGCCTCCTCCTCCACTCTCTATATATCCTCTCCTCCCCCACTCTCCATCTCTGGGATGTGGTACTGACCCATCAGCATCCAACACAGGAACTCAGAACAGCCTGTCTTGCTCTGGGCTTTGCTTCTGCGGTATGCAGTCATTCTGGCACTTCAAAAGATGTTGTGCATGTCTGTGCATGTAACTTTCATTGTGAAAACCAGTGAATTTGAAATAATTTGTCAAGTACATGATTGTGGTAATTAGGATTCCACAGGCAGCTTGTTGATGTCACGGCCGGGTCTTCGGCAGGCAGGCACTGTTCATTCCCCGTGCCTCAGGCTACAATAAGAGCGAGTGCTCGTGCTTGAAGGGTGGGTGGAGTGGGTGAGACCGGGTGAGAGAAAAGGTGAAACGTGCCACTCCTACGTATTTGCTTGCTTAATCACTTCTTAGACCTGCATAGACGAGAGGAGCCACAGGCTGCGTCTGCACTCTCATGTGACCTCAGAGATATGTGGACTGCTCTGACTGCAGCTCATCCACAGCTACTGTCAAACACACACAGTTGTGTGAATTCTAACAGGTTAGGCCGGTGAGTGTGTGCACGGGGACAGCTTTCTGACGTGACATTTAACGAGCGTTCCCTGAGGTATCTGAAGTGCTTATCCCAAGTGTGCATTCCGTCCATTTCTGGCATCACCGCTTTGTTCTCATTAGGGCTGTCACGATTGTGTAATTTTATCTAATGACTAATTGTCATGCAAGTAATTGCACTTAATAACCCATTTCCTGTTTTGTTAATGTAACTTATAAACTTTAAAAAGTAGTAATTTATTCACATTGTACATACTGGGGTAGAATGACATGAATTAAAAAATGTTCAGTAACAATTTGTTTATTTTATATTGTTATATATCATATTATTAGTAAGTTGATACAACAAAGGGGGCAGATATGCTCCTGTATGACTTTTTATATCATCTGATATAGTTAATATCAATAAAAATTAATAATTTTTTTCCAAATATCAGCATTATTGCAAATGTGCTCTGATGAACAGTTCAATAAACAAGAAGTGAATATTAAGTTACTTACATTTTAGACACAACAGTTCTTGTTTTTGGTGTATTTTGACAACCAAAAAAGGGTTGCACTTTATTTTACAGTACGTGTACTAACATGTACTTATAGTGCACTTACAGTGTATTTATCTAAGAAAGTTCTGGTAATACAAGGTAACTACATGGGGTAGGGTTAGGTTTAGGGTTAGGTTCAGGGTTAGTACCTAGTTATTACATAGTTATTGTAATTATTATAATAAGTACATAGTATGTACATGAGGAACAGGACTGTAAAATAAAGTGCTACCCAAAAAAGTTCCAAACAAAGCCACAGCAGAACTGTTTTGTGTCTCTGTGAGCACTACAGTGTTTAGTTACTGAATCAGTCAGCCGTTTGAATGGATCATTTGAATGAATGACTCAATGACTCAATTGTTCAGTTATTTGCCACCACCTACTGGTGAGTTTAGATTTAAAGTATATTTATTATTTATTTTTTTTAGCTCAAATCATTTCTTCGGTGACCGGTATTCTTTTGGTGAGGGGACCTGTTCCGTTCACTTAGTTTTGTCATGGCCACAACATATTAACTTGTGGGAACATGTTAAAATGTCATGGCCATGTTACCTTATGTCGAGGTAATGACATCCTGATGTCGAGATCCTTTGTTACGTGAACAACATCATTTCTTGTGGCCACGACTTATGTTGAGGGAACAATATATTTTTCTCGTGGCCACAAGTTTAATGCGTAACTAAACCTGCGTGACCATAGCAAGTTCCCACAAGTTTATATGAGGTTCCCACAAGTTAACATGTCGTGTCGGATAAATGCATTTATTTCCTGCATTAAACAGCCTGTGTAAATGCATCTAAATACTACTTCAGTGGTGATTCTGTGTCACCTCTGCTTTGCAAACACAAACTTTGCTGATACTAATTTCATTTGATTGGTAACTGTTTTCTATTTGAATTTGATTAAATGTAAGAATTTGACACATTTAATTAGACTAGAAAAGATGGCCTTATAAAGGTAAAAATCTATTTAAACTTATTGGAAAACTTAATTTCTGTTACCCCTGTAAACTAATCAGTGCACAGAATATGAAGACTATCAAAAGCTTTGGGAGTCAGCTGCCCACGGCAGTCACTAAACCTGCCAATATACCAACACAATAACATGCTCATATAGTGATATAGTGATGTGAAGCACAAACCATGCCAGTCCCTGAGTCCACTTCATAGTGTGCATTTCATGGCACTTCTTTATTCACCTAATATTATTTTTGAAAGATATATTTAGTAGGAGTTCAAAATGCAACGTATGGAATGTTATTTGAGATGATCACAATCAGATCAGATAATAATCTCAGAAAATTGTAAATGTGTGTTATAAGCGCTCAGGAAGAGGAGCGAGAAGGGAACCGAGGTGCAGAGATGGGAGACGTTTCTTTATGGCTCTGTGTTATCTTTTGACATGTGAGAGGCTGTGCAGGGGGGAGCAGCTCTCACCCTTTCAAGGCCACAGAGAAAGAGAGAGAGAGATAAAGATGGAGGGAGGGGAGTTAAGAGTACAGTAATACACTCCAGCAGCTCAACATGGCTTTACTACCCAAGGAGAGGATGTGGAAAGGACAGCCAGGGATGGAGCAGGAGAAAGAGAGGGTTGTAGGTCATGTGGCATGATTTGGAAGGAGGGAAGAGAGGAATAGAAGAGCGAGATAATGAGAGATGATTCAGAAGATGGGCAATCAGAAATTAGAAAAAGGAGGACAGCATTTAGCTCCGATAGATTCGGTGATTTAAGTTTGTGTGTGTGCACTTAACATCCTGGATCTCATCTGAAGAGATTCAAACTAAAATTGGGGGTGTGTTTGAAAAATTGACTGTAAGTGTGGTTGTCTTTAGTATGGACTATGATTACTTTAAATTATACATCATACAATAACATTTAAAGGTTTGGGGTCAGTTATAAAAATAGCACAACTGTTTTCAACATTGATAATAAGAAATGTTTCTTGAGCAGCAAATCAGCATATTAGATGATTTCTATTGTATCAAGTTACACTGAAGACTGGAGTTATGATGCTGACGATTCATAATTATTATTTAAAATTGATAATTAAAATTGAAAACTATTTGTAATAACTGAAAACTGAAATTGTAATACTATTTCACTAAATAACTATTTTACTTTGATCAAATAAATGCAGGCTTGTTTAAGAGAATTTGATATTTTCATAAGCAAACATGCATGAGAGCGAGAGTGGTCCTGCAGTGTGTAATGAGACGGAGAGGCTGAATATTAAACATGATGAAAATTCTAATGGGGAACAGCCGCAGAATGCCTGTGACCCTGATTAAGATCACCTTTCTGCTTAATCTTTTATGAGGAACAAAAATGGGAGCAAATTTAATTTACAATAGAGACCGAGGAAGGATGACCAGAGATGTCAGTGCTGCATTGGAGGAAATCGCAGGATGCTTATCAATTAAATTTGTTTTGTGAGTTTGTGTGTGAAGTATGAGCCGTGCTTTGATTATTTGTGATTTAATTTTGTGAATTATGAGGTCCCAGAACAATGTTAGTGAGACATCTCACAGATTTTGTGGGGACACGGATGTCAAGTGTAGAAGACTTTTACTTTTGATATATACGAGATCATCATATTAAAAGAATATCCTGAAAATGTCCTTGTAACTGAAATAAAAGCTTTTATTGACACCAGGCCCAGTGAACCCCAGATCCTGGATTTTGAATGGTGATCGATAGGTTAACGCCACCTCCACAGAAGAAAATCAGCGTCCAATTCTGTAGCCCCACCCACTGATTCGCACATGTGATGTCATACACCAAACAGTGCTGCTTCAAGTCGAACACTAAAATGTACATGTATTTGTATCGCGTTGACCATTGTCTGTAGATCCTGCCTTCTCACGCACCACGATTGGTCGATTATGTACAATGTCTGCATGTTATTGGTCAATCGATCATTACCTTAAGTATGACAACAAGAATCCAAAGATAAAACCTAGATATTTTAGGCAATATAGAAAAATCCTGACCAGGACGTGTCCTGGGAAAATGGCACGTTTGGTCACCCTAGCTGAACTGAATCAAGCAACCAAGCAATAAACGTGCTGTTAAAGATCGCAAAAAATATTGTGAAGTGCCAGGTGGAAGAACACATTTGCTGCATAGCCTTCCTTTGGATTCAGGTATTAGGAATGTGTGGTTAAACTTTTTTTTTTTTTTTTTTTTTTTTCAGCTGGCATGAGTAAAACATTGAGCGTTTGTTCACTTCATTTCAGTGCAGATTCCCTTATAAACAAGACACAGGTTGACACTGGATTTGCAGAGAGACTAAGATTAAAAAGCAGTGTTTTACATCCGTATTGGATCTGACAGGGATGGCGCAGCACACTTATGTGGGGAAAAAAATATTTGTACTACGTGTCACTATTACTTTGTTCGAGATCACTTGATATGTCCTGATTATGTGTTCATATCTAACCAAAGTCACAGAAGACTCAAACTATGAAGGATGTAGCTTGTCAAACAGACACAGAACGTTAGTTGGTCCAAATACCATTTTTTGAGCTTCAGTAGTAATCGACACTAGATATTTGAAGCTTCGGAGGAAGAGGCTGAACATATTCTTCTCTCTAATAAAGGCAGGGATGTCTCTGTGCGTGTCTGTCTGTTTGCATTTATATTATGTCAAGAACCGTTGATCCAATCTACGTCACGCGTGGTGAGTGTGTTGCTGTGGACCCAAGGGAGTGCAGTGTTGCATTTCGGTGCATTATGGACAAGCGACATGTTCAGAATTAATCAACTTTTAATAAACTACAGAACAGCCGTACAAGGCTCACGTGGAAATACAACTGTAAGTGTACCTGGACCGTTCGGCCCCATAGTAAAAAAAGTGCTATATTCAAGCGCGAATGAAGACCATTTTGCTAATTTAAAATGGAATGTTAACCCACTGAACGAATATTCTAATATCCTGGTCTAGCCCTATAAATCATAGCAGTGGGCGTTAACTTCCAAGTCTTCAATCCACGTTTCCATAAAAACAGAGCGTTTCTCGAGAATAGCCTATTACAGTTCAAAATTAAGATAAAAATATTAATATATACACTATAAAAAATGATTAATTTATTAAATACTCAATTTTTATTTCACAGTGAAGTTGTATTATGATATATATTGTTTTGTGTGTACTAATATGCTGGAGCTATTTAAAATCATGCAAACCCTATGGGTTATGTATGTACTATTCAAAACTGAATTAAGAATGCTTTTGAAATGACAGTTACATTTCAGAATTTGAATTGAACTGGATTAGAATTCTAAGAAATTCATAAATGCTATAATTGGGTTTTTTCTTTAAGTAGAATTTAAAAGAAAGGTTCATCAGGATATTTGAATGATGGGTGTGGAAAGTATTTTCTTTATTATTTGAGCAATTACGTTGTGTGTTTTCTATCACCTGTTTACAATCAGACCTGAAACATGTTTGCAAAAAGGGCTGAATTTTTTTTATGACTGAGTTTTGTATTTGCACAATGAAAATCTGCTTCAAGTGAACGGTTTAAATAAACAATTTATATCTATAACAGTATCAGAAAAGAATATGGGGACACTTTGATGATATACTGATGAAAGGCTAGAAATGACCCTGTTGCAAATTATTGATTTAATGATGCTTCATTTTTTCAGTACACATATGTACAGGTCATAGCAGCCAATGAAATGACTTCCAGATCAATTGCAGCCCTGGTTGTAAAGCTGTGGGATTGATGGCGTGGTGTGAGGATTGAGTCACATCATCTTCATGTTGCTGGTCTGTAGTAATCCTGGGATTACATGGTAAAGTGAGATATCATAGTAAGACCACTCATGTCTTTAACCCGCTGATGGAATAGAACAGAATCGTGTCTCACTGCAGGAACCACTTGTTCTCAAACGAACAACTCAGCACAGCTGGATCTGTCTCACTGATGCAGTCATATCATTAACAACAGCCATACAGATTTCTTCACATCTGTTTCAGACCTGGTGGTAAATGCAAGCCTTACTAACCAACCATCTCCTTTCAGTGGCTGGTTCTATGTGGCATGGGCTTGTGTTCCTCTAAGGCAGGGATATTCAGGTTTTTTTTGTCTGCTGAACACCTTGGACTTAATTATTAGGTTTTCATCAATCCACTGCAGTTCCCTCACAAACCCTCATTTGGGAAACCCTGCTCTAGAGTGCTGGTCCAGTAGGTTGTCTCATCTATTGGTCAAGGCTATGTGGTCCAGTTCTCCAGAACCTTGCTGGGAAAGCATGAGCACTACCACATATAGAAATGATTCAGATATGTCAGCATTTTAACATGCTTCGACTACATTATTGTACTCTAGATTGATTTAATTCCAGCCAGTCTCTCACCTACACTCTGTGTCAAGGTCCACGTCTGGTACCTGTTTTGATTAAGCTGGACTTGTTCAAGACTCCCTAACTTCCTCAAGTATGTGGGCCGGTGTCGGTGAACTTAAGATGGGTTTAGTCAAGATTACACCGCTCTCAGACAGAGGAATGATTGGCCCACGGAGCACACATTAACAGAAAAAGCAGGAATACTCTCCAGGTGCTGACATATCAAGGCCATTATTACAGCTCAGAAAATGCCAGACTACTGCTCATACCAAGCTGCTCGCTTTTTTTAGTGCTGACATACTTTCAGCTTTACATGGACCGCTCAAGAGCCACATCATGTGTATTATGCAAAATAAAAAGGCAAAAGCTAGTGAGAATTGACATTTGGGCTGTGTTGGTTTTACAGCTTCTTGGCTGAACAACACACAATTATAGTAACTCGATTTTCCGATCTTTAAAAAAAGATAAGTTACAGTTAATGGATTTGTTGGAGGAAACTGACACTTTGCTAAGCTGTACTAGCTTGCTTTCTTGGTTATGCAGATCACCTTTAAAAAAACACAAACAAACAAAAAAGTACTGTACCTGTCCTTTAATCATAACATTAGAACAATTTTTTTTATCAAATAGATTACAAAAATACAGTAATAATGTTACAACATTATTTGAACATTATTAACATTATTACAAATTTCTATTTGAAAAAAAAATGTAAATGTATTTTTATTTTCAGCATCATTACTCCAGTCTTAAGTCACATGATCCTTCAGAAAACATTCTGATATGCTGATTTAGTGCTCAAGAAACAAAATATTTTTGTGGAAACCACATTGGATTTTTTTTTTTTTTTTTATTAAATATCAATTTTAAAAGAAAAACGTATTTGAAATAGAAATCTTTTGTATCAAGTGCCTTTCCTGTCACTTTAATGCCCCCTGACTTTTGACGTATGTTTGACACGCATGTCTTTGAGACTAACATTGATACAATGAAGGTTTTGTTTGTCCTGTCGTATGGTTTAGTTAAAGCTGGATCAATTTCTCATCTGCTGTCTTGTTACACGTAAAGCAGATGATGTTTAGGTGCACATAAATGACGACTGACTGGATAACACGGTAACATGAATCTGTTACAGACATCTTAAGATGCTAATGGACCATTCCGGCCCTTCAGTGTACTGTATGTAGAGAGGAAGAGAACAAGAAGAACAGGAGAATATGAAAGAGGACAGATGTGGGGGGGGGGGGGTCTCTGAATAGATTGCTGAGTCACACACTGAAGAAGCATAAACCACAGGAAATCGAACTCTCACACACTCGCAATCAACCTTCATCACTAACATTCCCGTGCGTGTGTCTTAGGATCTGTGATTCACAGTTGATTCTGCATTGTTAGTTGAAGAGAAGATGGCTGAATTTATGATGATCAGTGTCTGATCTACAGTAGAAACGTCTCTCAGCAGGCTCTCTGCCTTCTCTCTGTAATCCTCTCTGCTGGAATGTGGAGAGGGGAGGGGTTAATGTTTTGACAGGCATGTGACTGCCCATCCTAAATGAGGACTCCTTGCCCGCGGTCCACACTCTCACTACATCCCCCTGTGTAATTCAGTTGTACATTTTTGTAAGCTACAAAACCATGTACAGTCAGAGATGTCCCTTTACTGCATGTTTAAAGAGACATACTCTTGCAGTAGTATCTGTTTGGAGACAGCTAGGCTCGGAGTAGGATTCCAATAAACTGCTGTTTAGTATTTTAAATGGATACATTTCCACACGCATGACTAAACAGAGCAGAACAGAATTACAAAAGAAACTCAGCAAACCAAAGACATTCACATTCTTGCTGTCAGTTATTAGCAGTTTTGTTACCAGATATCATTTTTGTGTGTACACACATGCATCTGTGTGTATATATACACACACACACACACACACAGTATTCCTCCTTTTTCCCCTAAGACCACCGCTGGAGGAAAATGGTTCCTTTAACACTTCCGCGTACCCTCCCCCACCCTCCCTCCAGCACCCTCTCTTCCCCTCAGAGTGGTGCATTGCTAAATACCCCCATCTCTTTCTTTCCTTACCCTTCACTTCCTGCGTATCCCTTCCCTCTCGTCTCTTATGCCCACATGTCATCTGCTCTTTGTCAATCCATTTGTCCTCTTCATTTTGGCCAAGCGCCAGGACATGCACCTGCATTCAGAGACAAGCAGAAGGTGCGGAAGGTGCGCAGAGCTCTATTGTGTCAGCTCAACTTGAGTTAACATGCTTGTGTATATTTGTAGTTAAGCATGTCGGTGTGTTGATATGTACAGTATAGGGCTTCCCACCAAAAGATATTTCGGAGCAAATTCGATTCACATTTAGTATTGGAAATCAATGCCTGTTTTGAGTAGCACTACAGACAAACTACAGCAAATGAGCACGTGTGTGACGAGAGAGAGAGTGCAAGAAGAGGTTAGCAGCAGCTTATTTTCTTTCTAATCTTCTACTGTCTCAGCTTTACAATATTTGTTTATGAACTGTGACTGAAGTAAGCTGCTTACTGTTGTGCATCTGCTCTCTGTTGTCTATGTCTAAAATAAAGGAACACTTGCACATTGCAGAGCTGCAAAGAATTGTGGATAATTACAAGGATATTACAAAACTATATGAAAAGCATTTGATTTATTATGATATTTTTTTTATACTAACCTAACTTTTTAAAATGGATCAAACTGGTTCTTCCAGTGAAATGACTTCTCTCTGGTGACGTATGGTGGACGTTTCATTATGATTGCGTGCACTTTAACTCCGCCCCTTTCTTACAATCAACTGCAAGCCTACGTTTAGATCTGCCGCCATCTAACTGATGTTCAGAACCACTTTTATTTTTCAATAATCAATTACACTTGGACGTATGTCACAATACCAAAGAAAATATCTGATGCTACTTCAGTTTCCTTGTGACTTTAAAGTTGCCATTTTAAGTTGCCATTTTTGTGCAAACAAACTGCTGTTAACATTGCACAGCAAGCTAACTTAGCTTAAACCTATGCATTTCATGTAATATTCATGCAATCACATAAGTCAATCATTATTTTTTATTCAGCCATTGTTCATTACAATGTCAGCATTTTTATTTTTGCTCAGCAACCCAGTAGAAATTCCTGAAGAGCAGAGGTACGTGATATTTCCTTAGATGAGTGCAAAAAAAAAGCTTAGACAACCTTGCATGATGCTCAAGAATCAATAAGGTTTGTTCTAGTGTTCAACGCACATGTGACGCACAAGGTTTCATGGTTGCCATATGTGACGCTATCTATCTATCTCTCTATCTATCCTTCTATCTATCTCTCTCAGCCATTGAAACCATTAGATTTTTAGCGTCGCCTGAAAGTCCATGCATGCCGCAAAGAACAGACTGAGATCCACATGTAGCTTTGGAGTACTGGCAACAGAACAGACAAACAGTGGGTTGGTTCTGGCACAAGACACTGTCTGTTGCTCTGTGTGTGTGTGTGTGTGCGCGTACACTTTGACTACTATTAGCAAGACTACAGAGGTACACTGTACTGAGCTGAACAAGGGAGGAATGGTTCTTCACGGCATGTAATTTTGTCATTCCTTCAAATCTCATGATAGACCCTCTTCTCCCCCCGCCGTCCTTTCCTCCACCCCCCTCTCTCTCCATCTCCTCCGCTGTCCTCCACACTACGCTAAATGCTCTATTTGTTTCTGCCTTCAGCACAGTCATAACTATTCAGAGCAGAAAAATGGCTGCACACACAAAAGCAACATACTCTGACACTTTTCAGTTAGCCGTCTCTCTCCTCCACACCTCCATATCTCATTCATCCAGTCTCTTGCTCTCATCTTACCAATATGGCACTCACGAAAGATGGAAAGAGGGGAACAAACTGTGACAGAGAGAAAGCCACTGCCTCGGGCACTCTCTGTCTTTATTTCTCATTCCATCTCTCCTTCTCTCTATCGTTGTCCCTTCCCCCTTCCCTGTCTTTTTCTTAGGGAATTGGGTGAAAGGCAGATGATAAGGCTGGGCAGTGCTTTCACAGGCCTGTCTACTCACATCCTCTTACCAGCTGAACATCTCAGATTCAGCGTCTCAGCTGACCGCAGCTCTACTGTACCTCTATCCTGACCTCCTCATTTATAATGCAGCTAAGACCGGCCGCTCAGACCGCAGCGTAATTTTTCTGTAGCACTTGCGACTTGTAAAGACATGAATATTTTAAAGTAACAATGAAAAGGAAAAAAATATCCACAATGATGTCCATGATGATGAGCCTTTGTGAAATGGTTGAGATACACGTAACTCTAGTTTGAACAAAAGCATTTTATTTGTCAGAAAATAAGAAATAATCACATAGTTTTGTTAATATTTTATCATAGTAAAATTTAAAATAAACATTATAATTGAATTTCTTCAGAAATTATTTGCAAAACAGTTTTACTGTTCATTATGCATTTATAAAACAAAAGAACCGTTCATAAAAATTTGGAAGTTCACAAAACTATTATTTGACAAATTCTTGCATGAAATAGTCTGATGGTATTCCTAGTTTTCAGGATTTATAAAAGATGTAGTAGAAAAACAAACCTTAACTTTTTAGTTAGAATAACTAGTAATGGTGCACACGCGCACGTGCACACAGTAATCACAACACACACTGTACTGATGGACTGTACTCTGTCCTGTGTGAGGTGTGTCTGGGCTCTTGGGTCTGTAATGTTGAGGTATTAGTGACAAACAGAACAGCCCACTTACTATAACCCAGAAAACTCCAGCAGTCCTAGGAGAGGAAGGGGGAGGGAAGGAAAGATTAAAAAATGTGAAAGGGGGTTTTGAGTAGTAATATTTTGGCTTATCGGGGCCCTCTGGAGGTCTGCTGAGGTTTGATTCTGATATATTTTTTTTAATGAATTGTTTGCTCTAGTTGTCATTAACTGATCCTGACTCTTGAACTTGATTGTTGTCATCGAATAGCAGTAAAAGCTTGTCATATGGATCATTTTTAATCATATCAATTAATTTTAATCAAATCAGTTAAGGAAAACTTTAGGTTTCTGTTTCAAGCCCACAGGATTTGAGAAGTCCATGTGTGAATGTTTTGTGAGCACACGCTGAGTCCTGCGCAGAGACGCTGCTCTTCCCGTGTTTCTGGAGTGAAGATTATCTGCTGTGTCAGGGGTACCAAGAGAGTAAAGGACAAACCCAACAAGATAAACCTCTCTCTCTCTCTCTTTCTAAAACATTCCAGTGTCGTTCCGGTGCAGATTTGTGTGTTACCTCTGTCTGTCTCTCTCCCTTTCAGCATCTTCATTCTGTGTCTTTGCACATTCCCACCCATTGTTTGGGGGGGGGGGTTGTTGCTATGGCAATGCCAGGCCTTGTGCCGGCATGGGGAGCAGCTCGTGCTGCGTTTTAGCAGGATAATCCATGGTAATCCCACAGAGGAGAGTCCGACACACACACACACACACACACACGAGTCTGCGCACACACTCCCTGCAGGGCGGCTGGGGAAGTAGAAGTGAAGGAATTAGCATCTGTTACTGTTTGTGCTCAGGTCAGCTCCGCTGAGACTTAAAAAAAAAAAAAAAAACAGGCTGACAGAAGCTGTGTGGGAAAAAAAAATACGGCCAGTTCAAACCCACTTAATACAAGATGAGTGAAAATTGCTGTACAGGTTCTCGTACCGTTTTACGAGTCATGTTGCAATGATTTTAAATACAAGATTAATGGCAACACAATGTCACCATTATGACCAGAAAAGGCTGGGTTTTCTTAAATGGTTAATTCACTGCTGGCAAGATGGGGTATTAAAGTTCACCATCTATTCAGTAGAAAGGCACTTTTTTTTTTTTTTTAACTGATGCTTCATGACCGCTACATGAAAATAGCATTTTTCGTCATCTTGCAGATATATGCTGACAAATAAGATATCTGGGTGCAGGCAACATGGCAAAAGAGTATACATTGTTCATTTAACAAAAAATACTGCCAACATTGTAACAAATACTACAAACATTGTAGTACAAAGCCACACTACAGCGTATAGTTTCCAGCTTTAGGCAATGTTACTTAAAGGAAAAAAATCCATTGTAATTTCATTGTATGGACAAACAACAGCTGAAACATTCTTCACAATCATACAGGGCTTGAAATGACACGAGGGTGAGTAAATGATGACAATTTTCCTTTTTGGTTGTAAAAAAGTAACTTAAGTGACGTCATGTTTTCATTGATCATGACGAAGTTGTAATTGTGACTGTTGACCGTTCCATTTAGTTTTGTGTACTGTTAATGAAACACAACCGTAAAGCTTGGCAGAATGTACCAATTTAGATGTTTTATGAGGCGATAGGCTCATAAAAACATACTAGTCATTCTCTGTACTAATAGCTCAAATATATAATTTTACACCAATAACACAAGCTAATATGCATCTTATGTTACTTATTTTGTTAAAAACAATTCCTTCTTTCTGCTTTTTAAGTGATAATGTAAGAAATATGAAATACCCAAACTGTTTATGCTCAATTAAATCCAGCTCTTCGTAAAGGAACAAGTGCCTAAACAGTATGAACAGAGTGGTTATATTTGTGAGTTTTAGCCTCCACATTGTGCTCATGTAATTAACACCCATAACATATACACTCTTAATTGCACTTCTTTCTTATATGCTGGTATGCATATGCATGCACATTCAGTATATTATTTGGAAAAACAGACGGTCTTATGCCTGAATATATAAATGCTTAAGCGTGTACGGGTGTAAAGAGCTCTGTTCTTTGTCTGAGAGTGTGTGTGTGTGTCTGTGATTGAAACAGTGTATTATTTGTTTGTGGCAAGTCACGCCATATGTAGTCTCATGGTCTCATAAATTGACTGTTGAGACATTTGTGTATTTGTTTGTGAATGCATTTTGATTTGTTAAAATACAGAAAATACAAAATGACTGAATCATTGCATTGGATCTTTATTTTTTTTTAATACTTTTTTTTTATTTATTTTTTTTATATGCATGAAAAAAAAACGCACATTAGTTTTTGATTTTCTGTGTTTGAGCCTGTGCATTTTAGCATGTGTGTTGAAGCATGTGTAAGTGTTTGCATGGTGTGAGTTTTGACGTGCTCATGCGTGCACATGTATGGGTGCGCATGTGGAGACCCACATGGTTGAGTAGTATTTTTAGCTCTGCGATTCATGCTTTAGTTGTTCTGATGTTGTAGATTTGAGCCGATTGAATAGTGAACTGGAGTTTTGTGTGGTCGGCCTGTGTAGGTGTCAGTGATGCTGCAAACATAACAATGGTCATTTCATTTATTGACACTTTGCTGCGTTAAAGAAACAGTTCCCTTAATTCCATGCTTTATCAGTAGCGTTTATTTAAATCAGTGTTCTCAAGCCAGAATACAATGAAAACCTTGATTTATACTGGCTCCTGTAAAATATGAAATATCTGTTGTAGATTAAATCATATTGATTAAAATGTCTGTGCATAATCCTGAGAAGCATCAGTGTTTAGGCCAATTAAAGTTTGATATATGGATGATTTAAATTAACAACTTATTACAAATAGTGTAGGGAAGTGCGTATTTCTTTGAACTGATAAGAATGAGAATTGAATTCGCTGTTTTGAGTGGCCAGTTAGCTTTTCTTATATCCGTGTAGAAATGAAAAGCCTACATAATTTAATATCTCGTAGAAGCTCTGTTTCAAAACTTAGCATGCGGCTCACTCACTCAGACAGCATCCTAACTGAATATAATGTGGTAAGGGAAGGATTTGAAATGCTTTACATTAACATCAACACCGCACAGCCTGTACACCATTAAAAGTAATGCTACACTGGGATTATTTCTAACTATCGTAACTCAGGAATTACTAGTGAATTTTACAAATACTTACAAATGAACAGGAATTGCATGTACAGTTACATGTAAACTCGAAGTAGAAAGAATAATTTTAATATCTAAGAGAGAGGTCACATTTACCTTTGTAGTGAGAAATCCAGAAGGAAGTATTTTAGTATTTTAGTTTGTTGGCAGCTGGTGGCTGATGCAGCACTCTGCTCTTCCCGCCTGCCCTCTGTCCCCACACCCCAGGGGAATCATGGGTAAAACATTGATTGACTTTCTGTGGACCATCCTCAAAACCTGACAGCAACTCAACGAGCCTGGTTTCAATCAGCATGTTTGTGTGAGTGCCCTTGTGCCTGTTAGACCCTTGCCCTCTTAAACACACACACACACACACACACACACACACACACACTCCAGTGTTGTCCTGTCCCCAGTGCACTAAATGCCCCAATGAATCACTGAGGCATTCAGAGCAGCTGGACCACACTGTTAGCTCTCTCTCTTTCACCTCCAGTATTTGTTTAGAAGAGCAAGGAGCAGAGGAGGGGTGGTGCAGGCAGACAGGGTGGGTCTCTATTGTGCAGAAGTGAGAGAAAGAGGTTGTGATGGAGGAATGGGGGTGGAAGAGCGGTCGAATTTCCCTCCTTTGCATCAGTTGTACTTTAGATATATAAAAATATATGTAAACTAAATATTATAAATAAAATATTTTATCAATAGATATACTATATTTGTATATTTTATATATGCATGTATATAATATGTGCATGCAATTTGTATGTAATGTTCCTCCTAATGTGCTATGGATAAAGGTGTCTGCAAATATGTAAATATATACATGTAAGTTCATATATATATATATATATAAGTTGCACAGGTGTGTGATTTGTCATTAAAGCTACCCATTGACTGTTGATCTGAAGAAATGAGGGACAAGGAGGGAGAATCTGTGAGGAATGTGTTCTGGCGAATAAGATCCCGTTACACTGCAGTGGGGGAGTTGACTAACAGGTTCAGGCTTATCGGAGGAGCCCACTAATTGGAGGTCATCCGCATGAATTAAAAAAGTGTCAATTATCGTGCAAGAAAAGAGCCGACCATCTCTCATTCCCTCCCGCTTGCTTCCTCCCTGTTTAGATGCCTCGTACATGTGTATGTGTGGGTGTGGGGTGTCAAAAAGTACACGGTCTATCCTCTCAGCCAATCAGCGCAAGGACTGCACCCCTTGATGAAATGTTTGTGTTATGGTGACTCCTCACAGGACCTGCTGTGTAGGCTGGATCATTACGCCTGATTGGTCATTACTGAGATTCAGAGACAGGAAGCACAGCGGTGCTATCGACTGTTGTGCCTGCTCCCCTCTGCGTGTCTGTGTGTGTCACATGCAAACACACACACCTGCTAGAGTAATTACAGGAATAAACATGGAGACAATCACTCGACTGTTTTCTTTTTTTTTTTTCTCTTTAGAGATGTAGTCATATTTATACTGTATTAATGTAGTTAGCACTGAATAGAAGTAGAATGAATTTTAAAACATTACATGAAATATAAAACATGTTCTAAACCGCGAAATCTAAAGTAGCCTTTGACCCCACCTTTAATAGTTGTATTTGTAGAATGGGTAGAATTTGAGTCTAAAATCAGGATGGATGGATGGAGAAAACTCCAGGATGCTCAGAAGCAGTCAGCTTGTTTTTATGACTTTTACTCTGGATGATTAAAAGGGGAACTCTCTCTGCAGGAGTGAACTGGACCTGGGCCAGTCGGGTGACATGAGCCAGGAATAATCATATTTCATTCTTGTCACGCGGTTAAGAGGGTTTATTGGCTGTCATTGTTTGCATCAAATGGGAAAGGAGAGCATCAGGAAGCTACCACCTGCTTTTGGGGATTCCCATCGTGAGAAGGTTATCAAACACCCTTCCCCTGTCCTTGTTAAAGCACAAGGGTCTGTGTGTATGTTTGTCTGAGATGATCTGAATACTACACCACTATGATGAAGCAGCTTCCATCAGTTCAGTTATCTCAGAGATTCATTCTGTGTGGACACGGCCCATAATTAATACTCCAAAGTGACACTGGCTAGCTGACTATATTTATTTATTTATTTATTTTAACCTATATTCACCTTTTTCTACTTAACTGGTTATCAGGTTTTTAACATGTCGATTGATTAATTAATATATTGTTTGCATAAATTACTAAACGTATTTTCATGTTATGAATGATCAGAACACAAGCATGTGACCATGCTTTGCATAAATAGAATGCCATAAAAAAATATTTTTATTAATATAATTCATAAATATCATATGAACTACCAATAATAAGTCTGGGGTCATTAATATTTTTGTAATACTTTTATTCAGCATGGATTGATAATGAACGTGGATTTGCGCAGCTTGTCAGTTAACAACGGCTCTGTGTAGTAACAGCTGCTCTGTGTGAAATCAGGCACCTGATGGAATTCACCAATGATTAGAGAAGCGGCCTTACTGACGAGATGTGCATTAATCATCAGCCGATATATATCGTGCACCCCTACTTCAATTGTAATAGTATTTCACAATTTTACTGTATTTTTATCAAAGACATTTTATGATTTCATATGAGACTTTATATAAAATGTATGTCGTATAAAATCTCAATTCACTCGCAATTGACAAGTGTGGCAAAAAAGTGAAATATAGGAGCCAATGTAACCACCAAACATTTTCAGGCTGTATATACCCGAGAGAAGCGCAGCGGCAGCCGTGGCCCTACAGCTGCACTTCAAAAGAATGACTGCTGCAGCCGTTTCCTGAGCAGATGCAAGCAAATCGTGTATTCAGCACATCACGGCGCACAAGAGACACATCCAGCGCAGCGCCCGTGTGCACACTCACACATTTTATGGACATTACACTGGGAGCTCTCTCATCTGTCATTCAAACACCTCTCCTGAAAGACCAGTGAAGGAGGGAATGGCAAGAAAAACTGCGAGAGTGTGTGTGCAAACGCTTTAGAGCTTTTTAGCAGAGCTGGCAGGCATTAGTCTGGCCTTCCTCTCCCTGCATGAATACTCTTTATACTCCAATAAATATGCGTCTGTCTCTGCCACGCTCACCCCCTACACACATTCAATGTCTCTTCTGCCTCTCTCTCTCACTCTTGGGCTTATTTTTCCATTCCTTTTTCTTTCTGCCCCTCTTCCTTTCTGTAACACCCAGCTTGTTTTTATATTCTCACATCCTCTCATCCAGTGTCCTCCACTAATAATTTCACCATCCCCCCATCCTTCTCTCCTTTCCTCCATTGATGTTCATTGCCTCTGCCCTGCTCCGCACTGCCCTCGTCTCCTAACTCACTCTGCATCACCCCCATCCCTCTTTTCATCCAATCTCCATCCCTCCTTCAACAGGCCTGTGCCCTCTCTTCTACATCCAATCCATCCTGTCTTCACTCTTTCTCTTCCCTGTTTTTTTCTGCTGTCACTGTATGCTGACCCCAATTGTGCCCTCGCTGTTGTTCCCCCCCCTATAGCAGTGTATAGACATTGCAACTGTACACTCACAATTTTTTATTTATTTGCACAGTGCTTTACATCTCTGCTGTATTAGTTTGCTGAGGTTGTCTGTTTGTATGTGCAAGATTTTTATTTTTTTTGGCCAGGCAATCGTGTTTTATTACTTTTTTGTAAATAGCAATTAATTGAAAATTTATTATAGCTTCTATTTATATTTAATGCAGTTAATTGATCTTAACAGTGATTTCTGTCCCACTTAGTTAGGATTTAACCAAATATTTGTCATTTTGTAAATACCATTGTCTTTGAAATAAGGTTAAAGGGGTGATATGATGCGATTACAATTTCTCCTTTCTCTTTGGAGTATAACAAGCTCTTGGTCTGTAAAGATGCAAAGACTAAAGTCTCAAATCCAAAGAGATATTCTTTATCAAAGTTAACACTCTATCACGCCCTCCTAGAATGGCTCGTTCTAACACGCCCTCACATGTCTACGTCACTGTGGAAATATTTGTGTAATGCTGCCCAAATGTTCACGCGAAGAAAGAAGTGGTGGTTTCAGTAACTGCAGTTAGTGATGAAGCAACAGTGTCGGGAGATGATGCGTGTATCGAGACGAAAGCAAAAGCACTTTGATTATCCTTCTTAGGGGTGCTCCGATCACGATCGGCCGATTGTTAATGCGCATCAGCTAACCGCTGATTAGAGAACCGGCTTTACTGTCGAGATGCGCATTAACGATCAGCCGATCGTGATCGGAGCACCCCTAATCCTTCTGAAAGTAGATTCATTTAGGAATCTAAGATTGCTTACAACAGAACAACAGATGACTGTTTCGTGAACCTAGTAGAGGAGGTCATACTGACTTTGCTACCACAATCTGGCACTTCTGAATCAGCCACCGTATGTATGGTTTGTTATTGGTTTACGTATTTGCTATTGAATGTTCAAATGCAGATTTTGGCTTGTCGTGCGCATGTGTGTGCGCGTGCGTGTGCAGGATCTACAAGGTACACTATTTGAAAAATGTATTTTGAACATTAAAGCACGTCAACATAATCTGTCACATCAAATACACAAAATAATGATTTTTAAAAAAACATCACATGACCCCTTTAAAGTCCCCAGGTGTATTGACAAGCAATTATGGTAAAATATACTTTCATGTCATTGAAACTTATGTCATGAATTTAAATATATTTATGACATTTTTATAATGAATTTGCAATTTAGTATTTTTTAAATATATTAACATTAAGTACTTTACATAAGCATAAATGTACTTTACAGAAAGTTTTATTACAAATGCAGTTTTTTTTTTAACTCATTTTGTTGACCCCTCGTGAAAGTTTACTTTAAGTACAGTAGACTAAAGTAGTCTTATTTTCTTAATATTATATTACTTATCTTCCAGCACAGTTTTTTAAAATATACTTTTATTTGAAGTAAACTAAGTACACATTGAATACAATTAAGCAAACTTCTTTTTCACAAGGGTAATATAATGCATATATATTGAAAAAATTTATAACACGTGACTATAGAATATTTTCTCAAAATTCTCAAATGTATTGCAGTTGTATATTCTGTGTTTTCAGCAAAGGGGTATGTTTCTGTGTATCTAAGTGTGTGTGTGTGTGTGGTGCTCTGTTCAGCCCTGCTGTGGTATAGATCTCTTCATAAACTAATTTCCATACATCCAGCCCTTCGAACTGGAAAATACTGAACACCACATACACCGTTTGGTAGAATGGACCTCATAGTGGATATAGATCCAGACCGGCTGTCACTTTCACTTGTGAATGCTTCCAGTGTAGCAAATTAGCATGCTAACATTGTTAGCATGACAACAAGTCGTCTTCTCTGAGGGCAACATAAACGATGTGTTTTAAATGGCTCACCTTATAAAACAGCAATGAATGGGCTTCAGACAGTCAAAAGTATCCTCTTCAGACAGTTTACAGTTAGCTATGTTTCAGCTAACTGACCAAAAATGGGGAATATTTAGGAAATTATTGAAACATTATTTGGGAAATTGTCATTGTTTTGGTGAACATTAGAAATGGCCGTATGCTGATGGAACCATCATCATTTTTTGCTGTGTGTTGTGTATGTTTTCAGATGATTCATCTTCTGAAAGTGGGAGTGGCAATGGGATTCGCACTCTGACTCCTCCCTCAGAAGGTGGAGCCGGTGTGAGTGAAAGTACAGGAGCAAGATCGGGATCGTACGCTGAGGTTAACGGCAACGGAAACCGTAACGCGGCACCACTCGACTTCAGCACGACGTCCCCGTCCTCATCTTCAGAGGACCAGCAACCAGTCAACCTCAGTGACAGACTGAGTCAGGCCCTGCCCAGTGCTGCCGCCATGTTGGCGACCTTTAACCCTGAGCACGCAGAGGAGCTGCGCAGAAAATACCCCAAATCCTCAGAGCTACGCCTTGAGCGAGATATCAGGGACTGTAATAGCAAGGTATATTCATTTAAGGCCATAAAAATGCTAAATGCTTATTAAAGTTGTCATAACACCAACATTTCAGTAGTCAATACCAGTATTATTACAATTTCACAGGTATCGTTTTTATTTAGTAGCAACTTGGACATTAAGTACCTGAATTTTTAACATCCCGGAACTGCCTGTGGACTTTTTTTACACAACAGATTGTCATTTGTTTTGAGCATACAATGCAAGTTGAACCCACAGTTGCGAAGGCGCTCAATCAAACCTCATTTATTCAGTTAGCTAGCTTGGCAAGGAGTGTTTTTCATTTAGACGGATGCAGAGAGGTTTAAACAATATGCTGAGCAAGGCTCCAGTCTGAATAGGAACTTTCATTTCATTCCTCTTTTCCATGGTAAGCCTCTGTTGCTTCCCATCTCCTTTACAATTGTGTTGTCTTCGTGAAAAGAAGAACGCAAAACTATCTTTCAAACAAACGGATCCACGATCTGAAATGCAGCTGAAGACCCTTGGTACAGAGAATGTCTGAATAACTGTTAGACCTTGAAGACTTGGTTTTTCATCAGCTGAAACACCATCGGTGGCCATGAATGGCCTTATTGGTAGACATCGTCTTTCATATAGAGATATCTTTCAGTCCATGTCTTCCTTTGAAAGTCTTTTCTGATTGTCAATACACTCTTGCAGACAGAAGACTTACCTTGGTTTCTTTGTGTGTTTTTGCAGTCTCCTCAATACAGTTCAGGCAGCTACGATTCAATAAAGATGGAGATGTGTCCTGAAGATCTGACGGTTGGTCGGTCTCAGGTTGCTGACGATGATGACGATGACCACGACGACCACGACGATAGCGATAAGATCAATGATGTAGAAGGAGTGGATCCAGAGAGGTTGAAGGCTTTTAATGTGAGTAAAATGGCATTCAACTCATGATGTTCTGCTGCATTAAAAGAGCTATAAACCTGGTCTGGCATGGCTTTCACTCACACCTCATATTTAGCTGAACTAATTCATTGCTCTCTTTTTCTAGATGTTTGTGCGTCTCTTTGTGGATGAGAACCTGGACCGTATGGTGCCGATCTCTAAACAGCCTAAAGAGAAGATCCAGGCTATTATTGAGTCCTGCAGCCGTCAGTTCCCAGAGTTCCAGGAACGCGCTCGCAAACGCATCCGTACCTACCTCAAATCCTGCCGCCGTATGAAGAAGAACGGCATGGAGGTACACACTGCCACCCTGGGCTGCTCTTTGTAATGGTTAGGTGACTTATATTGCCCCCTGGTGGTCAACACTGAAGAGGCTGAGAAATAGTTTTTTGTGATGAAGCTAACACCAGGCAAACATTTAAAATTAAAATTCATTTGTAGCAGTTTTAATTAAATTGTCTAAACCCAATATTAGAATTACTGTAATTGCAAATGACAGTGTTAAGTTGAAATTCAGAGAAAAATTAATTTAATTTTAAGAAGTTTTGCTAGAAATAATTACACAATGTAGACTAGTTTTGTAAATGCATTTTTCCAAATGCACATACATTTTCATATTATACATATTTATGCATATTTCATATTAGACATATTTATACATTTATACATAAAACACATTTTACATATAAAATAAGAGATTCTCAGAAATGAAGTGTGCTTTCACCATGACCCATAAAATTGGTCCACAATAGTTCATATATTAAATGTACTGTGTGTGTACTAGCAGACCCGACCCACGCCACCCCACCTGACCTCAGCCATGGCGGAGAACATTCTAGCAGCCGCCTGTGAGAGTGAGTCACGCAAAGCTGCCAAAAGAATGCGCATGGATGTCTACCAGGCACATGTACGTAGTGATGTATAAGTGTATGAATATGCATGTGAAACTTGGAGATGCATTGGTATGTCAGTCTGTCTCTTAATTTTAAAACCAAGGTAGCCTGATATAAATGATTCTTTCTCAGGATGAGCCGTTATCTCTAGAAAAGGTGGTCTCTCGTGAGCCGGTCTCGCTGACCCACTCTGCGTACTCCCTTGCTGCCTCAGCTTACTCCCAGGACCAGCTATACATCAATGGAGGCCTCAACTACAGTTACCGTGGTTACAGCGGACTGTGTGCCAGCATGCAACACCCCGCGTCCCTGACAACAGTTACCGCCCAGACCAACGGTGAGAGAGAAGCTGAAGTTTGAGCTTGATGCTTACTCACACAATTGCCTTATTTGTGAAATGATATCGCATACAAGCAAAGTTGCCTTAACTTTGCTTGTATCATAAACAAAGTCATTTACATTTTATAAGGACTATGATGCATTAAACAGTGGTTCTCACAATATGTGAATGTGCTGTTTCTGAGTTGTTTTTATGTCTGTAATTATATTTTTATTCTCTCTGTTTAGGGCCTACTGATCTCAGTATGAAGTCTCTGGCCTCAAACTCATCCTCGTCAAGCTCCAGTAGTCTCGGCAGGAACGGAGGAGGAGGCGGGGCTTCAGCTCAGCTCAGCCATACAGAAGTGGCGGCAGTGCGTCAGCTGATCGCGGGATACCGTGAGTCCGCCGCGTTCCTGCTACGATCGGCAGATGAGCTGGAGAACCTCATACTACAACAGAACTGAACCCATTTCCATCTCTCTCTGACTACACTCATACCCTTGTCCCTCTGGACCACATAACTGACCGTGTCCCTCACATGATCATCACCCAGTCACCAAGGAAAACCATCTGGCTCTTAAAGATGGAAAACACACAGCTTCATCCAGCTTTTGCCTTCATATTTCAACGAGGACAAACGTGGAGATGAATCTTTGAAGCAGACAGTTCGATGAATCCTCCACGTACTGCTCCTCTCCACGCAGCCTCCTGTTTACCTGCCATTCGTTCCCCGCTGAGAGCCATCGATTTCAGATTTTCTTTGTTTTCAGCTACTTCAAAGGAGGAATCCTCCAGACGGCACTAACTAATTGAAGACACTTTTGATTTGGAGGCGTAATGGAAAGAAAGAAGATAAAAAGAGCAAGAAGAAAACTAAGAGACCTTTGTATTTGCTGTAAATAAGCACTCGCTGTGTCCTGAAGCACTTTTCCATTCGTTCTGACCTCTGAATGATTAATTTATGCATTTAGATACACAGGTGGAAGCTCACCTGGAAATACCTCAGCCTGTCTCTCTCTCTCTCTCTCTCTCTGTGTGTGTGTGTGTGTGTGTGTGGGAAAAGAAAATGATCACCTGTCCGTCCTCAACTTCGCGGTCCAGTGATTTGGACTTCGAAGGCAGAGAGTGGGAGAGAATTTGTTTCTGTAATTGAAGTGAAGATTTTCTTTTTCCACCCCGTCCAAATGCGTTGTATATATTCCGATCCGTTTCAAGGTATTGATCGCAAGAAGACACTGAACTTGTTTTGGGAATGGACCCGTTCGGCCTCACAGATGCCAACTCGCTCTGTGTCCACTGTACGGGTCACCTTCTCTTCTCCTCGTCTCTTTTGTGTCCTTCTATTTCTCCTGAACCTCCTCTCTCCTCCTCCACCTTATTATTCTGCTTTGGACGGCGATAGAGAGGAAGGATGTGGAATGGAAGCTTGTTAGTCTTTTATCTGTTGACTTTTCTTAATGGCCATTAATCCACTCTGCTGCTATGGACTCCAACGTAACGCCACAGACCTGAAACCTCAAGCCTCCCAAACACAACCAGAGCACCTCAAAGGCGAAAAAAAAAAATCCAAGACAAAAAAAAAGAACGAAATGGAAGCCAAATACAAAAAAAAACAAAAACTGCTGTTTTGCGTTCTGGTCTAGAGTGTTTGATTCAAGACTGAGGGCTGCTTGTGTTTGCTTTTGTTTGATTTGTTCTAAAAGTGTAGTGTGTGCTTAAATATCAACTGGGATCAAATTGTCTTTTGAACAAGAGCTTGGCGCGCACACATAAACGAGTCTTTAGTGAACTGAGTATTTAACAAGAGAGGTTTAAAAAAGGTAATTAGAGAGGTAGATTTGTTTAGGGACGGACTGACAGTCATGTCACTGTAATTTGCTCCATTTGCACACAGAGGCAGTGCTAATCTGTGATTGAGGAGATCCGTGGCTCCGTGGTGCACTGCTAGTGGGGGATGGAGAAAGAATATCACAATGCAGAAGATAATCAAACACATTTCTGGCCCTGAAGGAGACTGACTAATACAGAGAGGCTACCATGACCCCCGCTGAGGAGCCTTCCGAATCATTACATTCATAATCACATGACCGGGAACTACTTCTGATCGAAAGCCATGATGATGAGTGAGTGTGACCAGAGACTACACTGCCCTCTTATGATGACACCGCCGCTCAAAACACAATGTTGAACACATAGAAGTAATGATTTCTTAATGTATTATCATATTCATGGTTGGCCTTCACTTCGATATTGAGTTGTTGATTAGAATGTTGTTACAGACGTGAAGACATATGCAAACGGACAGCGTGAGGCCTCTCGTCACTCTGGTTAACATTGCTCTGATCACAAAATAGTCCTTGACCTCTCTCCTCTCTGACTGTCTTCACCGTTTCTTTTACTTTATTTCAGGAGAGAACTTAATAAGAAAATAAGGGGAGCTATGTAAATATTTAAAAATTAAATGCTTTAAAATATTTTAAAATATTTAAAAAAAAATTTTTTTACATTTCTAAGTTTAGCCCCAAAATAAATAAAATAAGAAATTATTTTTTGCATAATCAAAAGTCATTGTTTTTTTGTTTTCTGATATTTTAATTAAGCACTTTTTTCTCTCAAATATTCTCATTACCTTAATGCATCCTACTAGTAACATTCTAGTTTTTCTTGTTTAGTTTTGTTTTGTAATTTAGAATATGACAAAATTTAAGTTCGTTAGAAATTCTGTAAATTATAATTTCATTTATAAACCTTTTTTTTTTTACATATTACAGTAAATGTACTGTAGTAATTTTTTTAATTTAATTGACAGATTTAAAAGGAACTTCAAATACCACAAAGATAATTAAATCTTTATAATTTCAGGACATCAGAATGAGTTATATATATTAAAAATAGAGCATTTGAAGAATCTTTTTGTTGTTGTTTTTTTGGTAATGAGAATTGAGGTTGATATGCTTGATTTAAATCATACAAAAAAATGTTTGTTGTTAAAAGTAGTTTACTCTTTTTGGAGGGAAATTCAACCTAATGTTTCTGACATGCACATTTTGACCTACTCATTCAAGGGGGTTTGATTCGGGGGGGATCCTCATGATCAAATGTACTCTCTCCTCCTTTTCTGTGCTGTTGTCATCTCTATTTGTCTCTCTGTCTCACCTACTTTTCTTTTCCATGTTGTCCGCAGTAGACATATTGTGAGAGGTCAGGTAATCGAGGATTCTAGCTGCTCTCTGTCATCTGTCTTTCTCTCATTGAGGTCTGATATGGGTCCCACTGCCGCCAAAACTGATGATGATATGCCAACCTCACATGCTACCGAGCTCTTTTATGGATTAAAAAAAAAAAAAGTACGATGGAGATGTAACTGGTAACCGCATCTGTGTGGAAAAGAAGCCGAGAAAAAAGCAAAGCAAAGCGTTCATCCTTTCGTAAGGTGTTTCTTCTCTCCGGTTTGCTCAAGGACAGCTACTGAAAAACAAACTGTAAAACAAGGCAAACGACAATCTTGAAAAAGGTGTAACTAGTTCAGTTCTGTTTCCATGCTCTGTGTTCCGTGTGTGTGTGTCCCGGGAGAGTGAGGGCTATTTTAGCCATAATCAGAGCATCTCTCACTCTCAGATCCGAGTTCTCACGCTAGTCGCCGAGGACGCCTTGGGGCCCACTGTCGAAAACCTTTTTATCTGATTCCTATTTTTATTATAATTATCTTGATTACTATTATTTTGTAATTCTTTTTGTATCGCAAGTGGTCTTTTCAGAACCGTTTTGTACCGACATCACATTTGAAGTTTGTCCTGTATGCCTATAACATTCCAAACGAGGATGTCAACATGCCAAGCAGCCGGCCAAACCACGGTCACATCGGATTGCAGATACACACACCGAGGGCGAAATCAATCCCACACCGCACAGGTTTTACAGTGTTCGTTACCGCTAGAGCCTGATGCCTGATTCCTCAACTGTTATCTCTGTACTGCATGACTGAGATGTTGGGGAAACTGTTCTCTGATTAGTTATGCACCGTGCCTTTAAAGGGGCTTAACCAAACCGATTATCATATGTCTGTCTCTTTATTGTATAAGATGCTCTCCATATTTGCTGTCATAAGGTACCTCAGAGCCCCTTCATAGTGTCTTTTTTTTTGGTTCAATCTGCACCATAATCTACTGTGATATGACAGGCCCTTTTAGTTGTACATAATATTTCAAAGGCATCACTCACAAACAAACACACAGACAGACGGACATATGCGAGTTCAGGCTTTGCATTCAGGTGTGATGCTGGTTATGGTTGCTGCAAAACTACACATCTTATAAATGCTCTGGTTTGATCAGATGTATAGCTCTGACAAAAAAGAAATGACTTTTATTTTTCTACCACAGTGGTGTACAGCTGCGTTCAAGTTCACGTGGTTCCATGTTTAGTCTGTTCTCTTTTCTAATTTGTTGGTGCTTTGGATCTTTACCATCCCGTCTCGGTTTCCTCCTGATTTCTCCTGTATAAGGAGCTGCTGACGTTTTGATATGTACCTAATACCAATGTGAAACTGTCTCTTTCCTTCTCATTTTGGACTCAGTGGAAGTGTGATGTTTACATGTACAGATTTTTGAGATTCTCTTTCTTTTTTTGTTGTTGTCCTTATTTTTTGTTGTTATTTTGATTTCAGATATTTTCTTTTTTTCTTTTCAGGCACTGCTTAATTTGATTTGATTCCTTTTATAGTTAAGGGAAATGGGACTTAACAGTTCCATGGATTTAACAGTAAGACCAGACAGTCTGATCCCAATCCCTTTCTTTAACTGCTGTCAACAGATACACAACATGAAGAAGACTCATTATAAATTAATATTTTCGTCTGAACATTAGGGACAACATGGCCGTATGTTCCTTAATGTTAAAAAGCCATCATCACACCCTTTATCAAGTATTCGAGTACAAGGACAGCAGAGTGAAAACCTCAGGTAAATGATTGCTGTTTTATAGTTGGAAAAGAAATCCTATTGGCAACCCATTTCCCCATAATATATACAAAATCTTTTTTTATATATTTATTGTGTTATATGTGTAACAGTGAATACTTTTTCAGTACATGTGGCTAAATATTTTAATTTGTTGGAAAAGTGTTGATACATATGTGAAGAAACCGAAAGACTGAGAAAAAAAAAAAATCAATTTTTGTTATTTAATGCAAACAGCATGGGCGGCTCCTAACATATCACTTTCATTAATGAAAACCAATGATTTGAGATGAAGCTTTCTCCAGTGGGTTGTCACTGCTAAAATGTCACCGACATGACATTGTGACTTTTTTTTTTCTCCCAAGCTGTACGTCACAAAGCTAAATATACTAATAAAACAGTGTGCTATATATCAGACCCGGCAGCTGTAGGCTTATTTCTTTTTCTCCTCCTAAGAAAAAATGATTTTGAATCGACATCAAATGTATTTGTCTGTGCTTGTGTGTGGGTCAGGTTTTGCTAACCAAGTAAAACCTGAAAGCTCTTACATTGGTCATCATGATGAAAACGGCTTCATAAGAACTTAATCGGTAGTTCCCAGACTCGTTGATCCCCCATCGTCCATGACATATTTAAATACTAAGCCAGTAAGAAGTTTATTTTAGGGTTTTAGGGTGACCTGTCCCGGATTGGTGCTGTCCCCGTTTTACAGCATGTTCAAAACCATTATTACTTTCACTAGTAGAGGGCGCTGCAAGCTACTGTGCCCATGAAGAACTTGGATGAGAGCCGAGCCGAGTCATCAAAAGAGACACCCCATTATTGGTTTCAAGGTAGTCACATAACTATACAAGTTAAAACCATTATATTGTAATATTGTTTATGTGCACTTTATGACAAGGTATAATAAGGTTGCAGGATTGTTTTGCACACAGTATTAAATATTTCTGAAACTTTCACCATCACAAATCTGAAATGAATATAAAAAATAATAAACTAAACAACTAAACTTACTAAACAAAAAGCACATACTTTGTGGCCAAAATTAGCCTAAAGTGCTAAATAAGCCTGATTAGGGATCGTAAAATCCATTTCCAAAACCATAACAAAATAACTTCATTCAAAATCACTTGAAAAATTGCAAGTTTATACCCACAGTTTGTGAAAATGTTCAATACAGTCAGAAAATGTGAGAGAAAATATTTGTTAAAAACAATTTATTGTATGATCTGATATTTGTTTTAATTTTTAGTTCATTTTGTAAAGAAAAAAATAGTATTTGCAAAAGTAGTTTTTGGAGAATGGTAGGCCTATTGATAAACTAGGGTAAGTTTGATCCTCAAACATCATTGTATTTATATGACTATTATGACTATTAGTATATGGAAACCACAACAAATTAAAAAAAATATACCCTTTTTTTTTTTTTTTTTTAGATAATCACAAGTGAGATTCATTGACATTTTAACCACTGAGCTATGAAATGTCCTTGGTCTTCATTTCAGGAATCTGCTCACCTTGGTTCATTTAGGCATCTTGATTTTTATTATTATGGCCCACTTGGAAGGCTAATATTTTGGCTCAGAATAGCAAAATGAGAAAGTTAAGAGATAAAGATCTCAACTGTCCAAAATAGTATTAAACTAAAGTAAAAAGCCCCGAGAAGCCGTCGTTTACAGTGAATTTATAACCGCTAAGGGGGTTGTGAGGCACAGTCTATGGACACGAAGCAAAGCGGTTTAATTTACTGTAAACAACGGTTTCATGGGGCTTAGTGCTTTTATAAAATGGTTATTCCACACACGTAGTAAGCTTTCACAGAATAAAACAGCAAATAAAGTTTAATGATATAGATAAAAAATAATATTCTTCCACCAAACAATATAAAGTACGTTACCTGTGGTTCCAACAAAGTGGTTGCTGAGCAACACAAGTAAACAAAGGTTTAACTTCTGTGTACTTTACAACAGCTTCGAACGAGGCTCAACCAATCAGAATCAAGAACCAGAACTATCTGTTTTATAAAACTGGTTTAGCAACTCAGATTAGCACAATAGTTAAAAATAATAGGGTTAAAGAGTAAAAGCAGTTAAAGAGGCACCAGATGCTGAAGCGCACCGGTCCTTATGAGAGAAGAGGGACGTCATGGACGAGTAGAGCCTAAATTTAGATGAAGAGAACGTTCTTCAACATCCTCTCCTGGTCTTAATGTCTCACTCACATAAAGTCATGTCTTTTCCGCATACCTTTGTGATCCATCCTGCGACAGAACCGGTTTCACCTGATCCTCCGCTATGATCGCGGCCAGCGCGTTTGCTCAACAAAGGGGATCCCGGTGTAGGATCGCTACGAACGGTCTGTCACCATCGGTGAGGGACCCACAAGCCTATTTTATTTACAATTTCAACCGTGGACAGCTTCCAGTTATTCTGGCTACCCTGGAGTCAGTCCGTAGAAAGCGAGGGCTGGGATGGAGACGTGTTGTCGCAGTTGTATGCCCTGTCTGAAGACGCTGTGGGACTGCATATGGCCCGAGTTCTACTATCCGAACGTGGCTCGTCCGGCCGAGATCCGCACGGTTTCAGGTGATATCCGGGATATCCGGGTCCCGGCTCCGAAGAAGAAGCCCGCGCAGCTGTACGCGGCGCTCTTCGACTTCGAAGCCCGCAGCGAGGAAGAGCTGACGGTCAAAGAAGGGGACAAACTGTCTGTCATAGAAAAGAGGGGAGATTATGTACTTGCCAAGAAGCTGACGGGGTCCCTGGAGTCCGGACTGATCCCTGCTAATTATGTGGCCCTAGTACAGGATGAATTCGCTAAATATAGGTACGTCCAGAGTCTTATATTAATTATATTTTATGGAAAATGATCACTCTAATAGCCAGCCACTAGTTTTTTTCCCTACGTAGTGCACACTATATGAATGAAAAGCTTGGCGTCAGTATATTGTAGGCTATAGTCTACATACTCATGCGTTTGAAACAGTGGTTAAACTTTCCATTGACTTTTATTGTTTTTTATACTGGACAAATATTTTCTACCACTACACAAGCAGTGCATTATAAAGTTTCATTAACATTTGTTTTTCTTTTATTATTTTTTATAAAGTACCCCAAAAATATTTCAGGTTTAAGATCCTCCTAATTATAGGGTGGTAATGTAGTGGTTTTGGGGGGTCAGAACCACCTGTGAAATTAACACTTGAACCTTAAATCTGAACAATAGATGTCTGTCTTGTACAAATATAGCTACATACGTTTAGTCAGGGATTCCATAAACTGTAGGTACTGCCATTATGTATGACTTTATTATATTTTTAATCATCTTTATTGTTTCTCCAAAACCTTAAGTGTTTATTAAAGTCAACTGACTGGTGGCCCCAAAGGTAGCACGAGACAGACTATATCTTGAAAAATGCCTTTACATTTACATTCAACCAAATTTGAAAATCTGTTAAAAAATCTCAATTTTCACAATAAGGTCAACAGGTCAAAACCTGACCTTACGGTTTTGAAATTACAGTAGCAGTGTGCTTGGTTATTGTTATACGTGAGCTCAACAAGCGGTTCATATATCTGCACGGTCTCATTTAATTCATAATGGGATTCCTCATGATCCATGTGAACAGTGGGCCGTGCGCTGTTTTCTTTTAATTATGCTATTGTTTACAAATGTTTGGTTGCTGTAACAGCGTCAGTCAATTGTCCTTGCTATAAAGACTTAAATAGTGCTGACAGGTAATGGGTTGTTATGTCAGAGTTGTGTGTGTTCGACCTCTGGTGCACCTGTCACCTGCCAGAGTTTCACTGAAACCGAAGCACCATGGGATTGTGTTAAACAAGCATATGCACCTGACACACCCATATTTAACATGGCAACACTTTGCATGACGCCACAGTCTTTACTGTGAGAAGCTGAATGTGGTTAATGTGGACAAAATGAGTTGTTTCTTTCTCTCAATGTAATGAGAATATAAAGGAAATAAAGAGTATTAATTCAAAAAGTAAAATAAGTGAAATAGGTGCTAAAAGCCTAGTATTTTAGACAAGTTAGTTTAATGTTTTCTTGGTGTATGGCTAATTTGCATTTCTATACACAACCCATAACACATTGATGAACCGTTTATAGAATGTATATTTTGAAGGTGTTTTTTAAATTATTATTATTATACCACATTTCATGTGAAATATCTCTGTATATTTGTCATTATGAACTATTAGATGTAAAATGTGAAAAGGGGAAATGGCAGATCTTGATTTTTATACAGCAATTTCAAGCATATTGCAATACAGTTCTCATATTACTCGCATTGTTAGCTGACATAATAGCAACAGGACTGATAAGAATGTTTCCGGAAATAATTACATTGAAATACAAGTTGCTTATTCCACACTACTTAGTTATGCAATCCAGTTTCTCAACTCTGAGAAAAAAAAGGCTAATTATGATATTAAACTTGCATTATTAATGATTGCATTATTAACATTTCTGTCAATAGTTCAAAGGTATTCATTCAGAATCGTGCATGCAGTAGACAGTAAATGCTCTGTGTTTGCTTTTATCAACCAACATCTAAATATCCATATTTCAGTATAATATAATACAGATTAATGGCATTTATGTATATAGCTCCTGGTATATATATTTTATTTATTTATTTTATTTATTAGATTTCGCAAGTGAGATATGACCTGGACACGGTCTTGAAGTATTCATTCATTCAGCTGTGCTATGTGCATCTGTTTCACAGATGGTATTATGGAAATATAAACAGACAAAAGGCTGAGAAGCTGCTTCTGAGTCAACAGAACAAAACTGGTTCCTTCCTGGTGAGGATCAGCGAGAGCCACAGCGATGAATATACGATCTCTGGTTCGTTCCCTTATGTCTTCCCTCTCAGACAATACTTCTATTCCCTTGTCTTTCTCTCATACATCATCTCTTTTTTCATCTCTCTTTCTCATCTCCAGTTTTCAGTCTGACCTGCATGACAACATATCCTCCATTTCTTCAATCTGTCTCTCTCTCTCTCTCCCTCCCTCTTTATCTATCTATGTAACACCATATTGGCCGTCCAGGTGCAGCTGAGTAAGCATTTTCTGTCTCCACAGGATGATTATGATGATTGACTGTTTATTTATCAAATGATTCAAAAAATAAGGGAGTTTTATGACCGTTTGCATTAAAACAGGTTTCAGATTCAGTGTCCGATTATCTGCCTACTTGGTTTTAATTCAGTCAGAGAAGCATTTTAAAATCATATAGTATATCACATTTATAAATTATTATCTTTATATGTACACCACTGGCGCCATTAGGACCAAATAAGTCGATCTCAACAACAAAAATAAAATAATTTGATAAAAAAGTCCTTCAAAGAAATAAAAAATATTAATGTTGGAAAATGTATTTCTCTCCTTCACAGCCAGAAGTGAAAATAACATCTTCCATTTCCGTATTCAACGCTCAGTGATTGGTGCTTACTTTGTATCTGACAAGATCTCTTTTGGGACTCTGGATGAGCTCATCAGGTACTACCAGCACAACTCCAGGAGTCTGGGATGCCCCTTAGACCAGCCGTGTGTACAGCAAGTATGACACTCTTAATATTCAATACACTCCCAAGAGTGATATTTTAGACATTGTCCATTTTAGAAATCACTCTGTATTCATGAAACTAATGCTCATAAATAGGCGTTGATTTCATGGGTATCAGTTCTGCATTAGAGATTCAATTGGCCCTGGTGATGATGGAACAGTCGGCCTGCAGCAGTCACGTTGCCTTTCTAATCTCCATCATCTTAAGTAGCAGCCCTGCACAGAAATGCCGTTTTTGTCTTGCGCTGTCTGGTTTGGCCTCATGGTGATCGTCCGCTCGGGGAAAGAGGCTGACCAGCTCAGCTCCACTGAGAGACACTAACACAAACCCATTCACTCACTCGCTTCCTAAAGATAGCACAGAAACCTTTTGCACCTTTTACTTTATGCATTTCATCTTTTCCCTTGGGCAACTTTATCATCTTTGAGATTTAAATTTTGTGGCTAAGAGCATTTGATATGAGTAACAATTGATGTTTTATTGTTATTTCAGTGAACAGGTGTTCAGGTCTTTGGATCATTTCATGCTGAATATTCCTGGATCAACATGCTTTACTGTATTTGTTTTATTGTATTATATTAGATATTTCTATATAACAGTAGGCAACCCTTAATCAAATCAGGAAAAAACTAAGAAATAGAGTAAGATCTGCCTCCCCCTCACAACTATGATAGAAAGCCCCAGTGGTATATTGTTGCTTGCGTTTTTATGATTTAATTAATTATGATTTATTAATTAAGTTACTATTTAATAAATCCATGAATTAGAGAATGCATATTTCAGTCATCTGCATTTTTTATCATAATATAAAGTGCAAGACCAGTTGAATGGAATCGTTTAATCTGAATTCCAAGTCTATTTAAAGAAATGTATGCCTATTATAGACATATAATTTATTGAAATATATTGTGTAGTTCTTATGCATCAATTTAACTGGAATTCTATTATTGGAATTGTCATCATTATTCAATTATATAAACTAAATGCCAAACTAAACTATGAAGACTCATACATTTTTAATATTTACATTATTTTTATAAATAAATTCATATTTATTACTAGTATTTGCAACATTTAAAAAATATAATGACATTTATGCTATAAGAACTAAACTATAAAATTCTTTAAACTATTTTCTAAATATGTTAAGCAGTAAATCCTAAAATCTGGTTGGTTGAACGTTGTTCTAGGACCACCAAGGATGTAGATTTAGGAACCGCTCTTAGTTTGTCCAAATCACTGTCGCTATAATTTCATACTGTTTCGTTGTCTAAATGAAATGAAGAAATCTTTGATTGACAATTACTAGTTTAAGCTCCACAAGCTGGCATGTTTAATGTAGTAACATGTCAATGCAATGTATTGCAAACTTTCATAAGAATGCAAATGGCCTTTATTTTCTACTTAATGTTTATGCTGTTGTCAAAAAAGAACCACTCTCTAGCCTCTCTGGTTTTATGGTCAGTATCGCATGCTGTGTTTAGAGCAACATAGGGGAGAAATTCTTGGAAGAGCTCTCTTATAACCTTTCTTGCGTGTGTGTCCACGTGCAGAGAGAGTTGTTTGACATGCAGCCATGGGAGCGGCCGAGGGAGGAGTTTCAGCTACTCAAGAAGCTGGGGGAAGGCAATTTCGGGGAAGTCTGGGAAGCTGTCTGGATCACGAAGAAACAGAATGTAGCCATCAAGATCCTCAAACAAGGTACGGCAGCACACAAGATTTAATGTTTTGATGTGAGGAAACTTAACTGAAATACCAGAAAAAAAATCACAAGAGTCATGATCAATCAATCCCTAATACTGATGTTTGTGCTGTTGTATTTACCACCGAAATGATGTCACTTCCTGGAGGTTACTTGACTGAAAGTCAAACAGAAAACAAAGGGAAATCCCAAATAATTAACATTTTTACAAGATGGAAAATTCTATATTTTTAAGCATTTTAATTAGAGACAGGGAAAAACACAGAGACTAGGTGTGCAACAGAATGAAAATGGCTTACTGGGAATAGGTAACTTTTGAATGAAAAAAATTAATAGAAATTAAGTGAATGAAAAATTAGCAGAGAATGACCTGAGCCCAATTTATTAAACTTCCCATACAATAAAATCTGTGATTATGTAATGTTGCTGTGTCAGCATCGGTTTAAATGTAATAGTGAATTATTTGATTGCTATTTGCTCTTTGAAATTTAGAATTTTGTACTTGGCCACAAATTATGGGGTTTTGTTTCAAATTCAAAATATTGTCCATCATCTGGATCAGCATCATACCCTGAATAAAAGATCACTGTCCATAACAAAATGTTTTAATATAAATAAAAAATATAAATGGATAAAGATGGTTCTTAATGTGTTTTTTTAACTTGAAATTGTTATTCTCTTACTCTGCTCTTTAGAGGACACCAAACTGGATGAGTTTGTGAAGGAGGTACACGCACTGAAGAACCTGCACCATCCTAAACTGATTGAGCTGTTGGCTCTGTGCACACGAGGGGAACCTGTCTACATTATCACCGAACTCATGACTAAAGGAAGTCTCAAATCATATCTTTCTAGTAAGTGTCACAAGTGTCAGTTTCTATGTTCACTAATTGCTTGTACACTGCACCTGCATGTTTGAATAGTGTATTATTATAGTGTATATTGCACAAGATCACTGTATATACATCACTGGTCTGGATATTTCATACATTGCTTGTGTCTTATCAGACAGTCACGTTCGCACTGGCAAACATTTATGGCTTTGTGTGGTTGCAATTCGAAAGTACATGAAGTCATCAAACACAAAAGTGTTTATATCTTTGACACACAAGTTATTTCCTCCAGTCTGAAAAGCAATTCCTTAAAATAGATATGGCTTTCATTATGATGTTTCCCACTCATTTACATTTATGCATTTAGCAGACACTTTTATCCAAAGCGACTTAGTGTATTTAGGCTAACATTTTTTTTAACTAACATGTGTTCCCCTGGGAATCGAACCCACAACCTTTTGCGCTGCTAATGCAATGCTCTACCACTGAGCCTCAGGAACACTATTACCTTCCCCTTCTGCTTTAACGACTCAAGCTGCGTGAAATGTACAATCCTGTTCTCCTGTAGGATTTGAGATTTTCCAAAGAGCTTGAGCCTCAGTGGAAGCAAGAACATCTGTACATGTCTCATGATCAGTGTCATTCATTTCTTAGTAATACTTATTTGCTTACTGATGTAGAAATAAATCAAAATCTGAATAAATTAAGATCCCTTTTCCAATTTTAAACAACTTTTTTCCAGTTTATTTCCAGATTTCAATTAAGATTTGTTTATTTTCAGATTGAAATTCTATTTTGAAGCCCATATTTTCAGTGGGCTCCCAGAAATTTGACACTTGGAGCCTTTTGTTTCACTGATGTTCCCAATGAGCAACTCTTCGCCTTTCAATCTAACCTCTTTTTACGCATCACTTCCTGCAGCACCGGAGGGTCATGTGTTGACCTCTGCTCACCTGATCTACATGGCTAGTCAGATAGCAGAAGGAATGGCGTATCTGGAAGATCGACACATTGTCCACAGAGACCTTGCCGCTCGAAACATCCTGGTCGGTGAAGACCTGGTGTGTAAAGTGGCTGACTTTGGTCTGGCTCGCATTATCAAGGTAATAATGGCTGGATGTCGAAGATGCCTCAGGAAATCTGCAAATAAAATTGATGCTTAGTATGTCATTTTGTGTGTGTGTTTGTAGGATAGTGTGTATACCGCTAGTAAAACCACCAAGATTCCTGTACGGTGGACGGCTCCAGAAGCTGCTCTCTACCAGCGGTTCTCAGTCAAATCTGACGTCTGGTCCTTTGGGGTGCTGCTGTATGAGATAATGTCACGTGGAAAGATGCCATATGATGGTATTAGTATCTGTCCATTCTTATTTTCTCATATACACTACAATTTAAAAGTTTGGGGTCAGTAAGATTTGTAAAATAAATACAAAAAATGTAAAGAAGTCTGTTATGCTCCTTAAGGCTGCAAAATATCTCATAGACATGTGCCACACTCTGTGTCCCACAGGGAAGAATAATAAGGAGGTTTTGGAGATCCTGTCATCGGGGTACAGGTTACCGTGTCCAAATCGCTGCCCCCCAAACATTTACCGCATTATGTTGGATTGCTGGCATGCGGAGGCTTCCAAACGGCCCTCGTTCCATGCCCTTCACAGTCAGCTAGATAAAATCTACTCCAAAATCTACTACAAAACCATTGAGGTGTAGAAGAGGTGGACTGAAACAGAAGATTCTGTGGGACGGGATGGAGAATAAAGCAAAGATTTGCATGCATAAAATTGCACATAAGATAGACTCTCTTCTTGATTACTTGTATTAAGTTATGTGCAATAATAAATGCTTGTTAAAGGACTTTAAAGAGGATGAAAGATCTGATTAGACAAACAAGTTGTTAAAGAGCAAACATGCGTCTCCTTAATCTGAAAGGGCCAGATTAGCTCTTCATAGCGAATCTTGCTCAGGAGTGGATCAAGATGTAAAGCACTGTTATGTACTGTCATAATATACATCTTTTACTTTTTCACTTATTGTATTTTGTGCTAGTGTTGTTCTGGCCCATTCAGTTTCTGTAGTAATAGGAACAGGAGATCATTTGGTGTTATGTTTTCAGGTCAGAGTTTATGTTTACAAAAGATTCACCTGCCAAAGTATGGACTAGTGTCGAAATGGTGAAAACTATAGCCATTTTAAGTTATAACTGTTGAGAGTCTTTAACCTCTGTGAAGGAGGGCTGCACAAATAACTTTTTTAACAGGTACACCATCAAATGAATAGCCTACTTACTAACACCGGAGACATATAACTAAACTACCAGGGTAGGTGTCCTCATGATTGGTTTCGTAGAAATCACATCCATGTCAGAAGCTGTCTTCCAATGAATTATATAAGATGAATTCTTAAGAGAACTCTTCAAAATAAAATATTTTTTTCAGTATATACACGTTTCTGCAGTTTCTTTATCGTTTGTTTGGTTATTTCTCATAATGTAACCCGACTTTATGTTTTGACCAGAAATTTGCAAGCATGCTGCTAGTGTGTAACGCAATGAACCTCCAATGATAAAGTATGCCTGTTCATCTTACTGAACTCGTCCACAGGCGTGGTCCAAACGCGGAAGGTTTCACTGTCATGTCAGTTCCCTAAAACTGTAGTCTCGAATGGGGATCCGCTAGCAGGTGTCTCTCGGGGACAGTTTTATCTCATGGGGGAGTGTTTGAGGACAACTTGCCCATGTCTTCAGACATTATGGGACAGAATATACGGATCCTCAGCGACCGATGGAGAAAACATCGTGAAAGCTGACAGTGACCGTACGGGCGATGTGCTCGGTAATACGCAATCTAACCGTTACGGACAGACGGCGAACGAGCCGCTGCCAGCTCGGAAGACAGCCGCTCTTCACACGGCTCTGTGGGACTTCGAGGCGCGCGACGGCCGGGAGCTGTCGTTCAAAGCTGGTGATATGTTAGAAATAGTCACGAGTTCCGGCGACTGGTGGAGTGCGAAGAAAATCGACTCGTACGGACGCGTGGCCACCGGTTTTGTACCGTTCAATTACCTGGCGCGTGCGGAGTCCGTGGAGTCTCAACCGTGAGTGTCTACGCTATTTCTAAACAGTATTTACTAGTTGCTAAACTCTTTCCTAGTGTCTAGAGCAGGTCTCTAAATTAGCTTCCCATCAGTAATCTGAGCATTTCAGAGATCATACAGCCTAATGTTACGTTTCAGAGTCACTATTTTAGGATAAGCATTTCTATAATTTATAAAAACAATTTAGTTTACTGAAGACTGTGGTTTTAATCCTGTTGGATATCCATCACATCATCTGGAACGCAATTAAAAGTCTAACGCACCTTGATATATGACTTTGTCACGTACTATAGGGTTAGTTCATTTTTTGATTTGATTTTTTTTTTTTTTCTGCTTTGTGGAACACAAATAGAGAAATGTTTTAAAGTAGTATACCTGAGCGGACCAAAGCTTTCAAAGTTTAAAAGTAATGCAATGGCAGGCCCACTAAAAACACAATAACATTTTAACAATAACAAGTTTTCTGAAACTTTGGATAAAGAATAGACCAAGATTTTTGTTATTCTCTTATAATGCCCCATTCCAGTGTGCTAGTAACAGCTGTGAACATGTGAACAACGCTGGTTCACACTAACACCAATTAACACCCATTAACACCAATGCGGCTATTATAGACAATATTATAAGATTTAATTTACATCCAGCTGGTTGTTATCACAGATTTAATGCCTACAGGATGATCCAGACCTCGACATGAAGAGGAGGCATAAGCCCCTTTCACACTGCAGGTCAGACCCGCAATATTCCCGGAACATTGCCGGGTCGCCTTCTGTGTGAAAGCAACCACGTCCCGGGATAGATTATTACCGCTTTGAACCCGGGTCGGGGACCTAGTAACATTGCGGGGTTCGACCCGGGATGAGCGCTGTGTGAACAAAAGCCAGATCTAATTCCGTGTCGAAGTGATGACGCGCGTTATCGAGTGACTCTTTTACAGGCTGTTTTGAAGGAAGATCAACAATTGCGACGAAAACATATGTGCAAACTGTAATGAAGCAGAGATCAGTTAGTTCCTCACTTTCCGTGCTGACGCAGAGATCGTTTGCTTGCTTAACGTTTTTTGACTCGTATATTACACGTCACGCGCTGATGTCACGTGTCGTTACGGGATCTTCAAGGGTTGTTTGTGAAAGCACGCACATATACCGGGTAATCACTGGCAGTGTGAAAGTGCCAAATCTAGCGACCCCAGGAACAATCGCAGGAACACTTTGCTTGTGTATTTGCCGGAATGGCAGTGTGAAAGGGGCTATATTGACAGTCGTATCACTTATTACTAGGGGTTGCACAGTTAAACTGTTTCACGGTTCGGTTTGTTTCACGGTTTTCGGTACAGTTTGATATGTGCTATGTTTTTGGAAAAACTATACTTTCTAATAAAAAAAGAAGAATATTCTATCCAACTACAAGCAACAGCACAAATAAATACAATAGAGTAAAGATACAAACAATAAAGTGATTTTCATTATTATTATTATTTTTTTGTTATGGAGGTCTAGCATTCGTTTTTAGCTACAGAAATTGAATAAAGTAATCAAATGTTAAACAGCATTGCATATTGGACTGGATAAATTACGGTTTATTCTTTATTAAAGTTATAAAAGCTTTTTAATCAAGAGCAATGAGTGATTTCTTTGTTGTTGCTGTTCGATTAATATAAAGACTGTCACTTTAAGACAATGCACTGATACAGTAGGCCTACGTTCAGCCGGCTATGTCTGCTGTAGAATACTTATCAAAAATTTTTGTGTGAATTTGTCCATTTAAACACAATACTTCAGAGAGAGCTTAATACACGCACAATTCTTCTCACTGCCCGCACAAGCTTGTGTCCTCTTGCTCTTAAATGTGACAAAGCTTGAATGAGTTTAGTTTAAATATTAACGTGTGTTGGTCAGGTCTCATCTGTGCACGCGCGCTATCAGCACCAGGGTGATGACGGAATAAATGACTGCTCATAATCCAGCATAAGGCATTCACATTGATCAAGAGTGTATGATTTGTCCAGGGTTTTTCTTTCTTTTTTTCTCATCGCTGTTGTTGTAATGTCTGGGAATCCAGAATGCGCATCCATCAACAGAAACATATATTAACTGAACCCTGTTTGTTTTACGTGTTATTTATAGCAAACCATATTACAGATGTTTTGTCAGATTTAAGTTGAACTGTGGTCCCAGCGCGTGCCGAACCGTGTGTGGTGAACCGAACGGTTCGGGGGTTTTTCAGCGAACCGTGCCACCCCTACTTATTACACAGCTTTTCGGCACTTAAATAAAGGACATAATATGTTATTTGAGTGGCAAGCATTTTAATATCTTACCTGTTTATTATCTTAAATTCAGGACGGTGTTAAAAAAAAAACAATCACACTGGCAACAAGACTGCAACAATATTATCGTAGGCTTACTATTAGTACTCCTATTAATAGTCCTTTGCTTTTATTTTACAGTAAATAAAGACGACAACTGAGGTGCGAGATATGTTCCATTTGAATGAAACAAGAGAGTGCAGTGGTGGACATTAAAGGGTTGTGCCACCCTAAAATGAAAATTTTGTCATTAATCACTTTACCCCCATGCCTTTCCAAACCCGTGAAACCTTTGTTCGTCTTCAGGACACAATTTAAGATATTTTGGATGAAAACCGGGAGTGACTGTACCATTGACTGCCAAGTAAATTACACTGTCAAAGTCCAGAAAAGACTGAAAGTCTTCGAAAACAAAAATAACGACTTTATTCAACAGTTTGTCTCTCCGCATCAATGCAAACTGTGTACGCTATTGTGTCATCCGTGACACAACGATACACTTTCTACGTGTATTTACGCTTTGATTTGAACGAAAACAGCACATCCGTGCATCACGGCTGACACAGAAGATCGTACGCATTTTGCATTGCACTAATTGTTGAATAAAGTTGTTATTTTTGTGTACATGTATATTCTTTGTGTACAGTACAAAAAGTATTCCCGACTCTTCATTGTTACAGTTGAACCGCTGATAGCAGATGGACTACTCTGACGATGTCTTTCATTCTTTTCTTGACCTTGACGGTGTAATTTACATTTCAATCTATGGGACACTCACAAGACCAAAATGTCTTAAATTGTGTTGCGAAGAAAAAAAAAATCACTTGCCTCTAATAACCGGATGAGTTGTGTGTTATTCCACATTGAATAACACAACTCGTTGTGACTGACCAATCAGAATCAGGTATTCCAGGGACCATGAAATAGAGCTCATTATAATCAGTGATACTGTCTACTGTACTGTACACTGCTGTCTACAGCTTGACACAATATGGCATGACAAACCCAAGACAGTCAACCACATACTCTAAGCACTTGCAATACTTCTGACAGGAAAGACAGATGAATTTGCTGTGGTTACTGTTGCGTCCAGTGCTAACATTGCGACGCAACCAGTCGCATCCAGTGTAGACACAATAATTATATTAGCATTCACATTAGCGGACAATAACTTTCTGTTTGCTATAAGTGTGTGCTGTAGTTTTGTCATCTACCCCTTTAAAGGGATAGTTCACCCAAAAATGAATCAATTACCCTCATGTTGTTTCAATGTCTGAATTTCTTTTTTCTGTTGAGCACAAAAGAAGATATTTTGAAGGAAGTTGTTAGTTACACAGTTGCTGGTAGACATAATGTATGTCACAATCCCCAGCTGGAGACAAAGCCACTAGAAGGCAAAGCTGCAACCATTAGCCGAAAAAGCATAACTGCTAACGGCATAAAGCCAACGGTCTGTCAGTGCATGGGAAAGGAGACCAGACGCCTTTTTTTAATGGAGGTCAATGGAGGAGAGGCTTCTTTATGCTGAATACATAGAGAATCTTTTTTTTAGAGGAAATGGCTTATCACTGAATAAATCGAAAGCCTATCTGCTAATCTTCAACATGTTTTACACTAAATAATACTTTTGGATTGAACTATTTTTAGAGTTTACCATGAAAAAATGCAGTTTTATAAGAGAAGTCATTGAGAATTTCCAACAGGTGGGATTTAGCTTAGGGATCCGTAGACGTCCCTCCAGGACGAGTCTGGCCACCTCTGCCCTAAACACAACGATGAAATGAAGTGTAGGCGATCTAGGTGTGAGACGGGCAGCAATGGTCAGAATATTACAGACAAACGAATATTGATTAGCAGCAGTTCTGAGTCATGTATCATGTTTGCAATACAAAAGAACCATAATCAGTCCTTTATGGGAAGTGTGAATGTCTCATAGTCTGTAAAACTTTGGCATTATGTGGAAAAAAATATTGGAGTTCAGTTTGTTACTTTATAGTGTTCATTTATTTTTATTAAACTGGATAAATTGTAACGCCTTTTTATATTTTATGTGGTTTCATGATTTATTTTTAATAATAATGGTTTATTATTGTATGTTTGTTTGACATTTTATTTATTGTATACCCTTTAAATTTGCTTATTGAAAGAACAACAGCAGCAGCGGTATGGTGTAACATTTATTTGAAACACATGTATTTGGTACTTGCTACCTTATATCTTTACTCATTCCTTTCATTCTTTTCATGGCTTTGGAAAACTTGTCTCGGATGTCTTTCGTCAACACCAAGCTTAGTTTCAGTTAATTTCTAGAAATGATTTTTAGAAATGATTTTTAGAAATGCTTTATCCGAATCTTTAAAATCTGTCCGCAAGTGATCATTCAGGTGTGGATATATTTGTGCCAGCTCCGCTATTGACACTCCAGTGTATTCATGTTGCTGACTTGCAGATGTGATTTATCGTCAAAACCGGTAATCGTTACATCCCTATGTGAATGTTTTTTTTTTGTTTTTTTTTTACCAAATCTTATTTAGCTAAAGGGATGATCTGTTCAAATCAAACAACAATACTGTAAATCTTAAAAAGTGCTACCTTTTACAATTTTATCTGTGGTGTTTTTACAGTATTTTTAAAGCTTGGTTTGTTACTTTATCTTCACTGCATCAAATAAAAGCCAATTAATGATTCATTATTAAGTACCTGTGCTTTTACCCCTAAAGAAATTACACGACCCTGGTGTTTTTTCTGATCTTTTAGGTGGTTCTTTGGAAAGATGAGCCGTATTGAAGCATTGCGTCACCTCATGTCAGCAGAAAATGATAATGGATCCTTTCTTGTGCGAATCAGTGAGACTGATATCATGAGCTTCGTACTCTCAGGTGTGTGAGTTTGTGTTGTCATTAGGGAGTTTGTTACAGCACACATTGAAACCCAAGGTACAATTTCAGACTGAAGTTCTGAATCTTGTCTCTTAGTGAAATCACAGGCCAAAGCAAAGCACTTCAAGATCTATCATAATAGTGGCCATTTCTATGTGGATCCATCTCCTCAGTTTGCCAGTGTATTAGAGGTGGTTGAATATTATCAAACTCACCCACTCTCCACTTCGGATTTACTTCGGGAACCCTGCATTCGGGTAAGACTCTCTTTGTTTCCATTTTGGCTTATTCTCCTCTCCTCTGCTTGTCTTCAAAGTGTACGTCCCGTATTCTCCTTTTCTCTTTTAGTTTTGTCAAATGAAGTGCTTGAAAGAGTTTCTTCATTGTTATGAGAATATCAACTTAATTTTGTCATCTTAATCAACATGAAGAAACTAATTTTTCACTCTCCTCCAGCATATGCTGATGTCTAACTGAAAAGCATCTGTCCCAGTATATATGTGAGAGTAGTTCTTATGAAATGAAATGCGTTTGTAAACTTCCTGTTTCTGTAGAAAAGGCCTCAGCTGCAGGATCTGTCTCCCTCCACAGTCGATGAATGGGAGCTGCCTAAAGATCAATTTACTCTTGAGAAGATGCTCGGCAGTGGCCACTTTGCAGATGTTTACAGCGGCAAGTGGAAAAATCACACTAAAGTGGCCATCAAAATCCTCAAGAACAATGGTGAGCTCACAGCTAGAGGTGCCACAGAGAAGAGAGTAACTTTAAAACAGCATTGACGCCGTTTGCTGGAAAAATGGAACACTCCACTTCTTTGAAAATAGGCTCATTTTCTAACTCCCCTAGAGTTAAACAGTTTGGGTTTACCATTTGTGAATCCATTCAGTCGATCTCCAGGTCTGGCAGTAGCACTTTTAGCTTAGCTTAGCATAGATCATTGAATCCTATTAGACCGTTAGCATCTCGTTCAAAAATGACCAAAGAGTTTCTATATTTTTCCTATTTAAAACTTAACTCCTCTGTAGTTACATCATGTACTTTCCGACGGAAAATGTAAAGTTACGATTTACGCCTGAAAATAGTCCCCAGTAAATCTACTATTGCTACAACTACACAAACAAGCTGGGGACTATTTTCTGGCACTGCGTAAATAGCAACTTTTCATTTTCCGCCGGCCTTAGTACGCAATGTAACTGCAAGACCGTAGATGTGCAGTCCCATGGATGTACCTGACAACACAGCTCAATGCAGTGGATCAAAAAGACATAAATGGCTGGAAAGAGTTAGTAAACATTACTAAAGACTCTGAGTTTCATGAATCTATGTCAGCAATAAAATAGACACACCAGAAGTGTAACACCAGAGTTTAAACCACCTTTTCTCAAGAGTGGTTATCCGAGTAAAACCACTTCAAAAGCAAGATACACAATACTTCAGGGAGTCTTTCTTTTGCCGCTTACAGTGATCAGGAATTTTCTTCAGGGGAGGAACTGAGCAAGCATGACATGGATAGGCAGTTCTTGCATGTAAATGAGTAATGTGACATTGGGGGGGGGGAAACATATATATAATTCAAGCAAAATATCCTTGCAACCACCTGCTTAGTGGCCTCAGGACATAAATACCTTGCAGCTTTACAAGCAATCATTTAGGATTGTACATTGCACACATTCGAGGTGGTTGCTGAAGTACCAGTATATGTGAACACAATGTAGTGATCCTAAACGTTACACTGGTAAATCTACAACTGAATACCTCAAGCAGAAAAACTATTCATCTTTCAATCCTGACTGGAATATTGTGGTGCGATTCACCCAAGTGGAATAAACGCATTACTACAGATACACTGCAATACAACAGAATCTAAAATGTAAATAATATAAATTGTGTTTTATATAATGACTTCCTTCCTACTCCATTTGCAGATTGTTTTTCTTGTTTCAATCTAACAAAACTCAATGAAGATTATGTTTAAAACAAGACATTTCGTTTTGCTGTGTAACTGTAAGAGCTTTCTCCAATAAATACGAAAAATATTTTGATACTATTTTTTATAAATGCACATATTTGTAATAAATCCATATAATAATACGTTTTGTCTATCTCATTGTAACCCAGATGCTCTTGTGCAGAAGGACTTTCAGATGGAGGTGCAGATCATGAAGCGTTTGCGTCACAGACACCTGATTTCTCTCTTTGCCGTCTGCACTTCCTCCCACCCATTTTACATCATCACCGAACTAATAGAGAAGGGAGACCTGCTGAATTTCCTCAAAAGTCAGTCACTGTCCCTTGGATTTGTATGATTGAAGGCAATTTGCCACTCTATATTAATATTATGTAACTATTCTGTCTCTCTTTTCTCTCTCACTTCTTTTATGCATCACCCTCCATCTCTCAGATGCAGAGGGTAGTGCATTGGACATGGAGTCTCTGATCGACATGGCAGCCCAAGTGGCAGATGGGATGGCATACTTAGAGACACATAACAGTATTCATAGAGACCTCGCAGCGAGAAATGTCCTAGTCGGGGAGGGATATGTCTGCAAAATTGCTGATTTTGGCTTAGCTCGAGTCATTAAGGTGAGCTGAAATGATCTGCTATGTTTCTCTTTTTTGTGATACACATACTATGTAAAAATAAATGCACATTATTTGCTCATGCTTGCTTACATGCCAATATGCAACTAAAAAGTAGAGAAGAACTGGCACCTTATTTCATCAACTTTAAGCACTGCATACTAAAAATTACTCTTGAGTTACTTTAAATGTCATCCTGGTTAATGGAAATATTAGTAAGGCACAGTGTTTGCGTCATAGGATGCACCTGATCCTCTTTGCTATAGATTATGATACAGTGCAATCCTCAGATCTAACCAAACCTATGGTTGATTCATATATAGGAGCCTGTTTATATATCTGATGAGAAGAAGATCCCATATAAATGGACCGCGCCTGAGGCTATCGGTCATGGCCGTTACTCAAGCAAATCTGATGTGTGGTCATTTGGGATTCTTCTTTACGAGATTGTCACATATGGAGCAATACCTTATCCAGGTCAGTTTCAAGATGAAACTTTTATTCTGTACAAATGACAAATATTTATAGTTCACATTCTCACATGTTAAGCCTTATATTGTTCTTATAATTTTTTTTATTATTATTGTTAATTTAGCCTTGTACCTTTTTTTATAGGTGTCCGTAATGGTGATGTGTATGATCTGGTCACACGAGAAAACTTTAGGATGCCTTCACCATCTAACTGTCCAGAGGTTATTTATAACATCATGCGATCTTGCTGGAGAGCAGAGCCAGAGGACCGTCCGACTTTTACGATTCTGAGGCATGAACTAGGCAACTATCAAGGCACCTAAAGGGGACTTGGGTAAATTGGACAGTCATATTCCACCCCTTCCAAACATCCTGAGATCTTAAAGCACTTATATAAGCACAACAAGACTGACCTTGAACAATGCTTAAGGACAGATGCATCATACAGTCATCTTTGATGGATTAAATGGACTGTGGATTATCAATATCAGTTTTCAGATTATGAGGAAGAGGCATGCATGAAGCACTTTTTAAAATTAATTTGTGTTCAAAGCAATTATTGTCTGAATTTAATGAGATTTTTTTATTTTATTTTTATAAATCTTCTTAGGTAGAGTGGACTTTACTGATTAGAAGTCCAAAAGAAAAAATAACTTTTTAAATATGTTATGGACAATCAGTTCAGTTTAGGGGCATTAAAATATGAATTAAAATGTCTGTTTTATTATCAATATGATGAATATATATATATATATATATATAGGATTGTAACGATACGACCTTAGTAATCATCGGGAAGGAGGAGGCGGGAACCGGCGCACAATCAATAACACTTTTATATTCAAAAATAAACAAAACAGCGCGTCAGCCCCTCACGGCGAACAAATAAAAAGCAAACACATAAAATAATGTCCCAGGCCTGGTCCTCTCTCGTCCTTCACGGTCGTCGCTCCAGTTTTATATCCTTCCATCTCCTACGTGGGACTCGATACCGGCGGTGGGGCACAGGTGTAGCTCATCTCCAATCACTACACCTGGCCTCACTCCTCGTTCCCACGCCTCTCGGCCCCGCCCCACTCGCCACAAGGATGTTTTCTTCTTAAATATTTCATGCAAATGTGACTATTTATCATACACGTGAAATTTAAATATTCAATATAAAGCTAGATGAATATCAAAAGGAAATGCTATAAATCAACATTTAAGATATGTTGCTTCATGTTGATTTGAATATGTAAAAGACTGTGCTGTACTGTTTGAACTCTATATATTGTATTAATGTACTTCATATGGTTAATGTTTGTTTTAATGTTAATCTTACAATGCCAAAAAAAAAAAAAAAACTTCCAAGAAAGAAAATATACCAAGTCAGGCACATAAATATGTCAGAACTCCTTTGATTAAAGTTTTTCTTCATTTCTCTTTATTTAACATTTTACCCAGAGTGATGCAGCAATAGCATTACATAAGAAAATATTAAGAATAGGGCGGGATTGCAATCATATGCACATTTTTGTTGCCATATCTGCAAATTCAAAGGTCTTGGGACTTATTTAGATAACAGTGTTTGTTTTGTCAATGTAATATTCTAAATTGACGAAGCTGGTAAATGAGCTGCTGATCCACAAACCCAGTTTTCCCGATAGATGAATCAGACCTGTACAATATCTGATGTCACCAGCAGATGGCGACACACCATTATTTCAGAGGTAAGCTGTTGCAGTTTTATGTAGTGGCATGTTCTTTACTCGTTGCAAAGCACGAAACGGTCAAAAAATATTTCAATATTTCATGTTTTTCAAATTGTTATGCTTATTTCATGAGGGCCAATGATGTACTAGACTCATCCATAAACACTGCCACCCTCAAGCTGTAACTACAACAACTAACACCATATACCTCTATGGAGGCTTTTCTATGTTTCACATACAAATGAGCTGTTTTCTGACAGTAATGACAAGACCGGAAATGTTGATCTATGTGATCATGTGCTGTCCTCAGAGACCTGGACATTACTGTTGTTCCTTTTAGCATAACACATTTTAGCATTCATTTCTTAAAGGGACAATAAGTAACTTTTTAAGTATTTTATTATCTCAAATCAATATTTTTATTCATAAATATGCCCTCAATGGTGTACAAATACCTATGCCAATGTTTAAACTAATCCTTGTAAATGAAGAATTTATTATCTTTATATACATGGGACGGGTAGGTCGACGGAGGCTTCCATGTAGTTCCGCCATCTTGCAAAACTATAATAGCAGAGAGGGACAAAAAGTACTAAGCCAACGCGTTTCCACAACGCGTTTTCGGTCAGAGCCAGAAACGCAGGTGCAGAGCAGTGAGAGGCGCTTGAAACTGCACCGGCAAGTTTAAAAGTCTGGATTGCATTCTTATTATGGACCATACATATGCCGCGCCACAGGAGAAGAAAACATCGTCGCCAAAACAGTCAAAAATAGAACGTAAAAGGAAACGTGACCGTAGATTACAGAAAACAAGAGTTAATGTCGGGGAAGCTTTTTCTAGGTGGAAAGAGCTAATGCTTGATAAAGATTTCAAAAGAGACGCTGAAGTGGCCAGTTTTCTTCTCGACAGGTAAGTCAGTGTTACAATCTATATTACAATATTTTTTTTTTATATCTAGCAATGCACATTATTCAGAAAATATAACAAATAAAGAAGACATAACTACCAATTACAATATTTCATGTTTTCCACAGTCAGTAATTCATACTGTAACATTCGTTTGTTTGTTGTCATGTTGCAGTTTATTTGAAATAACACACCTGTTCACCTGAAGGAAAACTCGACGAAGTGCTATTAGAAGACATCCCGTCAAAGCTTTTTGGTACATATCGCCTACCGTAGATGCAACGCGCATTTGAAAAAGCAAGGCGCTGGAGAGCAAAATTAGTTTGAATGCAAAATACAATTTCACCACTAGATGGGAGTAATTCCTACTTAGTGTCCATAGCCTACTGTAATTCTTTATGGCACTATCAGAATGAAATATACTTTGGGTGGTTTTTAAATATTTTCACTACATTGGTTTGCCATAATATGCAGTAACAACTAACATTAAAACCACAGTTTAAGAAATATCACTACGGTGGAGAGGTCATGGTCGGTTCACTTAGCTTTGTCTTGGCCACAAGTTAGTAATATAGATAGCCCCATCTAAAACTTTGACAGTTACGCCAATAAAGTTTTGACGTGATGATTAATCAGTGTGTTGTGTTTTCATTTACAAATGAAACTACGTGAATGATTAATTCCTCAACGAAACACTATTGTATTTATAATTCCGGTCTATTAATTAGCCGAAATAAAATGAAATATATGTTAAATTTCAAATGCATTCCAGCTAAAATTCCATTCAGCATAATCAAAGCTTGATTTTCATGTTGAGCATTTACAAAAGGCTATTATATAAAACTATTCCCAATGTTCTAAAGAGATCGAAATGAAGCAATAAAAGAATATAAACTAATATAAAATATAACCAATAATAATAGTCTAATAATAATAATAATATACATATATTACGGGGGAAAGACAATCAGTTAATGGACTTATAAGACTGTAGGATGGATAAAAATGTTTTCTTGTAAGCCATTTTTAATATTATACACTCTATGTAACATTTATTCATGATAAACTTCATTTGAATGCTGACTATCACACGTAATAAAGTCCAGTAGCCAATGCATATGGTTAATATAATGATTTAATAAAGAAATATTTTCTATAATAATAAATATAATAATTGTGAGATTCAAATTAAAATATTCATGATAATCTCTTATAATCCCGGGTTGCTATGTTCACGCAGGTTTGTTTAAGCATTAAACTCGTGGCCACAAGAAAAACATGTCTTTCCCTTAACATAGCATCTCGAGGACACGACGTAAGCATGTCGATATCTCGACCAAATGATCTCGTGGCCACGACATATTATCATGTTCTCACGAGTTATTGTGACAAAACTAAGTGAACCAACCATGTCCTCTCCCGGGCACCGTATATTACAGATTTTTCTGTTTCTAATATTTTTATAGGTTACACGTTCCACCCTGTGTTTTGGAATACCCTAAAAATCCAGTTCCTAATGACATCGTTCTCCAGGAAGTGATTTATTTTAGTGGGAAAACAACAGCATAGACAATGGTAAATTTGAAATATCAAACAAAGGCTATTTTGTAAACCTCAACAAACAGTTAATCGCTTAATCTAACAGGTCTTCAGCTTTGCTTGAAGTTGCTCAGAATAATGACGGTGTTATGGTGACATGATCGCATCCAGGGAAAGCTCCTCTAGTTCCCCGTGTGTGAGTGATTTATGGTCAGACTCAGCCATGCAGCAGCAGGAGGAGGTTCACAGAGCTGCTCATGCTGTCAGAGCGTGATCAGCCCTGGATCTGCTCCTGTCACTCATTTCTACTGGAAAACAGCTGTTTTCACTTTACTGTGCAATCGATACATTTGATCTTAGCATGCAAACCATCTAGCTAGCCTAGTATAACATTTTTCACGTAAAGTGATTGCACTTTTTTTTAGCTTCAAGTAGGCAACTCCAATATGCAATAAATTGTTTGAATTGTTTAATTGGGTCTGTACTTTGGATTCAGGGCCAGTCTTGGTAGGCCTACTTAAAACTGCACATTTCTAAACAAAAATTATGTGCATTTCTGTGAATTCAGCCTGGTCAAAGTTCACCTAAGGCAACTTCAATCACAAAATATGACAACAACTATAGTCACAAGTAGCTTATTACATGACCTCAAGTTCATAAGCTTTGACCAAAAGCTTGCATTAAATATTAGCAGGAGCTTCCCAAGTCAATGTAGCACTTTTTGCATTTATTTTAATAAAAGGAGCAAAAATATCAAAATACTAAGCTTATGTCAGCAGATTACTGTATATCATTATTTTTTTATATTTTGCTTTTGCCTTGTGCTGTAATTGTTTTGTGCCATTATTGTTTATATCTATCACTTCAATAGCTTGTTGTGGTTTTGGATCTTAAAAAAATTAATGAAACTAAGTCAGCCACTCTGCATGTCTTCCACGGGCTGCAGCACCCTGTCTGATGTGTGCCAGTGTGCCACACTGTTAACCACACGAGTGAGTATCCACACTTCTGAGGGCAACAACTAACCAGGCAGTTGTCATCATTCAGTGTGTAACATTACTCTCAAAGATGATGAAGATATCAAAAGCATAAAAAATAGCACAGTTTATTAAAGAAAACACCAGAAGGTAATCCAAACAGCAAGCCAACTTACAAAACAGTGTGCATTGCACAAACAACATCAGAGCACCGAAAAAAGAAAACAGAGCAACTTAAATACAGGGCAAACAAGGGAAATAATGAAAAACAGCTAGATGAATCATCATGAGTGGCAGGGAACTAATGAATACAACCTAAACGTCCATAAAAACGAAACAAAGACCAAAATAAAGAAGTCTGTGACACATTGGATGGAGATAATATTACCAGAGTAGGAAATGTCCGTACTTATGATATAGCTGCAGCTTTCATGGTGCTATTTTGCAAAATTGCACTGTCAGCTGAGGTCAACCACAAATAGACGTGCACCCATTAACCTCTGGCACCAAGCCAGGTTTTACAGTGTTGTGGGTGCAGTGTGGGTTACTGTTTTGAGTGTTTCTATAGTGCTATCATATGAGTGTCATTTTCTGGTCTAAACAGGTCTATTTTAACCTAAATGTTAATTACAGGGGACACATTCTCTGGGTATTTTAGCCAGTTTAATGCTTAAAAATGCAATAAAAGTTGTATTATTATTCATTACTTTGTACCTGTTTCTCTTGTCCCCCTATATTATTCTCTTCTCACCATTCATCTTTATACAGAATAAACTCTAATGCAAGGCAGGACTGTCAACAGACGAACTGCATGCTTTACTCCACTGGCTCCTCCTAGACTCTTTAGCAGGCATCACATAACACGGGGCTTTCTGACGGAGTCCTGTTTTTCTTGCCAGGAGAATATAGGTCAAAGTGTGCTGATGGCTTGCAGGTTTTTCTCTAACCTCAAAGACTTATGGGTAGAATTTTGCAGGGATTACTGTGGAAATAATGACAATACAGAAAGGCAACAAGAACACAATCTACAGTCAGTATGATTAATAAACAGTGTACTTTGTTACAATGAAACTCTACCGTCTATGTGCAAATGTTTAAGCTCATATCTTTTGCAAAGAATTTGAAAATATGTAAACCGCATAGAAGCATCAGAACATTTCCTTCATCTCAGTGTTTTTCTCAAACGGTCAAGATAACATAAGGGTGTTCCTCAGGGTGGGACCTTCAGCTTCTTAGTGAATAGCTTGTCAGTCCTTAAGCCTGAAGCAAAGGAGCGGTTTGATATAAAGCTACTTCATCTGTGTTTGGATATGCTCAACAAGTCCAGACTTTGCCTTCATCACAATATTTAAAAGTATTTTTTTATGGAACATTTTCACTGCCATTGGACTTTAAAGATTTTTACACATGACAGACAGCCTACAAAAAGGCAAGGTCCACTTCAAGCATAATGCATGGACTTTAAAACAACCTAATCATATCCGACACATTTCTAATCATATATCTTTTTGAATGGAATATAAATAGCAATTTTTTTGTTTTTATATTTGAAAAAATGCTAAACGCTTTATGCAGACTTCTCCCATGTGTGTGTGTACATGTGTACATATAAACTGACCTAGATATGTATAATATGTTGACATGATACTAACCAAAGCATTTGTCCAGGACTTTCTGAGTTGTGTTGAGTCGTTTTTCATTAATGTACTTTGTAGCTTGTTACTGTGTTTTGTTTTACTGTGGATAAAGACTGGTTGTCCTCTTCTTTATTTCTCTTTCTCTTAGTCCAGCTTTCTGTCTCTTCTTTCATTCTTATGTCTCTCCTTCTTTCTTCTTTCTCCCTTATACATGCACAGCTGCCCATGACATACAGCAATTCACAGAGAAAAACATTTCGACTAACCTTTCTCAACCTTTCAAATCAGATCAAACTGTTCGACTCGTTGCCATCATCAGAATCTGCTGATGAAGCATAGCCTAGTTCTCACTGCTGTTATGTCACTCCAGATTAAACCTCCTTTACACAAAGGCATTTGTGTTCAAAACCAATTTCATGTTGACTCAGAGAGGGATTAGTGTTGCGCTTAAGGGAGCCTTAACAAAAAAACCCTGCTTTGTGTCTAAGAAAAGAAAGAGTCATGCAGGAGACTGCAGAGTTGTCGAGAATCATTGTATTCAGCATCAAAACAAGAGCACCAGTATAGACAAGATCAAACGATACATTTCTGGCTGGCTATATAGAGCAAAGTTCATTTCCATGATTCCAGCTATATGAATGCATGCTATCTTCTCTCAGAGTGTAGTGTGGAAGAAGTGGTTTTATTTTTAGAGGTGGAACAGTATTTTGATAGAGATAATCCAACACGCCTTGAAAATAAAGAGCATGACATTCATTTAAAATGACTGATTCATTCAGGAATAAAAGAGTGAGTCATTGATTTATTCACTCAACTGGTGAGGTAAAGGCCTGATTATGATTCATTATGCTTATGCTAGCTTATGTGTACAGCTGAATGTGTAGCCTTTCAAAGTGTGCTGAATTTGATAGTGAGCACTCGACACATACACACCAGAATGTTTAATCTTTGTGTTTGTGTTATTTATATTTCTGTATTAAAATGTCTTATACTCATTAAAACTTATTATTCCATCTCTTCCATTACTTTTTTGACTGTGCATACCCAAGTAAACTACTCCAGTAAACCCAAGTCTACTCTGGGCTTTATATAACTGGCTTCCACAACCCTACAGAGGACAAGCATACTCTGTTTACAGTTTGAGCAAAACTGGGATAAAAGTCCTTTCTTTGACTTTTGACACGATAAACATTTTATGTGGAATCAACATGTTTTGTCGCTCTGATGAGGATATTTGTTCCCTGACCATAAAATAAAGCTTGTTCAGCACTGACCTTAACTCATCTTCCTTTGCCTTATGTTTCCAGGTTCCAAAGGACACCTCACTTTCCAAGCATTTGGTTCTGTCATATTTACACATGAAAGCTGACCTTGCTCGGAATGAGTTTTATCAGAATAAGTGCAAAGCTATTTTTAGCTCTTCTCTTGTTTAACCAGCTACAGGACACGTGTTATTCTGACTAACTGTGGTTTCCCAAAGCTCTATTTGTTTCTCATCAATGACCTTGTACCTGAATGTACAGCACACACTTTCCAATTTTAGCCTTATCAACAGACATAATCATTGACTAATTTGGTGACCAAACAAAAACAATCAGTTCCAATTTTGTGAATTGCCAGAAATAAACCTAATTTTAGTTCTAAAAGCATGTAACGATATGTAATACATATATATGAAACCAAAATGTTTAATATTACATTTAAAGTTTATGATAACTTAATGGAACCAAAGCAAAGGCAAGTCTGGGTGACCAAATCCAAGCACCAAGGTACAGTTTAAATGTTGATCTAAATAGATTTAGCCCTACTGACAACAAGTCCGTGTCTTTCTATCTAAATACAGATTTAGGGCCAAGGAGCGATGGCTGGACAATAAATGTGGTTTTAAAGAGTCCAGCACCCAGGGGAACCTTTTCCAAACGGCAAAAACCCTGCTGATCGTGAGGTGAAGTAGACAACTGCACAAGAATAGTGCTTGGAAAAAAATGCTTTATTACAGACACAATATGTGAATGCACTGCTCCAATAATTTATAGGCTTCTAGTTTTTATTTTTTAGGGGCTCAAGCGCAGGATCGTAAGGATTTTTATTATTATTTTTCAGCCATAAAACTGATCATGCAGACCAAACAGTAAAGCCTAGAGAGACATGAAACTTGGCCAGATGGTAGAGCTCAATTTGGGACTGACTGAATTTGAGACCTACCCCAATACTAAATAATTGCAAAATAATGTGATGATGATGTCTTCTTTCGTATGTGTTTAAATGCTTTAAATGCCATGTTTTTTTTTTTTTTTTTTTTTACTTGGTTACTTGCAGCATTATTTAGAGATCTAGAGGCGGACAATTATTTTAGTTTAGTTCATACACTACCATTCAGAAGTTCGGGGTTATTATTTCATGCTCCTCTGCTGGACCAACCTAAACTGTAATGTGTGTTTTGACATCTAACACTGTTAGATTTAATTTTCAAAATTCATTTAATGACCTTTTGAATACATAGAAAATTTTCTGTTGGCTACATAGAAATAGCCAATATGGCAACTGAATAAACTGATTAGTCATTTACAGATTTTTACATCCCTCAATTCTGGCCATGAAAAGGACATTCAATTTCTTTTCATCTTCTATAAACTACCAATCACTGAACCTGTCAAAGTCTTTTAGTTGGGAGCTGTTCCTGCGAACAAAGGAGAAATGATGTCTGAAAAAGAACCGAGTCAGCATGCCACAAAGAGGCTTTTCCGTGTATAGCCAACCATCAGAACCTAGTGACCTGGAAAACCCATGTACACATGGGAACAAAGCTGTACGTCATCTCTACTGAGCAATTTTCCATATTGACTGTTTCTAATATTCACTGTCTTTGTGTTTGCTCTACCACCCACACTGCTTATTTTGAAGTCCACAGGCACTAGTTCTGTGCTTTTTTGTGTACACAAACCATGTCAAAGTATGAAATAGGTGTTGTCTGCTCAGAACGCAACGTTTATCAAAATGCTTAATTCCTCTTGAGAGCATTCAAACCTTTATTCCTTCTTTCCAAGTCTTTATTCCTGGACCTCTACTCAAGTGATGCTGAGCTCAAAGCATTTTTTTTTTATTGAAACAACTTTTCCTAAAAAATATTTAACGGTTACCTTTTTTTGGGATCATTTTTGTATGAGGAGAACTGACATGTCACTAAAGAGCAGTTTATGTGACACTCGGTCTCCCTCAGTTACTATCCAAGAGTCCTGTTTGTCTCATTGCCAAAGTCCATTTTGAATGCAGACGCACTGAATTTAGCTTCAGCATGCTTATATAGTTGAATCATTCTTTTATATGAAATGAATATAATGCAGAAGGGGACGCCTTTCAATCACTGCACACTTAGAACACACCAATTAGTGCATGATGATACACACTCACACAATTCCCCATAACCATGTCAAACATTAAAAGAACTGCAAATAAATTGAGGACAGCATCTCCTCTCCAAGATTAATTTTAGATTTTAGCATTTGATTATTGCTGCACTTTTTCTGAATCTAGCTTTCTGTAAACTGTTATATGCAAACTATAAAACCTATTTTTTTGGAAAAGGGGGTCTTTTTGCTTTACTGTAAAGGGTTTGATGGTTTTGTAATTTCTTTATAATACAGAAAAAGTGCATTTTGAATTGAATTAACATATACACACCTAAAACAAAATTTAAAGAAACTAAAAGAAGTAGTGGGCTGTTTAAGACCATTTATTATGCTGAAAAACACATGTTAAGACAACAAGTAATAAAAACATCTCCAGTGTTACAGATGTGTAAAAATGTACAAAATTCTTTTTGCAAGTTTCAGCTCTTCCATTTATTATGTGATGTATATATATAAAACTATTAATACAAAAAAAAAGGAAATGAAAAAGTACTAAAACAGCCCATTATATGGATGGGGAATTAAAAAAAGAAAAAGAAAAGATGAGCCGATTCTGTCCCCTAGCGTTGGTGTCCTGATCTGGTGTCTGATTCAGGAACGAGGAGAAGTCCCCGCCTCCGACTTGCCTGCATCACTACTTTCGCTCACTTGCTTCATCACCATTTCCCGGGCAATACACGTCACCTGCCCATTGGTCACACTCACCACCCCTGACCTGCAGAGAGCCATCAGATTAAGGGATTTAGAATTAAGGAATTGAGAATTCAAAATATCGCCCCTTATCATAAAATCTAAAATGTGCAACTGCATCTGCAATTAAGTGTGCATCAGCACTTGGCAAGGCCTTCGTGCTACATGCGCCAACTCGGGTGAAACTCAATCCAGTGACTCACTTCTGCTGAGCCTCCTCAGTAAGAGTTCCCATCCCAGGCTGGTTCTGCTTCCCAAAGAAGAAACTGGACCACCAATGACCCGAATCCTGTTTGGGCAGACCTAAAGCACAATTAAACAACAGGTCAGAACAAGCAAAGTACCACCAGTCTAATATTCCAACGGATTTAGTATACAATGATGTAGGCACAATCACTGTTAAAGAGTCTCTAAACAAAGACATGTAAGCCGATGCATGCATGCAGTCAGGAAAAGGTAACAGCGCAATCCAAGATGACTAAGCAACAGTCCTTTTTCACTGATTTCCTTGACAGCAAACTACTCTTGAGGCAATCAGACAAGTATCTATTTCAACAGAGCTGTGATTAAAGATTCAAACTGTGCAAATCCTGTTGCACAATGTGTAAATGTCTTACTGTCAAAACCATTGCAATGAAGTATTAATTAAGGTGGGGGGTTGAAAAGAGACAGAAATGAAAGGTAATTCACCTGGGTGATGTGGAATAACCTCCCCACTGTACTCTGAACTGCCACACGAGCTGTTACTGGATGTAGAGCCAATGCGCCCTGAAAAAAAAAAAAAAAAACAGTCTTAGAAGGCAAATTCTCTTAATAGCATCAACTATTAATGGTTGCATACAACTATAACAGTAAAACACTTGCAAAGGCAACTTACTTCTGTAGTAGTCGTGAGTAGCAACTAGGGAACCACTAGCTGGGATGGCTGCCATTTTACAGACGTGTATAAACAGTGACTTCGATGGAAACCCTGAGAAAAGACATTTGGTCAGACATGAGTGATTCTGTGGTAAATATTACAAACTAGATATTAACTTCTCATCTTCGACCTGAGAATGGATTTGAATGAATACAGACTCAATGAAAGCATTTAAAAGATTTAATCTCTCACAACATGGTTTTGGTGTCACATTGGTATCGTAAATGATAGTCATTATACAGTTTAGTGCCAAACAAGAAGACTAACTAAACTGACATTTTGACACTTGAGACCTTCATCACAAAAAAGGCTATGTTTTCAGAAGGCTATGTTACACGAGGATGTTACAGTAACGGTAATCCCACTGAAATTACAGCAACTGTGTTCACAAAACAAACATGTTTGTCTCAAAAGTGAGCAAAAAATGCATTGTTACAGATAAACGACTCCAATAGTGTTAGATTAAATTAATTATTCTCAGACTCTCCTACCCAAACAATGACCACCCTTTAAAATATGAGGCGTAAACCACAAGCTCACCTTCTTGTGCCGCTCGTGCTGATGTTGTTTAAAGCACCCTGCTCAAATCAGTCGGAGGCTTTGGGGGAAAACGCTAGGCGACGGGGCCCATTTGAAAAAGTTTGGATGGATAAGACCCTCCACGTCCGGAAATGTCTAACTTAACGTTACCGCAGCGCTGCTGTATTTTTAACAAAAACAACTCGTTCACTTACATTTATACCGAGAGATGACGTCGACGAGAACCACTGGTGACGGAGGCGTGGCCTTTCGCTCCTCTATAAAATCGTCTTCGTGGAACCGGATCAAACCAGCGACAGCCAGGACAAAACGGCTCGTGCGTTAAACAGGCGTAAGGCTGATACTAAACGGGGCAACTTTGGGCACTGTCAACGTTGGTCGTTGTTAACGGCCAATCAGGTTAGATATAGGGCCCACGACCGATTAAATAGTACTCAGATCGAAATTTGTTACCCATTCTCACTGGTATGGTGATACTTCGGGTTTAGACTTTAATGTGTTACAGATTCAAACACTTCCCTGGTGGTCTAGTGGTTAGGATTCGGCGCTCTCACCGCCGCGGCCCGGGTTCGATTCCCGGTCAGGGAATGACAGTTTTTGTGAGGTTTCTCAACTGTACACCTATCATTCATAACAAGACAACACAGTAAACGCGTATTTTTAACATTGAGTATTTGCCGTTATTCAAAATCTGCGTTTTATGAATAAAGCCGTTTGCCTACCGATGAACTGAGGACTGATATTTGCTTTTTAGCCATAAAGGACAATTTGGGCAACACAAACAACAAGGAATAATATAAGATTAATAGTTTTATTCTTTGTTTCTTCACTGGTGTTCATACATATATATATTATATATACCGTATTGAGCTTGGGTGGGTCAGAGAAAAATAAATAGAGTTTCTAATTACTAGCTAATTAAAATGGTAAAAGAAATCTGAAAAAAAAAAAAAAAAAAAAAAAACATCACGTTACGGCAGGTTATTAAAAAGTCTATTATAAAGTGTTTACTATAAAATCAAGCTTTTGACGCCTGGGCTGGTTGAAAGACAATCCAAAGGGCCAAACTTGATCGAAGGCCCTGGATCAAAAGGAAATGTTACATTTTATCCAACTATATGTTTACTAATCAAATTCATACTCTCTCTATACATTTCAATGCAAAAATAAAACAAATGCTAAAACACAGAAAAGTCTCAAGATTAATGGCATGTTAGCGTCCTAAGTGCAAAGAGCACGTCTTCTCCAGTGCGTGCTGTACTGCCACCTCCTGGCAGATTGATGTCACTAACATTATGAAAGGAAGAGAAGAGAACAAACCAGAACCCACTTGAACGAATGCTTTATTGATATAGAAATAACTGACAAAAATAAATGAAGCATAACACCACTGTTGTTGTTGTTAAACAAAACAATCTGTGCCTTTAAATCTGAACAGCTAGACAGAGAACTCAAATTTAAAGCTATATGGTGCCTAACTAAACAAGCTCCCAAAAATGAACACTCAAAACAACAAGAAAAAAACTCTTTCCCTCTGAACGTTCATGATCTTACGTCATCCTTTCACCGTTTGCAGAACTACACGTGTATCCACATAATTCTATGGCGTTTTACACATGGCTTAGTTGGCATCTCATCATCTGCATCAGTCTAATGTGTGGAATCCCTTGCATATCAAACAATGAGGCATGTAATTATTGTGTAATATACTGAAACAAGGCCACCCACTGACACCCATGTAAGTGAATAAAACATCAGGATAGAACAGATCAAAATTAAGCAAAATAAAAGATTACATTTACTAATAATGAAATAGATTCCAATATCTTTCAGGTAAAAAGTGACTGTGCTACCATACAGACTACACTAGCATTCACGTCTGTTGGGAGAAATCAACAAATGCCTCTAACAAAATAAATTTAACTGACTAAGCAGGACCTACTCGCCATTTGACATTTTGTGTCAGTGAGAGTAACTTCATTTTTAGTTCTTAAAATTGAACAGTGATCTTTGTGATGTGAGTCTGTGTGTGTGAGAAACATTCTGGCAACAAAAGGTGTATGGCATCTGGTGCACACAGCATGGCACAAAGCAAAGGCAAGAGATTCCCGACAAACACAGCATAAATAAAACATTCCCATCAGTGAAAAGAAGAGAGCAAGAAAAGGCAAAGGTTAAAAAAAGAAAAAGCAAAAAACAAGTTAATGTGACGTTTTTGCCAGTGAAGCAATAGAGAGTGAGAGTGTAAGGTCAGACATTCACCAGGTGTACAGCAAAGCATCGCTTCACATCGTACTGAGAGTAAAAAAAACAACTCAACTGAATGCTCAGCAGCATAGAAACCAGCAGCAAGTTTCTTTTCTTTACTAAAGTCCTCTCCCCTTGAGATTGAAATGTTTCTTCTCGGTGTATTTTGTACCCCTCTGCCGCTTGATGAATGCTGCTAGGCAGTACTGTTTAAATAGTTATTTGTATTCCATTATATTCATATATAGATAAAAGTTATGTAAAAACATTATGCAAAGCAGTGTAAAATAGTTTCTAATACAAAATGATTAATCATTTTCTTCTTTTGTACAACTTGTGATGATTTCATGATAACAGAATCTGTACTACGTGTGTGTTTTCAGTGAGATGAGCAGGCACATGCTAGCAGTAGGTGAGGGGGTATCAAAGGAAGGAGGGATGAAAGAATTCAGAGAGAGAGAGAGAGAAGGGGAGAACGGAAGTGTGGGTGTAGTCAGGATTCACAAAGAATGAGATGAGTGTTTAAATCAAGAGGGTGGGCTCAGAACGGAGCGTTGTCCTGCACCGGGTTGGACTCGTTCGGAGAGTGGGCACTTTCACCATTAGCTTTGCCTCCAACCACCTTATACTGAGACACACAAACAGAAGAACCATTCAGAGACACGCAGGACACCGAGTGTCCAAGATAAGGGACAAATCGTTTTAAGATCAAGTTTTAAAAGCATGTGTCAATGCTCTACACAGCATAGTCATGTCGGTGTAATATGGTTTTGTAACACTTTTATATCCTTTTTTTAACAAACGTTTACATTTAACGACTCAAAATCATGCATTTAAAATTATAATCTTTTTGAAAAAGTCATTCAGTTTTTGAGGAGAAAATTGGCCTTGAGGGACTTCAAGGGCCCTCTTTACAACACTGATGATAATAATAAGAAATATTTCTTGAACACCAAATCAGCACGACAGAATGATTTCTGAAGGATCATGTGACACTGGACTGGAGAAATGATGCTGAAAATACAGCTTTGTCAGCACAGGAATAAATGACACTTTAAAACATACTAAAATACAAAAAAAGTCATTTTAAATTGTACTTTTTACCCCCCCCCCCCACAATATTACAATTTACTATGTTTTTTGATCAAATAAATGTAGCCTTGTTGAGTATATGAGACCCATTTCAAAAATCATGATCGTGTATATGATATAATTTCTGGTTTTATGTTTCTGCACGATGGTTGGACCGCTTGCCTTTGAGCTGATGGACAAATGTACTCGTTTTTGTCAATATTTGAAATATGTCAAATGTATTTCTGAATAAATGAACAGATCTGCCAGAAATGAGCATTGTGTATTTGACCCAGTTTCAAAAGTGAAGCCTTACCTTGATGTTTTCAACTTTGTCCTCAAATGATTTGAAGGTTTGAGAGTTCCTATTTAACGAAACACACATTAATCCCAGAGTTCATAGCGGAAGAAACATTACAATCAATTAGACATGCGCAAGTGGAGTTAGTAAAGTAACTGGCTGATAAAAGGTTAAAAATAAATATTTTATTTATGATATTTTATTGTCTAATGAATCCGAAACGGTTTAAATCGAGGGGCAGTGGTTTACCCTAGTACTTTACCTCATAGTCGGCATACTTATTGAATGGCGAATGGAGTAGTTGCTACTTCGAAAGCATTAAAAGGAGAAAAAGTTGTGTGTGTTAGCAAGCAAACAGGACAGCAAGCAAAGCAGAGAGATCAGCTGGAGTACACCACACAAAGACTGCTAGCATGTCTGTGACATTTACCGCTCAAACTTCAGATCTTTAAAAATCACGTTCACACGTGATATAGCACCGTAATCATGCAAAAGCAGATACCAATCAAAATTAGCAGGGTTTTGGAGCTAAAATAACATTCAAATCAATATTACATTCAAATTATAATTAAAAGCTTTTTTTATTTTTATTAAATGGGCTTGGTGTTACAAACAGAGCTCTATGTAAAGTGTAATTTCTTTGATGACATTAATCAGTCTTACCCAAAGGAGTTAGAGAATGGAAGAGCTCTGTAAGGGCAGCGTTTCGAAAGAAAGGGGAATACAAAAGCTATCAGGTTGGGTGTTACGCATGACCAAAAGCAAGCAGGAAGAACAAATGATGAGAATTACTGTTCTGATATTGAGAGATACAGGGAACAGCCAAGTGAACCAAAAAACAATCAAATTCATGTATGATGGATAGATGTTAATGACTGAAAGTGACAGTATGTGCAGTAAAGTGAATCAGGAGCCAGGAAAAGAGGTTAGGGAGAGCTTCTGTTCATCATATGAGGAGTAAAACAGTCGGTTACAGTTTAATACAGCTGACTGTGGTCCCACTTCATTAACACTCGTTATGGATAATAATGGCTTCATAGATGATGATGAATGGCTGCAGGATATGACACATGCAAAAGAGTGGATCCATAACCAAGGAGAGAAGGGACCGAGGGAACGCAGGCATGAAGGCTTTGTTCACACTGTATTCAAATCCAATTCAGTTTCATGTCCAATCTTTTGTCTGCATTGTGATTTCATATGGATGCTGTTTGAATTGTAAATTTCTTTCTTTTTCTGTATTAAAAATCAATGATTTTGAGTAGGATTTTTGCCGTCTGTCTAAACAAAGCCAAAGATAGAATGAATATAATCAAAGAGATGGGATGGAGATCCAATATAAGTGTGTGAACTGCCACATACACACACATAAATGCAGCTTAAGATAAATCATGAACTGTTTGGACACAACAGAACTGAACTGCTGAGTAAGACGAAACACTTGGACGTTAACCACGAACAGTGTGTTAGTCTTAATTCATATTACCCAAGAAAAATGGTAAATTAAAAACATTTGAAAGTTAAAAGAAAGCATGTGAATCTAAGTGACTGCAGATTCACATTGTTATTTGTAAATGGAAGAAAGAAAAGAGAGAGTACTACATTTTGACTTGTACATTACCTCATGTCTCCCAGCTTCCTGCTGATGGCCGTGCCAACGGTGGAGAGGGCGGCTGAGGTCTTCTGTCCGGCCTGAGACAGCGTTTCCTGAGTCTTTTTATACCTGTAAGAGGAGGAACGCAGAGAGAAGAGGATGTGGGGAGAGAAAGAGAGAGAAAGATTTTAAAAATCACATGGAACACTTTAATGTCCCTAAACTTCAGATAACAAACACCAGTCAGACACCCTTAAAGTCATCAGAAAGGTTGTTTGCCGTTTCACTGGATATCAAATGAGAAAGAAATGCTCTTGATATACACCACCATTCAAAAGTTTAGAGTAAGATTCTGTTTTAGAAAGAAACCGACACATTTATTCAGAAAGGACACACTGCATTAAGTAAAACTGATAAAAAAAAAATGTTATGGTAAAAATGTTACAAAAGATTTCTATATCAAATTATTGCGGGTCTGTTGAACTTTCTATCCAAAGAATCATGAAAAAATACAGTTTCCATACACACATTAAGCAAAACTGATTTCAACACTGATAATAATTTTTAATGTTTCTTGAGCAGCAAATCAGCATATTAGAATGATTTCTGAATGATCATGTGACTGAAGACTGGAGAAATGATGCTGCTTTGCCATCACATTAATAAATTACATTTTAAAATATATGAAATTATTAACGTTTTATCAAATTCCAGTTTTAAATTGTAATAATATTTCACAATATAACAGTGTTTTCAAATAAATGCAACCTTGATAAGCATAATAAACAAACAAAACAAAAAAAGTACAGATTCCAAACTTGCAATTGCAATTCACAATTCTTATAACGCAATATAAGATTGCATTATCTAATAACCCGGCAAGCAAAAATCCAGAGCATGTCAAGCCACCCTAAAACAATCTTTTAGCCCTTCATGACCTTAACATAGCAGAACACATCCTTTAAAATACACACAATGAATGTAAAGAATGAAGTAACTCACACTTCAGAGCTGGAAATGTCATCCAGAGTGGCAGAAGCTGAAAGATATCTACAGTACAAACGGACAGGGTAATACATTCAGATCTCCACGCTCACAATCACAACGTGCTAGAATAAACACACACACAACGCATTTCATTTTTACATTTGTGATTGTACACTTACGCTGCCTCACAAACAACACAAGCGCTAGTAAAATGCACAGCCAGAGAAAAAAACAACACCAGTTTATTTGACATCCTTCTTAAACACACAAACTCTTGGGGTTTAACTTGAGAAACTTGTGTGCTTGAATAAGATGTGTGAGTATACTGGAGCTTTCAAGCACAAGAAGTCACAGTCAGCAAATCTTGAAAGTCAAAAAGACATTACAAACCACCTTAGTTATTGGGAAACAAGTAGCATGGTTTAAGTGCAGAGGATATTGCAAAGTGGATCTGGATGTAATATTCATGACTATAGCAAGTGCACAAAGGAAGCATTAATTGGCCTGCACTGTTGCAGACGTGGCATTCATTCATCTGAACCGGACAAGGCTTTCCTTACACAAACATATGCCCTCTCTGTAGAGGTTCCTGTCTGAATGGGATTCCAGCAGTGTGTGTAAAGAGGGAAGTGAGAGACCTCTCACACGCTCGTGATAACCAGCAGCCTGTCTGACAGGATTATGAACCCGCAAATACATCAGGACTGCAGCTAAATGTCATGGGACCCAGGGGAAAACCACAGAGGACCTTAGCAACTTTAGTCTCATCACAGGACACGATTGTAAATAAGCAAAATAGCAGCAGCTTCAACAGTTAGTAGTAGCGAAGAACCTGTTTGATATGAAGTTTTATTATAGTTAGAGCAACCTAATGTGCCTTCTTTGTTCAATATTTTATAAAAGTACATAATACACTACTATTCAAAAGTTTGTGGACAGTATGATTTTTTTTTTTTTTTAAAGAAATTAATACTTTTATTTAGCAAGGACATATTAATATGTTCAAAGTGACAGCAATGACTTATATTCATCAAATAATTCTGAAAATATTATGAACCAACATTAAAATACAGAAATCTTAAGCAGCACAACTGTTTTTAATATCGATAATAATAAGAAATGTTTTTTTTTCCAGAATCAAATCAGCTTATTAGAATGATTTCTGAAGGCTGGAGTAACTTGATCTTTGAATAAATGAATGCAGACAGGTGTGCTTAAGAACCAACTTTCAAATGCATTAAAAAAAAAAAAGTTAACCCCAAACTTTTGAGCCATAGTATAAAAGAGGTGCATTAATGTAGCAATTTCTATTTGCAGCGCTGCTATAGAAACAAATAATTGCTGAACAGCTGATGATTCAGACACGGTACATGAACGCAGAAGAACTTTTAAAGAAGCGATGTATGTTCTTGAGTGTTACAGAGATATAGAACTACTACTTGCATGGGTGGACAAAGAAAACAGAAACAGTCCAAAATATATGATGAGACATGATTCAGTATTTCAGACGCCCAATTTAACTAAAGAGCAAAATACCTCTAGCCTTCATCACGTGACAATTAAGATCCAGTTTTCTTCTATAAACAGCCTTTGTCTTTCAGTACTATGTAAAGTGTCAGTTAGTAGTGTGGAGAATTATTGGGGCATATAAACTTGTACAGCAGGTTAGAGTCAATGCTACAGACCAGATCATAGCATTTCAAAAACCATCAATCTCTGTTTGAGAGACAGGTTTTAGTTATTTGTGTTAGGCTGTATTTGATATGGATTTGTTAGGTCTCCTTCTGAAACACGCTGGATTCAGGTGTTTGAATGCTCCTCATTGACAGGTCGAGGGTAAGTGAGAGGAGTGCATGCATTCACTGCAAATACATGCCGAGGTGGTCAAACACTCACATATCACACCCCGTGACCTTCTCATTCCACTGGCCCAGCTTCTCTGACACCGCCACATAGCTAAAAAACACAAATGTGACACTGTGCTGCGTAGAGCAGAGCAGAATGGCACGGTGTTACTGATGACTCTCTCTCTGACTGACGACAAACCAATAACTCCACTGACTGAAGAACTGACAGACTAAAAGATTGGCTAGGCTAATAACTGGCTATTATTCTGCTATATTTGGCCATATTGAGTTGCCAGGGGCTAATTTTAATATATTTGAGTAGATACTGTGCAAAATATGTACTCACATTCATGTATAAATGTTATGGACAACGGACATCTTATTAACTGTATGGATACTTTTCAAGTTGTAATTTTTGTTGGCATTAAAACACACACACGCACACACGCACACACGTGCACACACACACGCACACTATTTAATACTGTGGCAAGGGAGTTTATAATACATGGCTGAGGTAGTGATAGTAAATGTTATATATTTCTCTCTTCTGGCTGCCAGAATCATGTAAATGCATCATATTATTCCTTTTGTTGGAAATAGGTTATCTTGGATTTCTTTTTTAAATTTTGCTATTGGAGCACAAATTGTATTTGCAGTAGACTCATATTTACCTATAAATTTACCCATCTCTGTAAACTCCAGAAATTATAAAAAAGGGGCAATTATTGGCCACCCTCTAAAATACTGTTAGTAAATGTCTAGTAAATGTAAAAACCAGGGCTGGATCCTACAAAAAACAGGCCCTTTATTCTAAACTACTGACAGGTTGATTAAACTCATTAAAGGCTTTTAAGAGGTCAAGGTACTGACCAGGAACATCTCAGAAAAGTCCTGTAAAATACTACACACAGTTTTTCCATCTACAGGATCAAAAACATCAAACATCTGTTTTGTGTCTAAGATCTTGAGTCACACTCAAATCAATGGCCATGAACTCCATCTGGAACACAATAAATGGTGGTGATTCATGTCAGAGTCGACTGCAATCCTCCCACAGAGCCCTTTGAAACCAGACTGCCATTGTTCAACTGATAAAACCATTAAACTGAAGGACTTTCAGCTGACGGCATAGATGCCCATCTATGATATACACAGAAAACAACGGTCATCTCCGCTGCCTGAACAGGCACTCAAGAGCTTTCTCTAATGCTATCATTTGGTAATGTACAATCCTGCAAAAAATGCAATTGGACACCTGCGACTCTTTATTTTTAGGCAGATTTCCAGCAGCATAAGGAGAGAGGAATGTGTGTGAGCTGGAGGAGAGCACATTGAAGCTGGTTAGTTTGAAATTAATTCCTCCACTGATGGAACCAGCTTGCATCTGCCATCATGCAGAGTCATTACCCATTGGCCACTTCATCAAACCCTTTCAGTTCGAAATTTTGAATTATGTCAAATCACTGTCATTCCTGCAGGGTCTGTGAAAGAGGTTAAGGGTTCGACTTTGCATATGGCAACCCAGAAGACAGAACCTGTTACCTCCGGGGTATGAGTAAGCAGGACATGTAAAGGAAGGCATCCTTACGCGTTTGAGGTCTGGACGTCCTGCCAGCTTTTGGTGATGTTCTGTTTGAGCTCGGTCAGGGGGCTCAGGCCTAGTTTACGCTTCAGCTCCGATGCATGGCGCTCTTTAGCCGAAAGCACCTGTCTCAAGGTTTGGATCTCCTCCTCAACCTAAAAGGAGGATGTCACAATTTGTTTTAAAGAAGTAAACAATAACATGATTGTATGTGTTACTTTGATTTATAATGAATCACGCTGATTTAACAATTAAACAGCCCTAATCTGAAGACCCCCTGGTCATGCAGTGGCTGTTGGCGTTTACCTTGGTGAGCTCCAGTCTCAGTTCCTCTGCCTCCTCCTCTGTCAGACCCGGAGGGAGAGTCCCAGGACTCACAGCGGTCGCCCCCGTCTCTTCAGGCATCTCTGAGAGCGAGTCAGAGCCCAGGCCTTTATGTGGAGAGTTCAGATTGATGTCTGGAAGGATGAGAATGACATATGTTAAAGATGAAGTGCTTCATTTCTGTGACATTAAACAGAATAAAAAAAATAAAAATAAAAACATTTAGTGCAAAAAGTGAGAAGTTTTGCTTAAAACATATTATATGAATAAACAATACAAATAAATTGATGTCTTGAAGTTAATTTAAAAACACACCACAGAAAAACTATTTGATGAAAGAAATTGCACTGTAACTAACATGTATTAATTTTGAGAGCATACACTGACAAAATTCACTTATAGCAGATATTTTAAAATGGTACATTTTAGTCTATGGAAAATTAAACCAAAATATTGATGGCTCATCCTGTCCTACAACGATTTTTGACCAATCAAATACTCTCTAAAATGATAATGCCCCGTCCTAATACCACCTGCAAGTAGCAATGATTTATCAATGTGACACAACTAAAGCTTATTGGCTATATTCTAATCCTTTGATTTGTCCACCCAGACTTAACTTTTCCATTGTAAATTCATCACCACAGCTTAAATTATATTATAATATTTATGTAATTTATCCTGTCACCATGAACTTATGATCACTCTTCACACAAGCATTTTTTCTAACTTGCAATCAGACATAAAAGCATAAGCAGCAGAAAACGAGGCTGAATCCAGCTTCTTTTCATATTTATTGACGTTATCCGTTCCACACTAAAAATGCGATGCTTCCGCATTTGTTGCTTCTTATTCACGATTAACTTAAGGACCCTGTGGATTTTCTGTTTGTGTGGGGGGGGTTTTCTAACGTTTTTTAATGTTATTTAAATGTTAGAATTATGTCACCTATAGATGCAACAAATGCCTTGTTTGTAATAGGTTTTATTGTTTTTGTCTTGTCGTGCCGGGACACGTCATCATAGTATGGTATGGAGAGTAACATTTCCGTCACACTCTCGAGGTATTCAGCCAATCACAACACACTTGATAGCTGGCCAATCAGAGCACACCTCACTTTTCAGAACTATGAGCTTTGTACAAATTTACACGTTTCAGAAAGGGCATAGAAGAGAAAAAATAATGTACAGTGTGTGGAAAATAAATAGATTTTTTTTTTATCTTAAACTGCATAAACACATTTCATTACACCAAATACACACACAAATATTTTTAGCAATGTCATACGACTCCTTTAATGAATCAACAGAATTAAAAAATAATAATAATTCAAACAATTGTTACAAATGTCAACATCCCAAGGTAACTAGAGATGATGCCAGCTCCAGCTTGGATCCTCTAATGAAGACTTCACATGACCCAACACCTTTGAATAGATGACACCTACCCCTCCAAGGACTCCAGAACATCAACTCTGGATGATTATACTAAATGATCAAGTTGTCAATGCTTTAAAATGCACGTTCATTTTGCTTAACTGCATATATGATATTTGTAAACACTGTCATTTTTTTGCATCTTCCAACTGTGCTTTCTGATATCATCTCATAAAAGAGTATTGTGGTGTTGTAACATAAAACATGCATTTTCTGTAAAGCTGCTTTGAAACAACATTTAATGTGAAAATTATTATATAAATAAATATTAACTAAATTGAATTGAATTTATAGAGTCATTGCATTGTTGATTACTATACTGTACCGTAAAGTCATGGACACAGACAACAGTTAGAAGAGCCTTGGCAGTATTGGGCCGATTGGAGGCGCTATCTCTCACCTGACTTTCAGGGTGCGTTAAAGGTCACACTGGGGGCTTATTCTCAAGGCATTAGGCTGTCACCATGTAAAATTATAGACATTTTGAATGTAGCATTTTTAAGATATGGACCCATAAATTTGGCAGATCCGACAATACAGTAACATCAGAACATTGCATTATTGGCCCGATTGGAGGCGCTAAATCTCAGCTGCATTTGAGGGCGAGTTAAAAGTTATAGTAGGGCTTTATTGGCATATAACACATAGTGTATTGTTCTTATATTTAGCGTTTATATATTTGTTTTTCAGCCATTCAATACACAAGTATGTACAATTCAAAGGTTTGATCAAACAGCGCTCGACAGCGAGGTCACGTGGGTCTGACCTATATTAATGAGACATGTCATCTGCCCCTAAACTGCCTCTTTAAATACCATCACATTATGCGTCACAACAGATAAAAGAGCAGTGGTGTCTTTACTAATACTTTAATGATAGTATCCCAAATCCATGTTGAATATCGCCACGCCACAAGCGCACACGTCAAACAGAGAGAAAGGGAACAATTATTTCCAAAATATCAACTATGATTTCGATGTGAATCAAATGATTGTAATGCAAACACCTGCACTCAGCCTCGATGTTTTTTATTATGCATCAGAAGTAACCCGATCTCCCCTTCACCAGGACACATTCAGCACGCTGGGATCCAGAGATAACGCTATTGAGAGTGAGGAGTCACGTGGCGATTTGGGTTGATTTGGCTCTACATACATTACGCCGTAAACGTGTAAGCGGTTAGTGTATCGATCCAGTGTGTCGTGTCTGATTGAATTGTTTTTGTTTACCTTGATTGGCGGAATCCATGTCGTCCGTGTAGATATTCACAATGTTGTCTTGACAGTTTCGTAATTCGGAGAAATAAAGCTCTGCGATGCGTAAAGGCGTGTCTTCCCTCTAGTTACTATCAAAGCATCCAAAAGCGCTTGACAAGCCAACAGAAGATGCCGAGCGATCAGCCAGCTCAGCTTGAAGAGCTGCCCAAGTGCGCTCTCTTTCCGGCGCCCTCGGATGACGTCAACAACACAGCTGAAAAACAACATCTTTGGCCCAGGCTGTTTTAGGCAAATCTAGCCGATCAGCTGAAACTGAATACTAGAAACTGAACGCATTAAACTGTTGTAATACTGTTACACTTTATGCCCAACTAACAGCAGACCTAGATTCATTCATCAAATCATACGACGATTCTTTAGCTTATTTCTGTAATATAGCCTTGGCCGATGTGCGATTAGTGAACGGATTTTTTTTGTGTCAAATCTCTTCAGAGATGCATTTTTAAAGATGAAAGATTTCTAATAAATGAAGAACTGACTTGAACTGAGAATGAATAGGCCTACTCTAAATTAAATCAGTATGACACTATGACTCGATAATGTCTTTATAAGAATTGTAATTAAACTAAAAAAAATAATAATAATTGAAAAATGATTGAAAAACTAAAATTCTAACTCTAAGCCCCGGCCCCCGCGGCTGCATGATGCTGTGAACGCGCAGTGCAGCTGTAGAGAGAAGCTACGACAATTGATTGCTTGGATATAAACACTTGGGCCATATTCAGAAAAATTAAATTTGTTGTAGGCTAATTTGCAATCCGAACATGACCGCCGCAGCCTCAGGATCAGTCACCTTGCGTGAAACTGTTTATGGATAATATAGAGATTATGAAGATATTTTGTACATCTTGTGTTTTATGATCATATGTAGGTCCCCATTTATAAACTCGTTAATAAGCATTAATATAAGGTGACCAGATTTCTGAAATGAAAATCAGGGACATTTCCTAGTTCATTGGTCAAAATATCACTTGTCATTATCTACGATTTTATATACATTGGTGTTTGAGGCTCAAACTGAAAACTATTCTGTTCATTCAGACGATATAAAACAGCTAACCAATATATCAAAATGGACATACACACACACGCGCGCGCGCGCACACACAGCGAGAGAGAGAGATGATGATGATGACCAGGGGCGTGTCTAGGGGGAGGCTGGGGGAGGCAATGCCTCCCCTAGGATAAGCACTGCCTCCCCTGAGAAATGATCTGTCCCTCTGATGATAAATTAAAATTTAAAAGTGGATTGTTTTGTGCATATTTTTCCATAGCTTGCAGATTGGTCTGATCCAACAAAAATCCAGTTTGGCGCTGTTTGACAGTGCGCGCTTCGGGGGTACGCGCTCAGAAAAAGCGCATCATGTGAGAACAGAACGCTAATTGAAATGTTTACCTGGCAGAGCTTTAAAGCAGTGGCGTGTCCAGAAGGGTGGCAAAAAAAATTAGATTTGCCACCCCAAAACAGCGTATGGGATCGAAGTGCATTGACAGCTGAACAGCCTGATTTTTTCCTCGATTTCTGCCGAGGGTAGGATGTTGATAGTTTTGGTTGTGGGCGATAAAAATGTCTCTACAATCTGCTTTCGAAAAAATATCGATGCATTGTGTGCTGCGCACATTCTATCAGCTGCAGTTCTGGCCCAGCGGGATTAATATACTCGGACATACATTAACATCACAGTTAACTCATTCACATTTTTTTGCATCTGTTTAAATCCTTACTGGTTATTTAAACGTTTAATTCGTTCGTGTCCTTTTCTGATGTGCGGTCTTTCTGAGCACAAAGTGCGGCCCGAAAACGAAAAAGCCCTTCGAACTGAGCCTGATTACTAAGTTATGTTTTGTGCTAATACTGTCAAAACACACAAGGTTTATGTATACACTCATATGTTTAAAATGAAAGTAAACAACTGAAAGAAACAGATGCATATCTGAATATTAGAAGGCGCGCAGGTCTTAAAGGGACAGTAGGCTACATGCTGCCGTGTGAATTAAAAGGATAGGTCACCCTAAAATTTTATTTCTGTCATTGTATATACACTCACATGTTGTCCAAAACCTATATTAACTTCTTTCTTGTGCTGAAAGGAAAATAAGATATTTTGAAAAATTAGGATAGCCAAACAGTTGCTGGTCCACATTGACTTTTATAGTAGGGGGAACATTACTGTGGAAGTCACTGTGAATCAGCAACTGTTTGGTTTTCCACCTTCTTCAAAATAGAGTTTATTTAGTAGAAGAAGGAAACTCATTCTGATTTTTTTTTCTTCACTATTTAAATTTTTGGGTGAATTGTATGTTAATGAAAAATCAGTACTCTATACTCGTGACTGAAAAACTTTAATTCAGTTGCTTTAATAGGAATCAATGTATATAGTTTTTATTTTTATATTTGTTCATTAAATTTTTTTAATGCTCCTACTAAATACACCCCTTGTACCTGAAAATGAAGCACTTTATTTGTATAATATCTGTATTTGTAATGTGTATCTTTGTTATCATTTTTTAATAACAAAGATAAAATAATGACAAAGATTTTAATCCATGCACTTTGGCCTAAATATCTGCCACACTCTTTCATATTTTGTTACCTTAAAAGGCTTTATAATAGGGAAATTAGTTTGGCTGTGATGCTCAAACAGCTTGCAAAATAGAAAAACCAACATGACAAATATGATAAAATCATGGTATTTCTGAAAAAAAATTTTTTTTATTATATCACCCACCCCTGAGGGAGACCAAACCCATACAGACTCCAACCCCCCATAAAATAATAATAGTATTTGCCTATGGCAAGCACCACTAATAATAAATAAAAAAATAAAACTATATTTAAAAAAAAGTTATGTTGCCTCTGCTAATCATATCATAATTGAAATTCTTATACTTTTACAAAAATTCACATTCACACGCATTCACAAAGAAACTTATAAGAGGCTACAAGTAGCTCCTAACTGGCAAATTTAAGAGAAACTCCTACAAATAATGACTGCCAATGTGTTTTACTAGGAGTAATTCACGAAGCATTTCAGCCCTAAAAGTAGCATCTACTTCTGGACCAGCTTAAAAGAAGAAACAAATTAATTAACCTCCTGTCTATACAAACATGATGTAAGATTCATTTAAAGAACTCTCTTGTCCTTCTCGGTAACCTACTTGTGTAACACGTCTTCTCACAAGCAAACACCTGTCACTCATTATCAGGCAAACACCGTGATCTGTTATATATATGAATCTGTCATATCTGTTGACCTGGTTTAACTTTTATGTGATAGCCTAATAGGGGCCCTGTGCCTATCTCTGGGTTCCTGGCTTAGAAAAAGATATGCATTAAAAAAGATTGTGTGTAATATAGCTTAATTTTGTGCCGATATTTTCAGTTGTCTATGTTGCCCCCCCAAACAAGCCAAATGCCCCCCCAAACATGACATCCTGGTAACCCCTCTGATGATGACCAGCCTTCTAATGACCATCAACTGACAATCATCAGCTCAGCATTAAAGAATTAATGTTGAGACTCTGTTCACAGACGGATTCTTTTATTTTTTCACTTGTGAAAAGTGATAAGTTAACACTAATTGTATTATGTTCTGATTTACAGCAGTAAAAAAATGGCATTAAAATATAATAGGCTATATATAATATATATAAGGTATCACAGTTTTTTTTTCTAATTTTAAAGCTTATAGTGAACTTTAAATGATTTGGATATCTACAGTTCTACATATAAATACACAACATAAGATCGGCCCCTCTTTATTATTTGGCCGTCTTATGCCCCCAAGAATCGCTATAAAGTCATCACAAAAATCAAAATGGACAATTCTTATTTTTATGAAACATTACAGTTTATTATAATTTATCTGTGCACATAATTATTTTTATAGAATATTACAGTGTTATAAATGATTTATCAGTCCACATAATTTATATTTATTCATGTGCCTTTGTAATCTTTAATCAAAACAAATTCCTTGCAACTCTTCTTCTGATTCTGAGTCCAAACAACCATCGATTAAATCATCAATATTTCATGTCAACTTTAAATTAGATGTTTATTTTACAGAGCCCTGAACATGACATGTGGAAGAAAAAATTCATATTGTGCCACAAATAAAAAAAATTGTTCCCACGACTTGGCTGTGGCCACATTTTATTAATTTGTTTATTTAATCATAATTTGTTCATAAAAGAAAAAAAGGAAAGGAAAAGAAAAGAAAAGAAAAACAGGGTTTTAATTCAAGCCAAGCTTACACACATAAAAACAAATTCATCAGTTAGAAAACTATTCATCCATTCATCTCATTACAACCAAATTTACTATTACAGCAAGAATAGGCAACGTTAAAAACAAAACCAAAAATAAGTGTATACTATGTTTTAATTTTTTGCACAAGCACAAAGATTTTGACGGGAAGCAAAGGGAAAAGACCAATAGCAAGTCATTCTGTCTTTTAGCTTTGTTTTTTTATTAGAGCATTGAGCCAGGAGAATCAGAGACCAATCATCTCACTGGAGAGCCCAGTCCTTCTAGTGTGCCAGTCAGCAGAAAACATACAGACATGATACTAATCCGATATATCTTTAAACCTTCCTCCATTTAAACAATAAAAACTTTGTCTTTTTTTTTATTCAAAATAACACATGAGCATTATTGGTACCTGGAGACTACGTCTCTTCATCTCTGCTATATACGAATAAGGCACTGAATGTTTCCCCATATTCTCTGTAGGTTGACCAGAAAGCCCAGGAAATAAAGGACTAGAGTGACAATCTACAGGAAAGACAGGAAATAAACAATTGCTGATATATTTCAATAGCCTCAAATACCACAGTCTTAAGTCTCAAGTTAGGTGTTTTTATTGAAGTGTCCAGAAAATGTTCTTGAAAACTGACTCAGACTGTACATGTTCACATTAGTAGACGATCACCTGTGAAGTGCTTAAGCCATTCTTTTCACACACAGCCGCTTTTCTGATGTCTCTGCAACTGTCTGCTTGTCCGCAAGTGTCTTCTGTAGGGACACTTGAAGTTGTGGCCTAACGGTTAGAGTGTTGGACTTGCAATCCAAGGGTTGTGAGTTCGAATCTCGGGCCGGCAGGAATTGTAGGTGGGGGGAATGCATGTACAGTTCTCTCTCCACCTTTAATACCATGACTTAGGTGCCCTTGAGCAAGGCACTGAACCCTGGGTACTGTAGCATAAATGGCTGCCCACTGCTCTGTCTGTGTGTGTGCACACACACTTTGGATGGGTTAAATGCAGAGCACTTTCACTTTTCTGTGGTGTGGGATTTTTTCATCTCAGAAGCCTCTGATTTGAGACCCTGATCTGGTTCAGGGTCTGCACTGCACAGGGAAGATACTGTTTTTGAAACATATTGAAGCGAGATCAAACTAAATATGCTAAAAGACTTACTTTTCAATAAGATCTTGTAAGGCCTATAAAGCAGAGGTATTTGTTTGTAGTTAATGTTTTTTTTTTAGTAGGTTTTCAGACTTTGCTTCTTTGGTCTCCACAAACGACTGTGTTCAATTATTTGTTAATGAATTAGATGCACTCTACAATAAATATTAAGCTTCTCTTCTTCATGCTCCGTACAACTGAACAGTGCAGGAGGCTTTGGTAGAGGCCTAGAGCTGGAATACATTGACATTAAAATAAAAGTCAGTTAAGTTGTCCAAAAAAGGCACCATATAGCAACAAACAATGGGTATCACCAGAACATGGGTGAAAGGGCCAATTTATGGCCACAAAAATTTAGCCCTGAAATTTAAGTTGATTATCTTCCAATCATCATTTAACTATTATTGCTTTTTAAGTTTTGCACCAACAGTGAAAACTACAGAGCTAACATTATTAAACTTAGCATGCTATCATTTGACTAAGGACATATAGAGTGACAACTGATATTTAGATGAATTTTATGCAAGCATTCTTCTATACTGTTATAAAAATCTGACATAAGCAACTGACATTACAAGCTATCAGTTAAGTTTCATCTACCTTTTTGGTCTTATAAATATCAGCAACTGCAACAGATTACATTTTTTTTGTTTGTTTTGCTCAGTTTAGGAGCCCAAATATGGGATCCATATTCTAATATATCATCAGAGCCATAAAAGCCTTAAGTACAGATTGCACTTGCAAAGAAACTTTAATATTTACTATATCATCTTTGTTGACAACAATTATTCAACACACCCCTGATCTGACCTATCGGACTCCTGTTTGTAAACATCAATAATGTTCTCCACGAGTAAATTGTGCTGCAGTCCATAAACTCTATGACGGTCCAATACAACCTCACGCTGACAGGAAGGACAGCGAAAACGTCCTCCAATTCCAACCTGGAAGAGAGACGGCTGCACATCTTACTCAGCATGCTGTTCTTCAGCCGTCAGCAGCATTTGTGATATTGTACAGTATCGACTGACAATTGAAACCCCTTTACATAATTAACTGCATATGTATTTTTAAGGAAGAAAATAGAAATGGCTAGCACAGTTAACTATCATCACCACTTGGTTAGACTAATTGGACTTTCATGTACCTCTCTACATCGTGTGCCTTTCCAGGGTAAGATGATCTTACACAGTAGTCTGATTCTGTGCGTGTGTGTGTCTATGCTTTGCTCTGTGTGTCCTGTCTTAATCAATAGAGACAGGTGTATGAAACAGAGTTTACATACAGAGGAGCTGGAGACTGATCTTAACAAGTATCCTAAAATAGCCACTCTACTCTTTAATAGCTCTCAGCTGCTGAGGCTTATGGATCCAGTGCGAATAAGAGCATCATCACTGGCTCAATTATTATATGATGTTGTAAGGCATGATGGAACTGGATGTTCCTCCGAAATCAAGAAGGTGTCTTGGTTTCAGTTTCAGAGTGACAAATATTATTTTAATGAAAAAAAAAAAAAAGTTAGCTTAATATGCTTTACCGGTTTATGGACCAGAATCGAAGGCTGCATTATCATTTGAATTTCTTGTAATTGTAATTCAGCAAATGTCCCATCAATCCAATTCAGATGTTGATTCAACTTCTTATAAGTGCATTTTTAAATTCATGGACATTTATGACAAGCAGGCCTTTTCTTAAATAACTTTTTTGCCAAACCATGATTCTTTAAAGAACAGGGATAAACTAGCAGTTTTAGTGTTCCGTTGAACATAACCCAATTTATACATCAGCATAATGTGAAGGATGATATGTAGAGCTATCTGATAAATGTGTGATGTGATAAATGTGTGATGTGATGGCATCTGAAAACAGTAAGATAAGCATGCAGATAAGAAGGTGCAGTTAGAGATGGGATAATTTTTCTCCCATTGGCCACATGACAGCAGCTTGGCTTTTAACCTTTGCCTATGAGGAGGTGTAAAGGAAAACTGGTGAGGTATTAAAGTTAATTTAGGTGCCGAGGAAGAGAAGGTTTATACTAAGACATAGAGCTGTTAGACAGAGGATCTATATCACTGGAATGAAAAATAAATAAATAAAAATAAATTCCAGGATGTTCAATGATAAAAACATTCACAGCCAATGACAATCCATCCTTTAAAGTGTTTAAAATGTCAGAAGACAGAATGTTATATTCTAGTAATAATATAGTTAACGTTATTGGTGTGAGGGGGGCTTTACATGTTGTTGACAATCCAATTTAGCAAATTTACTTAAAACATATACATATACACTCACCTAAAGGATTATTAGAAAAACCGACCCACTTTATATTAAGTGGCCTTAACTACTATGTACTTACATTTTAATTAATAATTAAGTACAATGTACTTATTGTGTACATACATGTTTTTACATTGTACTTATATCATAAAAAACTACATGTAATTACATCTGTATTTAATTTCTGTAATTACATTTATAATTACACTGTTGACCCATACTTTACACCTTAACCCACCCTTAAACTTACCCATACCTCCAACCCTCTCCCTATCCTTACCCCTACCCACCTCAATAGCAGCAAAAGTGTTTAACAATACAATACGAACACAATAAGTACATTGTACTTATTTTTTTTTTATGTAACTACATAGTAGTTAAGGCCACCTAATATAAAGTGGGTCCGAAAAACCTGTTCAGTTTCTCATTGATGCAATTATCTAATCAACCAATCACATGGCAGTTGCTTCAATGCATTTAGGGGTGTGGTCCTGGTCAAGACAATCTCCTGAACTCCAAACTGAACGTCAGAATGGGAAAGAAAGGTGATTTAAGCAATTTTGAGCGTGGCATGGTTGTTGGTGCCAGACGGGCCGGTCTGAGTATTTCACAATCTGCTCAGTTACTGGGATTTTCACGCACAACCATTTCTAGGGTTTACAAAGAATGGTGTGAAAAGGAAAAAACATCCAGTATGGGGCAGTCCAGTGGGCGAAAATGCCTTGTTGATGCTAGAGGTCAGAGGAGAATGGGCCGACTGATTCAAGCTGATAGAAGAGCAACTTTGACTGAAATAACCACTCAATAAGACCGAGGTATGCAGCAAAGCATTTGTGAAGCCACAACACGCACAACCTTTAGACGGATGGGCTACAACAGCAGAAGACCCCACCGGGTACCACTCATCTCCACTAAAAATAGGAAAAAGAGGCTACAATTTGCACAAAATTGGACAGTTGAAGACTGGAAAAATGTTGCCTAGTCTGATGAGTCTTGATTTCTGTTGAGACATTCAGATGGTAGAGTCAGAATTTTGCGTAAACAGAATGAGAACATGGATGCATCATGCCTTGTTACCACTGTGCAGGCTGGTAGTGGTGTAATGGTGTGGGGGATGTTTTCTTGGCACACTTTAGGCCCCTTAGTGGCAATTGGACATCGTTTAAATGCCACGGCCTACCTGAGCATTGTTTCTGACCATGTCCATCCCTTAATGACCACCATGTAACCATCCCCCCGATGGCTACTTTCAGCAGGATAATGCACCGTGTCACAAAGCTCAAATCATTTCAAATTGGTTTCTTGAACATGACAATGAGTTCACTGTACTGAAATGCCCCCCACAGTCACCAGATCTCAACCCAATAGAGCATCTTTGGGATGTGGTTGAATGGGAGCTTCGTGCCCTGAATGTGCATCCCACAAATCTCCATCAACTATAAGATGCTATCCTATCAATATGGGCCAACATTTCTAAAGAATGCTTCCAGCACCTTGTTGAATCAATGTCACGTAGAATCAAGGCAGTTCTGAAGCAAAAGGGGGTCAAACACAGTATTAGTATGGTGTTCCTAATAATCCTTTAGGTGAGAGTACATAGCACATAGAAAACATTTGTTTATGAAGGAAACTGGCAGCTCATGTATATATGCTATTTTGAGAAATGATAATCTTACCAAAGGCTTGAAAAAGTACTTGTAAACATGTTTCAGATGGTTAATACAAAATGTTTTTACATCCACACATAAACCATCATCCTGTGTGTGACTTGGTTCACACCTGGTACAGTTCATTGGCACACTTGCGGCAGAGGTTGTGCAGACAGGGCTTAATAACCACAGGTTTTCGTGAAGACCTCCACACAGATGAGTTGTTTCTCCAGCGTCCCCAAAGAAGGGTATTTGTGCTAAGAGTGTATATCCAGTGGAAGAGACATGGCTATGTGCCCTCGCTGACCCCACACTCACTGGAGACTAAGTTAGGAGAGCGACACCACAGCTAGGAAGATAAGACACCATCGTCTCCATGTCTCTGTGTTGTGTGTTTGCCTGATCGCTCAAAGCAGCAGGCAGTCACTCTGCCCCTTTGCTGGTTTGCAGCTGGAAATATGTGTGTGTAAATGTGTGAGAGGGGGAAGGTGTCTGGTTTCTTGCTGGCTCACTGGGACAACCCCTACCCTTGATCAGTTGTGCCCATATCAGGCCTCATCTTCAGTTACTCCAATCATTCATGTCTGCAGTCTCGAAACAACCAACAAGTCAATAAAACCAGAACAGCTGCAGTATTAAGAGGAAAGTAAGGAGTTTATATAGTGTACTTGAAACCTTTTAACACAAAAACATACACAAGTGTGTACAAAGTGCATTTGAGTTGGAAAAAGAAAAGGAAAAACTGAAAAGGGGTCATTTTAATATTTCACACAATTACTAGTACTGTACTTATTCATTAGAAGCTACATAAAATAATAGTTGGCAACAATAAAACTTCAGTCTTTATTTACTCACCCACGACACGAATGACTTTCTTCATTCAGTAGATGTTTTGAGGAACTGTTTTTACCCATTCAATGAAAGTCAATGGGGTCCAAAACAACACTTTGAAGAAGACATACTTGTTATAATATCCCTGTAAGCATTTGAAAAGCAGCATTACCATTGTATTTTGCAGATCATCATTTCCTTTGCACAAATACACACAAACGTTTTTGTTTGTTTCCTTCACATTTATTTTACAGCTGTAATTCAGACCAATTATCCATGTTACTACTCTGACACATTCATGCTACAACAATTTCAGCTGATTTATTCAGAAAGCACAAAAGAATTCAGCCATCCTGTACAGTCATATTCATTTACACATATTGAACTATGTAATTTATTTAAAACATAGGACAAGAATAAATAAAATATTGTTTCTCATCACCGTGTTTATACTATTCCCTTCATTTTAACGTGATTCTGTTTAGGTGTCGCATTCACACACCATGCTGCATTAGTTCTCTTTTTCTTAGATCGGAAGCAAGAGGAAGTCAGATCAGTGGTTTTTTTATGATCATGAATGAATGAATACAACAAATAAATGGAAAGGAAAACTGGGATAACAAACCAAAAACAGATCAGAACAGAGCTAGTGTTGAGAAATAATATTTTGCAAATAAAAAAGTGTTACACATTGTGAACAGCTCAGCCTTCGAAACATGATCACTAGGTACAGAGTGGTTTAAATAATCTGCCTAATGACCATATTCACAATGTGATCCTAAACAAATAAAACACACACATTTGGGGTAAACTACACAGGTTTTCCCATACATCCTGGTTCAAGTGCATGTAAATGAAGGTAAGCACAAACAGGGACAGCTATACAGCTAATCCATTTGAAAGAAATGACATATTTAAACACAAAACATACAGTAGAAGATAATACAGTGATTAAATTAAGTTCTCAATTTCAAACAGCACACACACACACACACACACACACACAGAAATGAAGGTTTCCTACACTGAAGTCTAAGTGTACTCCAATCAAAAATAATAAAATAAAATAAATAAAAAATATGCATGTATTCTGAGTGATTAAAGAAAAGAGAATATCTTAAAAGATAATTAATCGCTAAGGATTTGTAGAACATTATTATTATTATTTTTTTAGCTCATGAAGAGCAATATCCAATCACAAAAATATTTTGGTTGAACTTTATTTTACTGTACATGTACTTAAAGCGTTGAGCAAAGGTAGAAAACGTATGGAATGGATATTTTCATTAATTTTAATTTTTTTATTTCATATCGGTGAATGCACCAGCATGAATCATTTTAGTCTGAAGGATCACACAGTTAATCATATTTTCTGGCGTAATAACAGTAATAATACTGTTAATGTGTATTTACTAATATTATGTTGACCTGATTACGTTAAACCATGGCACTAGGGAACGAGATCAAATTACGGGTACAATTACAGAAAAAAAAAAAAAAATACTGTCCAGACCACCACTATCCAGAACCAGAGTGGTTTAAAAAATTTTTTTTTTTTTTTTTTTTTTTTTTTTTTAAATGATGCATCAACTAACATTTTGGGGTCAGTGTGAAACTGAATCAATTAAAGAAAATCACTGATGTTACTGAATTATATGGGAAACATACTGTATGTTTTGTTATCCCTTTACCAACAATCCTCCTGTGCTTGTATTGAACCCAGCTTTGTGGAGATGGGCTTATGCTTTCTGAAACCACAAATCTCAAGGAATGCAATCACTCTTTACCTTAGCAAATCCTTGAGAATACAGACTGAAATACAAAACACCTGTTCAAGATTAAATAACCCAGCACAAAGCTATGTGTTTGTATTTATCTGATAACACCAAACTCCTGTTCCAGTGATCAGTCATGGGCACACACACACACACACACACACAACCAAACACACCACTACCACAGTAAAACATGTGGCTGTAATTGAGCACAGCCAAGCACTGCATGATTATATTTGACAGTACATGTCCACCGGATGCCATTAACATGAGACAGCTCACATAAACATACACAACAGGGACTACTCTACACTGCCTTACGGTTTACAAAAATATAATATAATGTAATAAACAACTGAAAACCAATTCCTGGTGAAGTAATGAAACAGTATGAACCTTAAGGATTATAACTTGGACATAGTGTGATGTAAGGATTATAACTTGTATAGTGTGATTTCTGCTTAATAAAAATGGCACAGGTCTGAATGTTAAAAACAACCCAGAACAGTGTTAATGATGCAATTGTAAGGTTTGTGCCAATGAGAGCCAATCAAATGCATGGAAAGGTAAATATGGAAAGTTAGTGGTCAGTAAGTTTCTTTTTTGGGAGTCTTACACTCACCAAGTCTGCATTTATTTTAACATTACCTCAGTAAAAACATTAACTTTGTGAAATACTGTTAATTAAAATAACGTTTTCTATTTGAATGCATTTTAAAATGTCATTTATTCTTGTGATGTCAAAGCTGAATTTTCAGCATCATTACTCCAGTCTGCAATGTCACATGATCCTTCAGAAATCATTCTGATTTGCTGCTAAGAAAACATTTTTACTATTATCAGCGTTCAAAACAGTTTAGCAACTTAATATTTATGTGTTAAGTACTCTGGATGCACATAAAGCTCAAAAGAATGGCATTTTAAATATTTTGTAACGAATGTCTGTACTGCACTTCTGATCAACTGAATGTATCCTTTCAATAAAAATAATAAATAATTTAAAAAAATTACTGACCCCAAACTTTTGAATTGTAGTGTCTGTGTGATAACTAAGCAAGCTTCAACAATCATTATGATAGCTGAATATACTAAAGCATACAAAAATACTTCCTTGTGACCTGCTGTCATGCTTCAAATAAGATTGTTACAATTATTTTTACTGTTTAGGTAGACAAATGCAGTGTGATAACCAGTGCAAATTGCACAATAAGAGCCGTCTGCAAGATGAAGCTCGAATCATAGCAGGAAGACTGTATGGACACTGTAAGAAAGTCCTTTGTGTGTGTGTGTGTTGAGTATAACTGCAGTAGGTTTGGGGATGACAGAGGTTAAAGGCAAATAAAATATAAACTGACTTGTACAGTGGAGCGTTTCAGGTTTTCCAATACAGTAACTAACTAACCACTCCTCCTCTTTCCTCTGGATCACCAATTGCCCACCGTGACCTCCTCTGGCATGGTGGTCCCGTGTGTGTGTGTGAGAGAGAGGTTTAATAGCTGGCGTCTGTCCGGTAGCTGGTGTGGTGAGAGTCTGCGGTCAGCTGAGTGGTCTCTGTGGCAGAGGACGGCTGCATCACGATGGGGCTGCTGCCATCTGTGGAAACACACACCAGTGTCACGAAGCTTTATAATAAGAGCAGCTAACAGCTCAAACTGAAGCGCGTTGCTAAGCATTACAGGTACGATAGTGAGTGCCAGGAAGCCACTTCAAATACTGAACAGACCTTTCACTGGCTAAACAAACAACCTGAAGTGAAACTGGCAAAAAATATTGGGTAGAACTGGATTTTATTAATCGGGATTTGATTGAAACCAATAATATTATTGACCCACCTGCACGGCCTTAGTTATGTCCGCAGAAAAAGAAAGGTTTTCAGATACAGATAAAATGATGACATTGTGATGAAAGATTATGAAACAATCATTATTCTTTAACAATAACATGCACTGAACTGCGCTGTGGACATTTATTAAAAACCCAATGAAACAATTTGATTAACGCAGTTATAGTTCCAGATGCATTTCCTATTGAAAATCCAGGAAGTAGAGGAAGTAGAATAACAAAACAAACAAACAATACAACAATAAAACTCTTAACAAGGGTTAGTTAAATACACACCACCAAACTAGTTATATAACTAATATTTTAATAAATTATTTTCAAGTTATGACCAGAAAACAATATTATATTAATATATTATTATTATATATATTATTACAATATTATTATAATAAAAATTCATAATGTCTAAAAAATAAATAAACAAGAAAAAAGAAAACACTAGAAACTAAACTTTTAGACACAACATTTTATTATTATTATTATTATTTTGATTACATTTAACAGTGTTACTCTAAAGCAACTGCATAGTTCTTATTTGTCTAAATATTGTTTTAAATAATCAACATTTAAAAGAAACATGCACTCATGTTTCATAATTCTTTTTTAATTATAATTTCAATGTTAATAAAGTAAAATAAACCAAGTGGATTTAGGTTACATATTTTGCATTTCTTGCAGAACTGCATTCTTTGCTACATTTTGTTATTCATATGACTAAACACTGAAATAATTTATGATTTAATGAAAATGTATAGCTAATAAAGAAATTAAGTCATAAAATATTAACATCTTATTTAATCTTCTAAAATGTAAACAAATGAAAATTTTACGAATCCAAATAACTTTTTTAGCAACAAAATGCTGCACAACAGAGCTTTACAATTCAAATGAAACCTCAATACTGTTGAACCCTAAATAAAGCTTAGCAGCCAAGTGTGTCACACCAATCTTTTTACTTTTAACAGTTTACAGAAAAAAAGGAAAAAAAACCTGAAATGAAAATTAACATTACCATATATGAATGGTATTAAAAAGCTAACAGACATGGACTAATAGCCACAAAACTTCCATTTTTATTTCAGTTAACATTATCATATTTATTTGGTTGTTGTGCATGAATGTGTGTGTCAGTGTGTCTCACCTCTCTCATCAGACTGCAACTGAGCTTCCAAGTCTTCAGGAGACACATAGAAGTCCGGCTCATCTGTGTGAGGAGGATGAGGTTTACACTTCCCACAGCAGCAGTTACAGCAGCAGCACAGACAGCAGCAGAAGTAGCAGCCTGTGGCCACACCGCAGAACAGAAACAAGGCCTGGCCAGAGAGGGAAAAGAGAGGAATTCAACAACATTTACCACATCCACTGCCATCTTAAAGCTTGGGGTCAGAAGTCTCTTATGCTAACCAAGGTTTTCCCTTTTAATATATTATAAAATGTGATTTATTCCTGTGATATCAAAGCTGAATTTTCAGAAATCAACACTCCAGTCTCTTTAGTGTCACAAGATCCTTCAGAAATCATGCTGATTTGCTGCTCAAGAAACATTTCTTCTTCTTTTTATTATTATTATTATTATCAATGCTAAAAAATAGTTCTGCAGATTTGTATTGTGTCAAAACTGTTGATGAACAGAATTTTTAAAAGCACAGAATGTTTTTGAAATATAAATAGTTTGTAACCTTTTAAATGTCTTTACTGTCACTTCTGATAAATGTAAATGTATTCATTTCTTAAAATCTAACTCCAAACTTTTGAATGGTAGTGTGTCTGTGTGTCTATACATGACTAACCTTGGCCCACCAGCTGGACAATACAAAGTACGTGTTAACGTTCTCCTCTCCAAATTGTTCTGCCACGTAGAGGCCCAGAGATCCGTATTTGTCGTAGATGTTGCGTTTGGTGGGGTCTGACAGAATGGTGTGAGCGTTGTTGATTTCCTTGAATTTCTCAACTGCTTCTGGATTGTCAGGATTCTTGTCTGGGTGGAACTTCAGAGCTAGTTTTCTGAAAATCAGAAGAGCAGAAACAATTTAACTTTTTAACAATGAATGCAACCGTTACCTTGTCTGGCACTCTTGCATATCTGCTTTTAGGTTAAACTATGATTATGTTAAAAATTTACCTTTTTCAGAGACTTGTGTTGATGTGTTAACACAGTTATTAACATTCAAATTAAGCAAGGACCCCTCCCCACTCAATATTTTTTTTCCTCTTTTGGAAAGTCATAGAAATGCTAAATGTTTTTATTTTTATTTTTTTTGCTATTGGAACAAACTGGAAAAATTCTAAATGCAAAAATGATATTTGTTGTAGTTTCCATTGACCACTATAGAAGTTCACCTGACTATGCCGACTTCCGCTTCTAATAACTCCATGGTCTATTAACTAGCTACTATTATTTAAAAATAGCATGTGAAACACCATTTTACTCAAACATTACTTCACAATAACTGTTGGCAAATGTAATCGGTCATGAGTATTCATGCATAGAAAAAAATATACATACTGTTCACAGTATGCATAATACATAAATAAAACAGCAGTTGTAAGAACAGGAAGGCAGAAAGTTTACATGAACATCCAGAGGAAGTGAAGAAAAGTTATGGCGCACCCTAGTGGATTTAATTGGAAATGAAAATGGATAATTCACTCAGAAATGCCATCATTTACTCACCCTCACTTTCCAAACTTGTATAACTTGCTTTCTTCTGTAGAAATCCATACAGGTTTGGAATGACATTATGTTGTGTAAACGATGATAGATTTTTCAATTTTGGGTGTACTATCCCTTTAAGACTTTATGAATTTTTTGTTTCCACGCATAATGGAAATTAATTGTAAAATTACAAAATATATAACAGAAGGAAAGAACCCCCACACTGAAAAGATGCGGTGCATTTTCTCCACTCTTTTCAATGGTGATGTCAGAACAGTCCTGCTAGGTCTCACCTGTAGGATTTCTTGATGTCTTCTGGTGCGGTGTTCTTATCGACTCCCAGGACCAGGTATAGTGATTCTCCTGCTGTGGAGAGTGAACGCTGTCTCTGCTGCTCCGCCATTACTCACACACTCCCCTCACACCACAAGCACTTCCTCTGTCTGAAGAGAAACGCAGAGAAACATGATATACGTGCTGTATGTAGTCCTGCTTCTGCATCTTTTTGTCTTTTTCGAACAGCAGCATAAGATACAAAAAATAGAGGCAGACACATACTTGCCATCCCAGGGATATGGCAGTGACTTTATTATCATTACACACTATTTCTGTTCATCTAAAACCCATTACCCATACCCTTTAGTGCAGCAAAACACAGAGTAACACTTATGACATCAGTGAGAGTCACAGGCTCATCGTTTCCGCAAATGTCCCTGTTCTGAGTCAGTGCATTCATGCCGAGGTCACAGCTGAAAGGAGTCATGTGACTGTAGCAGTTAGAGAGGAAGGGAGAGATGATGGTTCTCTTTTGGGTGTGGCGTTCTTTACCATGTCTGACCCTTGTTTTGGTATACTATCTATATACTACACCTGGTGTGACAGATAGAACTAATGTGCCCTAAGCACAGTATGTTGAAATAGTACGTCAAAGATGCTAGGTTTTTCATATATGTATTATCAAAAATGAAAAAAACATAGGGCGGATTAATGTGAGCTCACAGGGGTAGAGCTTAAGCAAACTGAACTATTGGATAGGTCACCAGAGAGACGTCTGTCATCTTCACCAGAAGATCAAGTGATTGATGACGTTTTGATTAAACATAACCAGGTTAAAAAAATTGATTTGATATGTACAAAATATATCCTTATATCCTTATATGTACAATATTTAAGATCCATAATCAGCATTTAGAAAACAGATCAGGTATATTTTAATTTCATGCTGACTTTAATGTATAACTTAAACGTTAGGAAAATTCTAATGTATTAAACAAGCTATCAAAATTATAACAGAGAATGTCTTATTACTGACATACTTGATGTACTTTCCCCATCACCAGTATCATTCAATATGACTAAAATAATACAAATTATGTTTTTTTGTTGTTGTTGTTGATTATGGTTATGTTTTTTTTTTTTGGTGCCATTTATGTGCATTCAACTCATAAATTCAATCTTTCTGTCATGACTTAAATCCAACACTACATCAAGCAACAAAAAATACAATGTTGAGCTTTTCTAAACTGCAAGCATAAATTTGATTATGCACATTTACCTCTCTTTTTAATAGGGGTGCTCCGATCACGATCGGCCGATCGTTAATGCGCATCTCGTCAGTAAAGCCGGTTTTCTAATCAGCGGTTAATTCCATCAGGTGCGTGATTTCACATAGAGCAGCTGTTACTACACAGAGCCGTTGTTAACTGAGAAGATGGGCCAATAAACGCTGAAAATTAACGTGATTTGCGCATCTTCTCTATTAACAACGGCTCTGTGTAGTAACAGCTGCTCTATGAGAAATCACGCACCTGATGGAATTAACCGCTGATAAGAAAACCGGCTTTATTGACGAGAAGCGCATAACGATCGGCCGATCGTGATCGGAGCACCCCTACTTTTTAAGTTCATTAAGCTCACTTTATATGCAGTCGGACAAATACTCTGGCTGAGGCAGTCATTATCTATGTGATTGTATGTCAAGTATGTGTTCAAGTGAAAACACACAGAAAGAGAGAGGGAGACACACAGGGAGGATCAGAAGTTATGACCTTCAGTATGAATCAAAGACAATTAACCCATTAACCCAGAGTAATTCAGGTTAAGACACCTCCACACAAAATGGCTTTCAGGAGAGGAGACGTTTCACTGCCACAAGAGGCCATTAAAATGACCAATAATATGCAAAAAACACACTTTTGACGACTCTTGAGTAAATGAGTGCAAACGTCTCTTTTCTTCCTGTGCCGTGGTGAGAGACAGTTTCGCCTGCTTTCGAGGCTAATCGTGCAGCTTGTCAGAGAGTATTAGCAGATTAGTATTAGCGGAGCATCTGAATAAGTGATGGGTTATTTCTGTCCCTTCTCAAACCCTGTGTGCTTCTTCAACCTGGACACTCCCATAATTCCTCCAGGTGTGATACACTTATGGAGCGTGTTTGAGTGAGATGTGTTGGGCTTCTGAATTAATATAATTGACAATCAATCAATTAATCAATCAATCACACCCTGAAGAAAGGACCAGAGTCTAGGGACCTCAATAGGGCTGGGTAAAAAAGACATTTATTATTTGATTAATCTTTTTTTTTTTTTGTGGTCAATTCAAAATCGATTCTCAAACGGCACGAATCAATTCTGTTCTGACTTTTTTCAGCATACATTTTTCATCTTGCATCAATTCTATTGTATATATGTAACAATTATATGCATTTGAAAATTAGAGATGGGTTCTGTTTTAATGTACCCAAGTGTACCTAAAATAAGAGTTTAATATACAGGTTTGTGGCTCTTAATTTTTTGTATTATATCTATATTCATTGAGTTAAATCGAGAATAGAGTATCGAAAATCGAATCGATTTGAGAGCTTGTGAATCTAAATCGAATTGATCTGGAACATCTGAATCGATACCCAGCCCTAGACCACAATATCATAAACTGTATCAAGAATCACATGCTGTCAGAGGATGTACTGCATTTGATGAATTGCATTCTGTAAGTACACTTCAGGTAAAAAGTTACACTGCGGATTGGGATGTGCAAGTCTCTTATGTTGACCAAGGCTGCATTTATTCGATCTAATTTATTCCTGTTATGTCAAAGCTGGATTTTCAGCATCATTAATACAGTCTTCAGTGTCACATGATCCTTCAGAAATCATTCTAATATTCTGAATTGCTGCTCAAGAAACCTTTATTATTATTATTATTATTATTATTATTATTATTATTATAAGTGTTGAAACGGTTATGCAAAAAAAAAAAAAAAAACCTTTTTGCTGAAACCCTGATCCATTTTTGTCATGATTCGACAAATGCAAAAAACACAACATTTTTTTAATTAGAAATCTTCTGTAACATTATAAATGTCTTTACTGTCACTTTTGATTAATTTAACGTAACCTTGCTGAATAATTTTACTTTCTTTAAAAAAATAATAAATTCTAGCAACATTTAGGTACTTGAAAGCCTCTTTTGCACCCCCCCCCCACCCCAGCACACTAGCAACCACATTGCAATGTACTAAAAACTACTCCAAATCACATCAGTGCCAAACAAAAATGTGATTACTAACAGGGTTTTCATTAGTAAGGCTCTGCAATGCAGCCTTATACCGAAACACTACATCCGTCTCTCTTGCTCTCTCACACACTCCCTCCCCCCTTCCTGTCTCTGCACCACCATATGGTCTGACTAAATCTTTAGTGGCCATCTCAGTCTCCTCAGCTTAATGAACATCGCTGTCCACGTCTTTCCTGGATTTATTCATCATATCAGCTTCTCTGTCTGGTCCCTCTGTTTGTGTTCTAACATCCTCCCACCTCACTGTTTGCATCCTCTTTTCTCTGTCTATCCGAGCAGGTGAAGTGATGTGGCTTTTTTGTTATGTGATGCAGGTTTTGAAAGGTCTGTTTGTAGAGGGATGGAATAGCAGGAGCGAGCGGGGCATGTTTGATGAGAGTCTGTTCACAATGAACAAATACACACACATACACTAATAGTGCTGACGTACTGTCAGCCACATCTTAAAACTTTTATTAAATTAACAGGCATAGAAAGATTACTTGAAATAAAATAAAATTAAGCCTAACTGAAATCTAAAAAAAGATTGTACTTATTTAATTTCAGCTGGCTGCCAAGGCAAGATTTAAAAGGCATAATAAAAATTGTCACCCTATTCTTGTTCTAAACCTGTATGAATTTCTTTCTTCTGTTGAACACAATATAAGATATTTTGAAGAATGTGGGTAACCAGACAGTTGACTGTAGCCATTGACTTCCAGTATTGTTTTCTCCATAACATGAAAGTTAATAGCTACCAACAAATATTGGGTTATCTTTTCAAAATATCTACACACATTTTTCAAAAAAATCTTCGTTTGTGTTCAAAATAGGAAAGAAACTCATGCAGTTTTGGAACAACTTGAGGGTGAGAAAATGAAGACAATTTTAATTTTTACTGAATTATCCCTAAAAAAAATATATACACAAATAAAACTAAATAAACTCAATCATATATAAACTAATAACTCAAAATTAAAATGGAAACAGAAAATATAAAAATAAAATAGTTCAAAATATCATAAAACAAAAAACAAAAAAACCTACAATAGCATGTCACGGAGGTGCACAAAAGATCTCAAAGAACAGGAATAGAAACCAAACAGATGAAGAGATTTAGACATGAAGGGCAAACCGCTGTGAGCAGTGACATTTTTATGAAGTCTCATGGTCTTGTGTTGATTACAAATGTATTACCATTTGTATCATATCAGATTTGAAGAATCTAAGATCCACAAGAAGAATACCATGGTAACTCTCATGGAAATGTGTATTCCATTACAGTCCAGGATCACTCATTAGTGTTCATAATTTCATGTCATTTTTCTGCTTTCTGTCAGTCTTCTACATCCAAATACAGGACTATATAACAGTGAAATTATTTTCTGCTTCATTACATCATCAGGTTTGGCCAATTGCTGCAAAATGGTATGTACAAGTTATCTAATCCAAAATATAATTAAAAAAAAACCTACAAATGCGCTAACAAGACAAATACACAGTCTAACAGAAGAGTGTCAATCAGTGACAAAGATACTGTGAATATAGAAAAAGACCAACATCAGACAACATGCAAAACTGCAAACTAATCAGTCAAAATCTCAGAGGGTTGTGACAAAACTAATGGCGCAAAAGGACACAGTGACTATTAAAATAATAACCCAATAACAGCTGTGATATTCAAATATACACTACAGTTAAAAAGGTCAGCAAGGATGCTTTAAACTGAACATAAGTAACAGTAAAGACATAAGAATAACTGGGTTCATGAAAGATCATGTGACACTGAAACTGGAGTAATAAATTACATTTTAAAATATATTTTCTATATTAATCTTACAAACACCAAACTTTTGAATGGTAGTGTACATTTTTTGACTGTGCTGTTGTTATTAAGCAATGTTAAGCAAAGAGGGGACTTTTACTTCTCATTTCAGAAGACTATGACACGTTACTGTTCGAACTGTGGAAGAGTGGAAGTCTCTGTAAGACGCTCTGTCGTAGACTGCAGAGCTAGTTAGTCTGTGTTACTGGAATACGGACTAAACTAAAACCTTCACGAATCCTGGCACAATGGTGGGGGAAACAACTTCTAAAAAAAGTGCAGTTAATTAGCTAATGGAGTGCAATGGTGTCTCAGCAGGTCTTCTGAATGAGATGGACCACTCAGTTATGCAGCATATTCAGAAACAAGTGGCAAAATGGATAGCCGACCCACAGTGGCATTCAAAACTGAGATTTGGCAGCTGAAATACATGCTAATGACAACAGAACACAGTGGAAGACTGAGCACTTAGGACAAACCAGGATGAAACAAAGATGAAACAAACTCTGAAACACACAGTGAGCGAGACAAGAAACATTAAAGGGTTAGTTCCCCAAAAAACACAAATTCTGTCATCATTCACTCACCCCCAAACCCGTTCCAAACCCGTATGACTTTCTTTTGTGGAATGTAAAGGATTGGTTCACTTCCAGAATAAAAATGTATTGATGATTTACTGACTCCGTGCCATCGAAGATGTTCATGTCTTTCTTTCTTCAGTTTAGGGTTGTGCCGATAGACGATTGTATCGTGTATCGACGATAGTCAGAGATATCAACATAAGCAGATTTCTCTGTCAATAATAAAGACGATATTAGGCTTATTCTCCTATTATGTATTAGATTATAATAATAATAACTATTACTTTTATTAGGCTGCTTATTATAATTCTGCTATCAAACTGCCCAGCTATTTCACTTCATCACCGCATTTTACACACACACACACACACGCGCGCGCGCGCGCGCAGGAGGATTAGAGCCTGTAGTCGTTGAAGTGGTCCTCTTTGACTCGTATAACTCATTAAATCCATGAAATGAAAGAGAAATAGAGTTGGTGTCCCACACATTTAATGGCTGCTACACGGCATCGCGCTCTTCTCAAACATGAGAGATTAACTCTTTCTTGGCGTTACAAATTAATTAAATACAAAATAATAACAAGGCGGCATAGCGAATTTATCATCCATAGTGGTTCTCACGTAGTCCTTCTCTTAAAGACTGATCATTTATAACACACACTATGTGGTGATGATGTAGAAGGACTATGTGAGAACCACTATGGATGAAAGTTCGCTCTGCCGTCTTGTTATTATTTTCATGCACACCGCACTATAATGTGATGCATGCAAAATACATAGTTTTGGCCGTTACAAAGTCTTCATCCACAAACAGACGTACATCATCTGCAGACATAAGGTATTTCATTGCACTTTAACAAGTAATCTGAACGGCCTATATATGTGCAATATTTTAAACGAGTCCTCATTAACTGAGTTTAATGCCACAGTTATGTTAGAATGCATCTCTTGTTTTTGTGGCGGTGCGTCAGTCTCGTCATAAAGCGCGCGGTCCAGAGCGATGTATGACTGATGCATCAGTTCAATTCAACTTACTCCAAACATATGAAATTACCTGTTTTAAATACTTTATATTTAATGTGTTCATTTATGCCCAATAATAGTGTTAAACTGCTGGACTTTAAATGAAATCTACTAATGAATTTCACCGTTTACGGACTTTACTGAACATTTAGACTGATAACTTGGAGCAGGACTTATTGTCACAGGACGCGTGATATGATAGTTGCGTCCGACTATATATGAACTGTGTTAAATACCGTATTTTTATATTTAACGTTAGTTTATCAGTATGTTTGGAAGTATATTTTTTCGATTATTGCCGATTCCATAGGCTCTCTCTCGTGCACCTGCGCAGTTTAAAACACCAAATAGTTATGCTATGACAAGAACAAAGAGTCTCTCTCTTGCTCCACCTGGGCACGATAATATTGTGTATCGTCGATCTCACGGGCTGACGATATGATGATTTTAAAAATAACCATATCGCCCAACACTACTTCAGTTGAAAAAAAAAATTTGGTTTTTGAGGAAAATATTCCAGGTTTTTTCAACATATAATGGACTTAAATGGGAGCCAACAGGGCTGAAGGTCCAAATTGTAGTTTCAGTGCAGCCTCAAAGGGCTTTACAAGATCTCAGACGGTGAATAGGGGTCTTTTGTAGCAAAATGATAGGGCATTTTCTTAAAAAAAAATATATATATATTTATATAATTTTTAACCACAAATGATCATCTTGCAATAGCTCTTTGGAAAGATCACGTATGAAGTAGGTAAAAGTACCGACCCAGTTTTTACAAATCGAACGTGCAAAATTAGTTAAATGGCTTTTACAAAAAATTTAAAAAAGGTAAACCGTGAAGTTGGAGACAGAGCTAACCGCGTATGATCTTTCCAACGCGATTACATAATGTGTGAGGTTGCGGACACTATTGCAACAGACCAATTGTTTCACTACATAAGGCCCCTATTCCTCGGCTGGGATTGTGTAGAGACCTTTGACCCTGCATTGAAACTGCAATTTGGACCTTCAGCCTGTTGGCCACCATTGAAGTCCATTATATGGAGAAAAACCTGGAATATTTTCCTCAAAAATTTTTATTAAATTTGGCCTTTAGAAACATGGCCTTTTATGCCGCGTTTCCACCGAAATTACCCGGAACATTTTTACCAGGAACTTTTTTTCCCAGGAACTTTTTTCCCCCCAGACCTGTTGCTTTCTGCGTTTCCACCGCGGTGTAAAGTACCGGGAAGATTAGGCAAATAGACTGGTGACGTAGGTCTGCGCGCGTTTCTCAATACAAAGTACTGCTGATTTGTTTGTTTTTTTAAAGTACGCTGATTTTGGACGTGCATCCTCGGTAGTTAGTTCAGACTTTGTGCATTCGACTCGGGAGTGTGATGTCCGCGACGACGCAAGTCCGGTAAATCTTTAAACAGCAGCGTACTTGATAACTTCAGTCAGCTCGTCTTGGCTACTGCAATTTTCCTATTTACAATAAAACGAAATAGGATATAAAATACCACTGCCTCCTTTGGTTTACATTTAAGCATAATAACAGCTGCAGAAATGTACTTAGTTCAGGGATATGTGTATATGCAGCCATTACAATGAAACGAAATATTATATAAATTTGCCTTTTTTATTTTCATTTTAACATATAGATAAATTGAATACAGACCAAAGAAAACCTGTTAGATTTACCCCGCAGCTGAATTATATGTTATGTTTAACCACTAAAGACACATCAGAGCCAGCGGCACATATCAGAAGGTCTAGCCGATTTGAGGCTGCATCTCGGCGGATACATGAGGACTGAGCTCTCGCTGATCGAGTGGAGCTCACCGTCGCAGAGATCGGCGAAACACATTTTTTAAATAGGCACGGTCTTTATAAATAAACCATAGATTTGAGTTTTAAACAACTACATTCTCGCCTGAAATACTTTTAAAATTACATTTCATGACACAATAACAGTAATATTTGAAAATGATCCAAATAAATGGTGGTTGAACTCAACCAATGCTGCGTGAACTCAGATCGCTGTGGCTACTGCAATTTTCCCCTCAGTACATTTACAATAAAACAAAATAGGATATAAAATACCACTGCCTCCTTTCGTTTTCATTTAAACATAATAACAGCTGCAGAAATGTACTTAGTTCAGGGATAAGTGTAACGTTATATACAGCCATTACAATGAAAGAAATATTATATAGACTTGCCTTTTTATTTTCATTTTAACATATAGATAAATTGAATACAGACCAAAGAAAACCTGTTAGATTTACCCCGCAGCTGAATTATATGTTATGTTTAACCACTAAAGACACATCAGAGCCAGCGGCACATATCAGAAGGTCTATCCAAGGTGAGGCTGCCTCTGGGCGGATAGATGATCACTGAGCTCTCGCTGATCGTGTGGAGCTCACCGTCTCAGAGATCGGCGAAACACATTTTTAAATAGGCGCTGTCTTTATAAATAAACAACAGATTTGAGTTTTAAACAACTACATTCTCGCCTGAAATACTTTTAAAATTACATTTCATGACACAATAACAGTAATATTTTGAAAATGTTGATCCGAATAAATGGTGGTTGAACTCAACCAATGCTGCGTCAACTCAACCAATCAGGATGTTTAGCGCCAAAGTCCCGCCCCCGAAAGTTCCTGAACTTTAAAAAAGTACCACCTCGCCAGCAGGGACTTTCTGGGGCGCATTTTTTTTACCCGGAACTTTTATTTAGTTCCTGGTTCCTGCGGTGGAAACACACCAAGTACCGGACCAAGTCCCTAGTTCCTGGGTAAAGTTCCTGCGGTGGAAACGCGGCTTTAGATGACATGGGGGTGAGTAAACTATAAGGAAATTTTTATTCTGGAAGTGAACCAATCTTTTAGAAAATGCTTTGAAGAACCGCACTGGCACATTTCCGAGGAACGTGAGTAAATTAAGACAGAATTTTCATTCTTGGGTGAACTATCCCTTTAAATGGCTCAACAACTTTTATACTGCAAAATCACTTCATTTAAAAATGTACAATCAAGAAATTATGTAGCAGTTGAAGTACATTGAGTTGAACTCTACGAGAAAGAGAAAGTAGTGAGGTGGTTTTTATGGGTCACAATGCTGATCTCGTGACCACACATACCATGCATATTAACCATCAGTGAAATAGCATATAGTACACAGCACTGCCTGGTAAAGCCTTAAACCTAAGAATGGGTTGATATGGGTAGGTAAATCACAAGTCAAAGACTTGATAGCAATACAGAGTAAAGGACCTATCACTTCTCTGTCTGTCGAGATTAAGGGAAGCAAGCAGACCACTGTTTGAGATTGAGCAGCAACCCAAATCGAACAAATAAACGCAAAAACTGATGACACCCTGGTTGGAAGCGTTTCAATACTGATGCAGGCCAAACGATACTTTGTTGACTGACGGGTTGGAGATTTAGAGCCTTTAATCTCCCTGTTCTGCGCTCAGCATCCATATTGGTTTGTTTGTTAAAGGAAGGGTTCAACACATAGAAATTAAATCATAATGTATTTGTTTCAAATCTGTAACACTTCCGAAACACAAACGGAGGGTCAGAATAACAGCCGCTATATTTGACTGTATGGAAAATAAAATGCAATGACGATGAACAGTAACTGAATCTGTTGGTCTTTTAACATTTGATTGTGTGTCCCAAGAAAATCAGTCACGCGACATGAGCCTGAGAAAATGATGACACACTTCTCACTAATGGTGGACTATGATTTTAATGCTGCTTCACCCGTCAGCACCGGGCTGCAATAAAACTTCCTCGCTAAAAAATGTACTACAACAGTAGGCTACTAATCCATGAGCAAGGGCAGCATACATGCATGTGAAGCAGGACTGAGACGCATAGATGTTCCTCTGGCTGCGTTCTCATTTCTTACCGTCTATGAGAGAAAGGAAGGTAGACGTGCAGTTCGTCAGTTCTTCTTAATTTATTTCCTATATGTGTAAAGGCCTTCAAACAGGAGTGTGTCAGCCTGCGGTGGTCAGATCCGGCGTCCGAGTCTTATGATCGCGGCCAGCGTCTGCTCTCAATGGGAGTCGTGAGCTGACGTCACGCTCGATCTAGAGAGGAAAATGGGCGGAAACAAATCAAACGGACACATTTCTGAACCTAAAGCGATCTCCTGAAAGGTTGCTGTGTTTTCAGTGTCAGAATTATTGAGGACAATTCATGACATAGTAAGATAATGCCGAGGTAAGTGCTGCTGGTGAAAACATTCCAAAATAAATAAATAAAGTAAAATGAATAAATAGAAGTTACAACGAACGCAACACTTTACTGATTTCTACAATAATTTATTATATATATTAATTATTATTATTATTTTAAATGTAAGCAATACGCTATTAAAATACATTTGATCGATGGCCAATCCAAACAACGTATAGCTGAAATCTCGTTTTCCTTAAAAATCGCGAGAGCTTAGTACGGCCTTTCTCCCTGAGCTGCTGGTGAGGAAAGTGTACACAATCAGGTAAAATTTAGATATTTTTGCATAATCGACTGGTTATTTTAAGTGTCGACAACGAATGGTAATATATAAAAGCTTGCAGAATATCCGTGGTCATTAACGTTTGTATGTGTCTGTTGTAACGGACATTTTTAAATCAGTTGTGATCTCCTCTCCAGCGGTACAGGCTTCAATGTTATGATACAGGCCTTTATAATTAGAGCTTCCGGTCATCACAAGCGAAAATGTCGCTTAACCTTGATTAATTTCCATAACATTGTTACATTATATATTCTCATATTATATTAACTGATTCGTTATCCTTTTTTAGGGCTGGTTGTATTAGTGCCCTACTCTTTCTCTAACTAAAATATTTAAAAAGTAAATATTATGGTATGCGTTTGTGTGTGTGTGTGTGTGTGTATGTATAAATATATATAATTATTCTCTCTCTCTCTCTCTCTCTCTCTCTCTCTCTCTCTCTCTCTCTCTCTCTCTATATATATATATATATATATATATATATAATTATTCTATATATTATAATTTTTATGTACATTTTTTACTAATGTAGAACACTTCATGATGAGTTATGCTGAAAAGCCAGACGACATAACACGAGAGGAGTGGATGGAAAAGCTAAATAACGTTCACATTCAGCGGGCAGACATGAATCGGCTCATTATGAATTATCTGGTGACGGGTAAGAGATCAACTGACCACTTTTCTTTTTTCTCCTTCCATTGCAGCTTTAATACAAGTGTCAGAAGATCTGTTTCACACTTTGTTTGTTTTTATTTACACAGAGGGTTTTAAAGAGGCAGCTGAGAAGTTCAGGATGGAATCAGGTATTGAACCAAGTGTTGATTTGGACTCTCTGGATGAAAGGATAAAAATTAGGGAAATGGTGCTGAAGGGACAAATTCAAGAGGCCATTGCACTGATCAACAGTCTGCATCCTGAGCTGCTGGACACTAACCGATATCTGTACTTTCATCTTCAGGTAAAGCAGATTAATGACAATTGGCTTAATATGTTTAAGACATTTAGGGCTGTATTTTGACACAGAAGCCACCCTGCAAATGTAGGATTATGTCATTGCATAGTAAATAACAATGTATCAAACACATGAAAAGCATTGCTTTATCATTTAGAACCCAACAAAACAACTAAAAGATTTTATCTGATTTATAAATTTATTCTGTTTTAAGTGCTCTGTTTTTTGGGGCCACTCTAAGTTGTGCACTGTTGGACTTTTATTTAACAAACTGGTTATTGACCTCAATATTAAATGTGTATTGTGAAATATGTTGTACTGTTTCACGATGACGGTCTGATGTTAAATCACAAGGTAACGATTCCAAAGTTACAAGAAGTCAAATTTAACTGCTTTCCTCCTTTAGCAACAACACCTGATAGAGTTGATTCGCCTGCGGGAAACTGAGGCTGCATTAGAGTTCGCACAGACACAGCTAGCTGAACAGGGAGAGGAAAGCCGAGAGTGTCTGACAGAGATGGAGCGCACCCTCGCACTCCTGGCGTTTGATAACCCAGAAGAGTCGCCCTTCGGTGACCTGCTTAACATGATGCAGAGACAGAAGGTAACATTGGTTTTTCTATCTTATCTTAGATTTTTAATATATTATTATCCAGGGTATAAAATTAGCACCTGCCACCAGCCAGTTGGTACTTTTTACTCGTTGGCATTTTGATCCCATTTTGGTTTGACATTTTAAATAAAAACACTTTTTTTTTTATTTGGTGATTGCAGCCCTGCAGGACAAGTTCACTTTCAAGGCTAGTACAGTGTGAGTACAGTGTGAGTACAGTGTGAGTGCAGAGAACCGTTTGGTTTACTTAAGCCCCTTTCACACTGCACGTCGTACCCGTAACATTGCCTGGTCGCCTTCTGTGTGAAAGCAACCACGTCCCGGAATTGATTACCGAATTGAACCCGGGTCGGGGACCTCGGGGACCTAGTAACATTGCGGTAATCGATACGGAACGAGCGCTGTATGAACAAAAGCCAGATCTAATTCCGTATCGAAGTGATGACGCGCGTTATCGCGCGACTCTTTTACCGGCTGTTTTGAAGGAAGATCAACATTCGCGACGAAAACATATGTGCAAACTGTAATGAGGCAGAGATCAGTTATTTCCTCACTTTCCGCGCTGACGCTGAGATCGTTTGCTTGCTTCAGTTAAAGTATAACGTGCCAAGCGTTGTCGACTCGTACATTACACGTCACGCGCTGATGTCACATGTCGTTACGGGATCTTCAAGGGTTGTGTGTGAAAGCACGCACATATACCGGGTCATCACTGGCAGTGTGAAAGTGCCAAATCTAGCGACCAGGGAACAATTACAGGAACACTTTACCCCTGTATTTGCCGGAATGGGAGTGTGAAAGGGGCTTTAGAGGCCATGTTTATTAAATATATAGAAATATATTTTACGTATTTGTTTGGTGTCTAAGAATTTTTATTTTCTCTTTTCGGTCTTGGTCTCGTTATGAGGTGCACGGTCCGGAGCGCTGTATGACTGATGCATCAGTTCAATTCAACTTTTTTCCACATATATGAACTTACCTGTTTTGAAGACTTTATATTTAACATGTTCGTTTATGTCCAATATCAGTATTAAACTGTTGGACTTGATGAAATCTACTATTGATTTTCAACGTTGACTGATTTTGCTGAACATTTAGACTGATAACTTCCGCACACAGATGTGGCAAATTTGTCACAGGGTGCACGATATTATAGTTGAATCCGACAATATTTGAACTAGCTGTTTTAAATACAGTATTTTTATAGTTAACTTTAGTTTATCTGTATGTTTTAAAATATATTTTTTGGATTATTGGTGATTCCATAGGCTCTCTCTCACGCACCTGTGTGGTTTAAAACACCAAATAGTTATGCTATGACAAGAACAAAGAGTCTCTCTCTTGCTCCACTTATGCATGATAATATTGTGTATCATCGATCTCACAGGCTGACAATATGACGATTTGAAAAATAACCATATCGCCCAACACTAATACAGGTGTATCTCAATAAATTAGAATATAGTGACATGCCAATCAGCTAATCAACTCAAAGCACCTGCAAAGGTTTCCTTAGCCTTCAGAATGGTCTCTCAGTTTGGTTCACTAGGCTACACAATCATGGGGAAGACTGCTGATCTGATAGTTGTCCAGAAGACAATCATTGACACCCTTCACAAGGAGGGTGAGCCACAAACATTCACAGCCAAAGAAGTTGGCTGCTCACAGAGTGCTGTATCCAAGCATGTTAACAGAAAGTTGACTGGAAAGAAAAAGTGTGGAAGAAAAAATGCACAACCAAGCGAGAGAATTGCAGCCTTATGAGGATTGTCAAGCAAAATAGATTCAAGAATTTGAATGAATTTCACAAGGAATGGACTGAGGCTTGGGTCAAGAAATCAAGATCCACCACACACAGACATGTCAAGGAATTTGCTGAACCACAGATAACGCCAGAGGCATCTTACCTGGTCTAAGGTGAAGAAGAACTGGACTGTTGCCCAGTAGTCTAAAGTCCTCTTTTCAGATGAGAAATTTTGTATTTCATTTGGAGACCAAAGTCCTAGAGTCTGGAGGAAGGGTGGAGAAGCTCATAGCCCAAGTTGCTTGAAGTCCAGTGTTAAGTTTCCACAGTCTGTGATGATTTGGGGTGCAATGTCATCTGCTGGAGTCAGTCCATTTTTTTTTTTAAATCCAAAGACACCCAGTTACCAAGAACTTTTGAAGCACTTCATGCTTTCTTCTGCTGACCAGCTTTTTGAAGAGGATGATTTTATTTTCCAGCAGGATTTGGCCCCTGCCCAAACTGCCAAAAGCACCAAAAGTTGGTTAAATGACCATCGTGTTGGTGTACTTGACTGGCCAGCAAACTCACCAGACCTGAACCCCAGAGAGAATCTATGGGCTATTGTCAAGAGGGAAATGAGAAACAAAAGACCAAACGATGCAGATGAGCTGAAGGCCACTGTCAAAGAAGCCTGGGCTTCCATACCACCTCCGCAGCGCCACAAACTGATCACCTCCATGCCATGCCGAATTGAGGCAGTAATTAAAGCACCTGTGTGTGTGTGTGTGTGTGTGTGTGTGTGCGTAAAATATATTGTACATACAGTGGGTATGGAAAGTATTCAGACGCCCTTACATTTTTCACTCTTTGTTCTATTGCAGAATTGTTGACATTTTTAACATTAATTAAAAAAGAAAAACTTAAATATCACATGGTCATAAGTAGAAGCACCCTTTTGATCTAATACAGCCATGAGTCTTTTTGGGAAAGACACCTGGATTTGGGGATCCTCTGCCATTCCTTCTTGCAGATCCTCTCCAATTCTGTCAGGTTGGATGGTAAATGTTGGTGGACAGCCATTTTCAGGTCTCTCCAGAGATGCTCAATTGGGTTTAAGTCAGGGCTCTTGCTGGGCCATTCAAGAACAGTCACGGAGTTGTTGTGAAGCCACTCCTTCGTTATTTTAGCTGTGTGCTAAGGGTCATTGTCTTGTTGAAAGGTGAATCTTCGGCCCAGTCTGAGGTCCTGAGCACTCTAGAGAAGGTTTTCGTCCAGGATATCCCTGTACTTGGCCACATTCATCTTTCCCTCGATTGCAACCAGTCGTCCTGTCCCTGCAGCTGAAAACACCCCCAAAGCATGATGCTGCCACCACCATGCTTCACTGTAGGGAATGTTTTGTACAGGTGATGAGCAGTGCCTGGTTTTCTCCACACATACCGCTTAGAATTAAGGCCTTGGTCTCATCAGACCAGAGTCCTTCAGGTGTTTTTTTTAGCAAACTCCATGCAGACTTTCATGTCTGGCACTGAGGAGAGGCTTCCGTCGGGCGACTCTGCCATAAAGCGCCGACTGGTGGAGGGCTGCAGTGATGGTTTACTTTCTATAACTTTCTCCCATCTCCTGACTGCATCTCTGGAGCTCAGCCACAGTGATCTTTGGGTTCTTCTTTACCTCTCTCTTTTTTTTTATTTTTTTTTTTTTAACTTTGGCCAGTTCTGTGCCTTGCCACAATTCTGTCTCTGAGCTCTTCAGGCAGTTCCTTTGACCTCATGATTCTCATTTGCTCTGACATGCACTGTGAGTTGTAAGGTCTTATACAGACAGGTGTGTGGCTTTCTTAATCAAGTCCAATCAGTTTAAACAAACACAGCTGGACTCAAATGAAGTTGTAGAACCATCTCAAGGATGATCAGAAGAAATGGACAGCACCTGAGTTAAATATATGAGTGTTACAGCAAAGGGTCTGAATACTTAGGACCATGTGATATTTCAGTTTTTCTTTTTTAATAAATGTGCAAAAATGTCAACAATTGTGTTTTTCTGTCAATATGGGGTGCTGTGTGTACATTGAGGAAAATAAAAGAAAAAAAATGTCCCCGACTTTTTCCTCTTTGCTCCCCTTTGAGTATTATCTGCATATATCATTTAGTTTTATCTAAATCATGGTATTTGTAGAGGGTAATGAAGGGCATGATTCTTTCAGTCTGCCAGTAATTGACAGCGTGTGGTCTTTTATAACAGGTGTGGAGCGAGGTAAACCAGGCGGTGCTGGACTATGAAAACAGGGAGTCGACACCGAAACTTGCCAAACTCCTCAAACTGCTACTTTGGGCTCAGAACGAGTTGGACCAGAAGAAAGTCAAGTACCCCAAAATGACAGATCTTAGCAAAGGCACCATCGAGGACCCCAAGTGAAAACGAACCGGCATCTCTATGCTTACATTCTGCGGGGAACAAAATGGACGATTTCCCTTTCCTTAACTATTTATATACTCAGTGACTGACACTCAAACATCCTTTTATCAAACTTTTGTTTTGTTTACTTGTTGCTTATCAGAGACTTTGCTTTAAATGGGCTATGGAATTGAGATTAAGATTTAAGGGTGACTCCTAGCCAAAATGGAAACACTTTTTATCACAAATGGACTTCTGTGATTTTTGTTACCACAATGTTTGACTTGCGGAGCTAAATTGATTGCATTTTAGCTTCTTTTTTTTTCTTTTTTTTTTTGCAGAGGATTATTGTGTTTCTATTTTGTTGGTGAATGTTCAGAAAGTCTACAAATATAGTTGAGGACTGAACCACACTATTTAGATTTACCTTCTATTTGACTGTGTCCACTGATGTGAGGTACCTACGGCACAACAGTGGTGTCATCAAGGACAGTGGATTGATTGTACCAGATAAACAGAGAACGAGTTCCGTGTGCTTTCACAACTTTTATTGGCAGTGCACACTGCACAGGTATACATTTTGTATGCGTGTTAAAGGGCCCCGTTAAAGAAAATCAGCCCTTTTTTCGAGTACTAATGTTTATTGCATTATAATGTTATAAAGTCATGTGACATTGTTTTCTACTGTACATTGTCATAGTATTCTTGCTTACATTGACATTTAATTGTGATTTATCCATATTGCAGAGATCAAATTGCAAGCTTCTGAAGTCAGATGCTTTACATTGGTATTAAATATTAATATATATATATATATATATATATACAATTTTTTTTTTTTTTTTTTTAATCCCCAAACTCTATTTGATTTTCAAAATTGCTGCTTTTGTTGAATGCTATGGCCAAATACTTATGCTGTGATGCCTAATTAGATGTTGCAGACAGTGTTTTTTTTTTTTTTTTTTTTTCTATATTGCAAATGAAAGCCCCATCTTGGCTGTATTATGACTGATTATTATAATTGTTTGCGATTGACAGGTAAAGATACAATTCAGAAATTACACTTCAAATTAGCTAAAATAAGAATATGGTATGGCAACTTGGACTTTGCCATATGAAAGTCTTTCTTTGGCAATGCAATATTATCCAGGTAATAAATTATTAACCTAGACTTGACTATTCTTTTCTCGTATATAATGAAGCACAATTCGATTAATGGACAAATTGTTCTTTTGAGTCGGTTCTTTTCAGTGAGTCGAATGACCCGTTTCACAAAGCGAATCTGAAAGAATCGTTCACTATGTATCTTCTATTAATAATGACAGTTGTCTCTATCAGATATGTCTGATTCATAATAAAAATGATGGATAATCTGATCGTAAGAACCATGGTAAGAACAGCTGGAGTGAACCGAGGAGTTTACTAATGGACTGAAAATTTGAATAAATTAACTAATAGCTTAGTAGAAATGTTTGATTTGTGTCTGACATTTTATCAACACGCATATGAAAGTTAGTTTAGATAAACAGAAGATAATCAAAAAGTGGAAAACTATTTCAGTCAAGAAATGTAAATGAATTTTAGTGTTGTTTACTGTAAAAGCAGGTTTGGGTTTGTTTTATGAGTTGAACCATGACTGGAGCAATCTGGACTGGTACGCGTATAATAAACACCATTAATAACATAAACCTACCTGAATGTTTAGCTACTGGACGCCAGACTGCTCACATAATGACGCAATTGACGTAAAATAATAAAATAATCGTTTTTATGAGCCGTTTTTAAGTGAATTGTTCAAAATAATGTGCATCACTGCATCTGTAATAACTTGAACTTCGACACCATTAGTGATGTTGCGTCTAATAAATCTGCCCTTTAAAATATAAGATTCTCAGTTTCACATTCACGCTTTTAGATAGCCGTGCCTGAATTTCTATCGTTATGAGTGGAAGGGGCTGAGTCACGTTACTTCCTGGTTTAAAGAGCCAGTGGTTGGAGGAACTGCGTGGCTGAAAAAAGAAACTGACACGTGGATCATCATCAACACTTCAGGAATCAGGAAAAAGCTGAATTTCCTTCTTCTGCGTAATAGCAGCTGTGAAAGCCGAAAGTGCGCTCATTTCTGTCAGTCGCCGGAGCGCAATGGATGCGGCAGAGGTCTCATAAAGAGATGCTTCCGCCAAGAAACTGGAATAGAAACATATATTTTTTTCATTGCTTTGGTTTTTTGCCTGTCACGCTGGCACAGACTGGACCGAGAGGATAAACAGAGCGGATAGTCACACACGGATATATTTGGCGTTGAATGGCAATTCTACAAAAACATGGAAAGAACTCTTGTCCAGATTTGGCAGGTATTAAGGAGAACCCCGCAGATAATGTCGGACCAGCTGCAGCACAGAAGAAGTGGGCAGAGTCCAGTCAGAACTGGACCAGGTGAGACCACCTCACCAAACTTTCCTCTAAATAATGATTATTAATTCAAAACAAATAAGTACAGTGCTATGATAATAAAGTATAGTAAATAAAGTATATTAATACATTATAAAATAAAAGTATAGTAATATCATGCACAAATTCACTTTATTCTAGGACACTTTCAGGACATTTTGGCAGCAACTTAGGTCATTTTTTTTTAAAGGTTGATGAACTAAGTTCATCAGCATTAGTCAATGCATCTGAAGCAAATTAACCTAGATATGTAGCTTCCAGTTAGAAATGTAATTTATGTGCTTTGGCCTGTTATAACGTCTCATAGTTTATTGTGAAAAAATAAAATCAAAATAATCCTTGCTTCATATGGTTGTATCTGTCTGTCTTTCTGTCTGCAGGCCAGTATTGAGGATATGGACACTGGTGCTGTTGCTGGGGTCATGCCTGCTGTACTGTGCCCGTGTGGCCATGCCTATCTGTGCAGCGAACATGGCCGAGCGCTTCAGCTGGTCCAAGAGAGAGACCGGCATGGTGCTGGGCAGCTTCTTCTGGGGCTACTGCTTCACTCAGGTGCTGGGAGGCTACGTCAGTGACCGGTTAGTGAAACAAGAAATGAAATGTCATTATTTGTCTACTATGTTTAAATTATTAGTACTATTGAAAATATAAATTATATAATTATATATATGTATGAGAGAGAGAGAGAGAGAGAAAGAGAGAGAGGCTCTTAAATAAGTAATGGAATTACTTCTTAGTAATTTAACTAATTTAATAGATTTTAATAGAAGATATAATTGTAAGTATAGTTGGGCAACAGTTAGTAGGTCGCATAAAATAGTTTTGAATGAAACTGACTTTCTCTTAATTAATAGTAAAACGGCATTCATTTTCACTGATTCACAACACTATTTTAAGGTCTGAAAGGAAGAACGGCTGAACAGTGAATTCATGAATACTCAGATATTGCGTTAATGTGACAGCAGTCTTTGTTTTACAGGTGTGGCTCTATTTAAAACCGTCACAGTTGCCATGTGGAAGAAGTGCTTTAAATATTTGTTGAGCAGGTTGTGGCTAACATTTCGTCTGCATTGTCACACTGGTTACATTGCCAAACAGCTAGCAGTGGATGTCTGTCCCAGATTAGATGTAGTTTAGCTTTTCATAATTTTGTTTAGTTTATATTTAAAAAATAATGACTGCAGGTGTGTTAATAATATGATGCGCATGTGAGCTAAAATACAATAATGTTACAGAACTACAAGTCTAGAGAGCAACAGCCTGCTCAGAATTGGGACTTGACATGATAAAGCAGGTGATGTAAATGAAGCTTGCAATGAATCGCTTGTCTGCATTGGTCTCATGCTGCAGTTCTAAAGACGGAAGCAGCACTATAAAGTTTTTAGTGTTGCAAGCCCTGCGGTATCTGGTTTGCTGGTGAAATGCTTAGAAATAAATTAAAATGCAAAAACTCATGTTTGGATTTGATGTAGTGTTCATAAATGCTTGTTGATTTGTTTAGGGTGGGAGGAGAAAAAGTGATGCTGTTGTCAGCGGCAGCATGGGGAGCAATGACCGCCTTCACGCCAATCTTAGCCCATCTCTGCTCCCAGCCCATCGTCTCCATGACCATCTCCCGCTTCCTCATGGGCCTGCTGCAGGGTGAGGGGTCGCACCATCACAAAACCAGATGAACTTCACACAACTCCGCTTATGTGCTTTCATGCTGCTCTGACTCTTTACTTTATAAGATCTAATGACACTGAATTGCATTAATAGTTTACACATTTGGAAAGTTACAAAACAGTATTCGGCTGTTCTCAGTATTTTTCTAAATGAGGCTGTAGTTTGCTGTAGAGCTGTGCAGTTTGGGGAAACTTGTTTGGTAAATCTTTGCTTTCAGATTGTTAGCAAATTGCAAAATGTTCCCTCCTGCAAAGTGTGACCCTTTTTTATGTGAATTGGTCTTTTGCTGTGGAGTGGAGCATAATTGTTTTGTGGTTGGCAAAGTGTTGAAATCTAACCACTATCATGCTCTGCCTTGCAAGTATGTCTTTTTTGCAGACCCCTTGTTTTAGTGAAAGAGGTCTGTAAAAAGACAAAGGACTGCTATAAAATATGCAATTTATTTAAAGCTTATGACTTTGATTCCTTTGCCAGCATAGATGGTGGCACAGTTTGATTTTGATACAGAAATATTAAAGTTTGTTCAAAGTAAATAATGGCGGCCAGGCCTCTGCTACTAATCAGAATAAACAGCTTTACATTATTCAGCATTATGAGATGGGTACAAAATGTAATATTACAATACAGTAGTACTTACACATTACAATACACAATCTACAGTGCAGGATCAAATAGAAAGTGAGTAGTTGTAATGTGCGAGGATGCCCAAAATATCATTCATATGTCAATTAGTTATTATATTAAAAATGTTTGTTAGATTTATCATATTGACTGTTGTTTGGTTGTTAGCCGTAATACAAGTGTTTGTTTTCTTGCTGTTATCATGTGATGCTCAGGTGTTCACTACCCTTCTCTGGCCAGTCTGTGCTCTCAGAAGGTTGTGGAGAGTGAGAGGGGCTTCCTCATGAGCACCGTAGGAACCGGCTCATACCTGGGGTTAGTGTCTGATCTCTGACTGTGTCTGCTTTCACTGTTATATTTAGAAACGTAACGGATGTCTTTCAGACTGAAGTAGTGTAACTGTGTGTGTGTGTGTAGGACTCTGGTGATCGGAGGCATAGGCTCTCTGATGCTGGACTTGTATGGCTGGGAGAGTGTGTTCTACATCTCTGGGCTTCTGTCTTTGTTGTGGGCGTACTGCATGTGGAAGTATCTGCTCAAAGGAGAAGGTATGTACAGAATATGAATAGAAGCACAAACATTTGTGTACATTGGGATTCTCTTGGCACCTCACAATTTGATTTAGATTCAGACAATCATGATACAATTCCTAAATTGTAAAAAACATGAAAAACATTATAAACGTCTTTACTCTCATTTTTGATCAATTGAATGTATCCTCACTGAATAAAAGTAATCATTTATTTACAAAGTCTTACTGACCCCTAACTTTTGATGGTATGGTCCTTTGTAAAAATCGTAGCCATTCTTAAATATGCAAAAATATTTCACAACACGATTTCCCAATCAAAATCAAGGATTCTAGACAACTGTGTAATAAACTAATGTCATATTTTATGGTTTAACCGTGTAAGTCATTTGTGGTAGCTTGGCTAAAATGTGGGTAAATGTATGCATGTGTGTATATATGTGTGTGTTTTTATTAACAAGTACATGAGAAGCAGGGGGTCTTTATTTATACACTCCATGCAGAACAGGGACTATAGCTGTGCTGTTATTCCTTCCTTAGCAGGTGTTTGTTTAAAGACTAATTGTGCTTGTGTTTGTAAGGTCCCATCATCACACTGGAGTCTCTGGGCAGCGCTGGGACCCAGTCCAAACTGACCAGGAGAAACTGGCTGCGTCTCTTCAGACAGCCAGCTGTGTGGTGAGATTAGGACCTGAATACTGCGTGTGTGTGTGTGTGAGAGAGAGAGCGCATGGATGCTGAACAAAGGGTCTTTACTAAGCTCCCATAAAGGCCTGATTCACATCTGTTCCATGTCTGTCTATATATAGAGCACCCAGAAACAGTAACACAGTTCTCCGTCCTGTCAGCTAAACACGGCGGAGGGTTTCTTACTGCATACATGATGATTTTAGTTTAACGTGTACATTAATGTTTAAGGAAAAGTTGATGATAATTATGCAGTTATTTAAAAATGCTGCTGCACTTTACCATTTTGATTATGCTTGAGAGGGTGTGCTCTAGCAGTAACGGTTATTATTATAGAGTAGAGAATCACTTCCTTGACAAAATAAATAGTATATTTCCGTTGGCTTTTGGATATTGCAGATATTTATACATTTTGTTCATCATGATAGTATTTACAAATTAACACAACTTGTATGAATTTTGAAGCCTAAATACAATCACCAGAAGTAAAAAGCTGAATGTCAGCTATAAACAAGCTACACTAAGGTCACATGACTTCAACGCTTCCATCACTAAGCTTCTGATAACTCTTTCAGTCTTCATGGGGAAATAAATAAACAACGCTTTCCTTCAAAGTTTGAGTTACAGTAATTGGCAAGAGAACAAGTATACAGTTGTGGCCAAAAATGTCGTCCCCCTTTGTAAATATATGATCAAAGAAGGCTGTGAAAATTCAATATAATTGTGGCCAACGAGTATTTGAGAAAAAATATTACAAAAATTATTAAAAAGTTTTTATTTCATAATGGTAAACCCTCGTATTCAATTCTTATTATCCAATGAAAAGATAAATTTTTGGCCGATATTTTTGGCCACGACTGTACTATTAGAGCACTCTGACAGTAAACGCAAGTGTAATCAACATTTGTACATTGACACTGGACACTGGATCCAGTATCATGCAAATAATGCAAGCATTTCGATTACTGATACCATTGTAGAAATGTGCTTTTAGCCATGATTGATTTATTTAACAAGCATTTTTCCCAAATTTTAGTATTTGGTTATGTGATCGCAACATGGCGGCACCCATGTGAGATGGCCCGTATCACCTTAATAGATGTAAAATAATACCACTTTTATTAGCCTACTTGTATCACTGGAGTCTTTATCTACATCATTATAAACATATTCATCTAAACAACAATATACCGGTATTTATCAATGAGCAAATTTTGGTGACCTTCATTTCAAATGCATCCTAAACGCTCCTGTCTGTTTTTCAGCGCCGTCATTATTACACACTTGTGTTGTGCTAGCACCTTCTTCACATTGCTGTCATGGCTGCCAACGTTTTTCAAGGACACCTTCCCTGATGCCAAGGTAAACTGAACTAGGCTCCTTTAAAAACAGTATCCGTGTCATATATGAATGTGTATACTGAGATTTTTCTCCAGTTTTCTCCAGTTATGAATTTCTGAGAAAGAGAGAGAGCTGGTCATGTTAGCATGATGCTGTTGTGATTGAACTCCAGGAGAGGGCTCCACATCACAGTGCATCAGAGAGTGTGTTTGAGTCATATTCGCTAAAGTGTATATCCACCTGCAGTGGACTTGCATATTGTTCATTGCTTGTTCCTGTGTGCATCTGCCCGTGTGTGTGTTTGATGGTATGTCTGCATGTGTGTTTCCTCAGGGTTGGGTGTTTAACGTGATCCCATGGCTTGTGGCCATCCCTTCTTCCCTGTTTAGTGGCTTTCTTTCAGACCATCTAATCAGTCAGGGTACGAAACCATACATGCTACACAAAAACACTCACCGTTTCTTCTTCAAAGATATACGTTTGTTTGTTCTTCATGCTCATGTCTTTTTGGTAATGATCCAGTGAAGGCTGCACCCTGTAATCACTGTTCTGTCGTGACCGTGCTCTTTCCCACCAGTGTTATGAGTCTGTTGTAAATGTCAAGTCTACATGATTGTAATGACTTCTAAATCTGTTAAATGTTTCTCAGCTGGCACACTCTTCTTTGTCTTTTAAAGGTTTTGATACTGCATCAGTGAGAAAACTCATGCAGGTATGTTTGAAATGGACACTCTCTTATGCTCAGCAAGGCTGCATTAATTTGTTGAAAATACAGTAAAAAAAAACAATAGTACCATAAAATATTGCAATTAAAATAGCTGTATTTGAATATATTTCATATATTAAAGCTGAATTTTCAGCATCGTTACTTCAGTGTCACATGATCCTTCAGAAATCATCTAAAATGCTGATTTGCTGCTCAAGAAACATTTCTTATTATCATCAGTGTTGAGAACAGTTGTGCTGCTTAAAATATTTGTAGAAACCATTATATAATTTTAGGATTTTTTGATTAGAAAGTCCAAAATTGCAGCTTTTATTTGAAATGGAAATCTTTTCTAACAATAAATATGTTTACGTTCACATCTATTTAATGTATCCTTCCTGAATAAAAGTATGAATTTCTTTCAAAAACCCTGAATATAATCTGTATTATTGTGTTTTCAGTTCTTCTCTATGGGCGTCTCCAGTGTGTTTACTCTGTTTCTGTGTGGGACCACCACCTTCCCCACAGCTGTGGCTTTCGTGTCCGCTACTATGGGCCTCACCACATTCAGCCACTGGTAATGCCACTCTCTCTTACACATACGCTGAAAACAATGAATATAGTAATGCATGTTCATTCCTTGATTTCTGTTAATTCAAGCTCTAATTAATTGTTTGTAAAAGTCTCTGCCTAATGCATGAAAGTGAAAGTGAAAATGTAACTGTGTCTCTCTCTCTAGTGGGGTTTCAGTGAATGTTCAGGATCTGGCTCCATCCTGTGCAGGGGCTCTGTTTGGTTTGTAGCATTCTCTATACTTTAATCCACACTATGATTGCACACTTCAGGATAACTATAGTAGCTTTCACACCAATGGACAAGAACATTGTCTATTCTAAACATATGCATCAGTAGAAAAGGGTTTTGATTGGCTGTCAGTGGTTTTATTGTTCATCAGCTGGAAAACAGAAATGCTCTGAAAGTGATTTCAAATTATTTTATAGTTTTTATTCGTATGTATTTTATTTTTATTTTTTTTCAGTACTTAAACTTACTTTATTTCAGTTAGTTGCCAAGTCAACATTTCAAATTTTCTTTTGGTTTAGGATTCTTCATAATTTATTTTAAATGCGTTGATTTTATTTCAAGTAAAATTTTAATTGTTTTTTAATAGTGTTAGACAAGGGTCCTCTCCGTCATTATCATTATAGTTACAGTGTAAAAAATGTTTTTAAACTCTGTAGATATTGTTAGAGTAATCGTTCTTACTGTGCACATATTGTTATTTTACAATAAGCAACATGTTTGCTATTTAAACGGCACAGAGAATATCACCAGTCAGTCTCATTATTATATTTGTCTAATCTAAATCTATAAAATGTTTTTTTTTTTCTTTCAGGAGTGATGAATACCTGTGGAGCATTTACAGGTAAAAATAGTGTAAAGCCACTGATATTTTATAAATGTCAAATTTACATTAATGAATGAAACAAGGACTCAGTTTTTAAGTAAATTGTAAGTGTGCTGTATGTGTTAATGCTGTTGTGTGTGTGTCTGTGTGTGTTAGGGGTCATCATGGTGTATTTCTCAGGGTATCTGATCGAGGCCACTGGTTCCTGGGCGTCTGTTTTTGGCCTCATCACGGTCCTGAACCTGCTGGGTTTAGGAACATTTTTAAGCTTCGCTGAAGCTCGCAGAGTGGACCTAGATCTAATGAAGGGGCGTTACCACAACATCCACATCTGAGAGCACGGGACGGGGGGAGAGCAGCTGAAATGATGGGTCTTCTTCAGAGACTGTTTTATTTTCTGTTCAGCTTTTCTTTGGCTGAAGAGAATCTAGTAAGCTGTAGAAAATACTTAACAGTTATGGATCTGGTATAGGTCACTAGCAGCCACAGTATGAAGTGTGTTAATGAATATTTTGTTAAGGTCCTTGCGTTCATTCATTTCTATTTTATCCTGTAGCACTTGTGTTGGTTTATGTTAGCAGTTTCTTTAATATCATCCTTGCTGTGACCAAAACGGACCATTAATCAGATGAAGGCCAAAGGCTAGAGCTTGAGTGTCTGAGTACTGACAATGTTTATGAAATTATTGTATCTTTTCATTTTGGCATGGTATGATCATTTAAAATACCTTGTTTCAGACATCTCAGCTATTTTTCACACTCCGAGTGTAATGGAGATTAGTTTGTTACCGCAGAATTGGAGTTTGTCCCAGTTTGAAGAGCGTTACTGTCATCAGATGAAACATGTGCTAGGTCATCTTGTCATTGGCTGATCCTTTAAAGCAGTTTTTTTGTCTCCACTGTCTGTTGTAGAGAAGAGTTTCTGATATTTAAAGGACGTCTTTGTTTCAAACTGCTAGTTTTCTTTTTGTCTTTGATTGATTCAGTCATTGGAGACCTTCTCTCAGTGGGTCATTTGCTTGGACCAAAATGTTGCACAATGAAATGAATGTATTATGGTGATGAGCTTTATTGTGTAGAGACAAGATCCTGAATATTATATCTAACTGGGAATTATTAGACCAAAAATATTTCATTTCAATTCATGCAACTTGAATATTTAGCCTGTAAGTGTATAATGTACCATAAAACAAAAACTAAAACATACTCTTGGTCACAAAAGTGAATCTCCCTTTCCCCAGCTGTCACAGCTTTGAGTAAAATAAAGTGTTACTGTTTAGTTCTTATAAAGAACGGAAGTAAAAGCAAGGACTAGGAAGGCGCTTTAATGGTTCGTGGCAAATTTGCAAAGAAACAGGAAAAAAAGACTTGAATTATTATATAAAACATTTCTTTGCATGAGACTCAATGATTTTTTTCCCCAGTACATAAAATGATAAGAAATGTTCTCAAAGGTTATTTGTTATTAAAATGTTATTTTATACATAGATTAGATATCACTGTGTGTAATATATAAAGTACACAATATTTCAGAAATCGTTTATATTTATATCTGATTTAGAAGTTAGATTGAAAATGCTTATATGATCTTTGCTTTATATATATATATATATATATTGTATGTTTTTTTTCTGGTTTGTGTGTTCTTGTTTTGACTGATGCAGCTTTACAGAAACGCCATCTCGCATAAATAATGTTCCATTCTATTTAATTCTGTTTAATTTGAAGTGTTTTTGTTTTACAATAGACTGTTGTGCATAACTGAATTATGACTGGGGTTTGTTCTATCATCACAGCTGACAATGACTTGTGTTAGAGAAGCGATGATGAAATTTTGCATATTTATTATGTTCGCGTCATTCTTATTAAACTTATTTGACTCAAGACTAGGAAATACAAAGGTGATCTGTGAACTAAAGCAGTGGCATCCCATCCTGAGTTGAGGTTGAAAGATATGTTTCAAAGAAAACTGAATCAGACCATACTGTGTTCTTATTTTCGAGACAAATGTTACATGAAAGAAATGTAAACAATGTAAATGCAGTATTCTTTATTTGTAAGCATATTTTGCTGAAATATAAAAGTATATTTTATCAAGTGGAATATGTTTTGTGTTTTAATATACACCTCCAATAGAGCGAACCAAGACACTGAAGTTGTATTGTGAACCACAACACCAGGAGACTCTAGAAAATGTGGTTTTGTTTTGTTAAGTTCCTGCCGGTTTATTTATTTATTTTTCCAGATATTTTATTTCAATTTTATTTTTTCACCTTTGTCCCAAACTGGGACAAATGTTTTAAAATTTGAAAACCCATGGTAAAAATTTAGCTTTTCAATTTAGGATAGTCAAAACAAAGTGTGAGTCATTATCAAATCATTTCAATCTTGTCTGAAAAGTTTTTATTATATATTTTTAGGTAATTTATGACTGTCATTTACTTGTGCCATCATTTTCACAATGACTAACTACACTAGTAATAATAATAATAATTATATATATATATATATATATATAATGTAATGTAATCATTTACCAGGAAGAAAACCGTGTCAGTTAATAAATTAAGATGAAATCTTTGATATGATGAGTGACAAAAATAAATAAAAGGTACAAAAGATAAATAATGTGACACCCATCTCAGCCACATAAGAAAATACCATGCTTTAGTAAATCAAAATTATGACATAAAAAAAATAAGAATTTATAAGGTAAAAGTCATAATTATATTTCTATCAAAATTACAAGATAGTCATGAGTCTGTATTACTTTCTTATTTTAGAGACAACTGTCAGGTGAAAAGAAATGTAAATTAGGTATTCTGTGTTTGTAAGTGCATTTTACTGAAACATATAAGTATATTTTCAAAGTATATGTTCTGTGTTTTAATGTAATTTACCTTCTTCAGATTGATCCATAGCATATTAACGTTGTATTGAGAGCCACACCAGCAGGGGGCAGCAGAGTCCACAAAACAGTGTGGTGAAGCGGGCCTACCTCACTTAAAGGTTTACAGTCCGCTAACTGAGTCTGGCACAAACATTCAAATACTGAAAGAGGCCTTTATGCGTGTAATTGAAAGTGTGTGGGTGGGCATATGTGCGTGTTTAACTGGAGTGTCATGGCTAGCACCTCCCGACTGTTTCTAGCATCATCACACCTCAGTTTCCAGCCTGGAAACTTCACCAACTGCGTCCAACCTTCAACTTCCACACAGTCTTTTTAGTATACTTCAGTTCTGATCATCTACATGTATTAAAAGACACTTTCACAGAGCTCAGTATTCTGAGCAGGTGAAATATACGCCTGCAAGTAGCCTGTGCTGGAAAGGCCAGCAAGCTAATGGTTCTTGCAGAGCCATATTGCGGCAACTAGTCGTTCACAGTTTTGTCATCATTCCAGAGCTATATCATCATGGATGGACGTGTAGGTCTTCCTCTGCTTCTGTCGCAGAAATATGGGGTGGCACCATATGGCAGGTCGCTGCATGCCATGCTGGTGAGTTGGCAATATGTGCGTGTGCCAGGCATCCGTCACCCCTCTCACGGGACTCTCTCGGGTTACCATAGAGACAGATGGTGATGGGAAGGGGGTGAGATCAGGGGCCTGGGGCAAAGTGGGCGACACTGTGTCACACCTGAAGATGAGTGGGACTCCATGCATCTCCATGAGGAACAGAACAGATCACTTTTCATGTTAGATTCATTTGTTTGTTAATAGTATAGTTCTCGGTACAAAAAAGTTTGAGTGACATTATCCTGATCTCTTCTTATGTGTGAATGCATGTTTGTTTGTGTGCGATTGCACAGATTACGGTGTTGCATTCTTCTGCCATTTTACAGATGCAATTTAATTTTTTTAAGCTTGTCCCAAATTGGGACCGATGTTTTAAAATAAAAATGGGAAAATAGAAAAGGAACTTTAGATGGCATTTTGACATGGGATATGTGCCAAAAATAAATATTCGAAAAATAAAAGAAAAAAAAGGTAAATATATGGAAGCCTATTTCAGCAACATAAGAAAAAAAAAATCATGCTTGGGTAAATCATAATTATGACATAAAATGTTGAAAGTATGACATACTTAGAGATTGCTTTGGTTTAGTGAATTTGAACAAAATCAAAACGGATGTTTTCAGGATATTATTGAATTTAACACATCTGGTTGTGGCATGCCATAATATCACATCTTTTACATATCTTAGGGACTGTGGCAAAGCCCTTAATTAACTCATGCGGGAAGTGACAGAGGAACAGCCCCCTGCGCACATTATTGTTTTTCGTCGCAATGAAGGAGTAAAGAGCCTGTCAGAGGAGTGGGAGATGAGTGAAATAGTGCTGTTAATTACTAATTAACTTCAAGCTAATGACAATGTCACTGTGTCGTCGTCTCAACGACTGCACCCCCCCCCCCAAACTCAGACCTGCTCTGCATGCTAAATAGTCTAACACATGCACAATTTAGTCTCCATGATAAATATAATTTAGATTATAGATATACATTTTATTGCACAATTTTTTGGGTACAGAATTTCAATCACAGAAAAACAATATAGACTACTTTGATGATTAAGTAGAGTATGTAGTGAACAAATTAATATTTTTAGAGGCTGCTGAGCACAAAAAAAGAGAAAGACTTGAAAATATAGTCAATAAATGAATAAATAAACAACAACAAAGATATGACCCAAAGAAAGCTCCAAGCTTCAATTCTCTCTTTCTCATCTGTTAAAGGCTGAGTCCTGTAAAATAACAAGAGGTGTTGCAAGAACTCAGAACATTCTCATTGTCTCAATGAAGCCTGTCCAATATATTCATGAATACCACGTCTGTAGATGCAGTAACATTTGGCAATGCAAAGAGAAAGAATTAGACAATGAAACTCATATTATCCTGCTTTACCGACATACAACAGGAGAATAAGTACATGTACAGTACAACCAAAGAAGCAGAAAGCTTCTGAAGCTAGAAGACAAACAAGAGTAAACATCAATTTGAAGTATTGCCCAAGTTGCTTTTTTTGCTCGACAGTTAATATAATTTATTATTGTGAAGACCGTTACTAATACTCAGTGTGATTTCAGTGTCATTTTCATAAAATGACATGGGGTATTGGTATTTAAGTACACTAACACTAGCTGAAGATCTATAAATGCCACTTAAAAAGGGTGTCATACAGCTATAAATCATATAATGGCTTTGGATGAGAGGAGAACTAAATTAAAATCAGCATTCACTGATAATTTATCCTCCAGAGAGATATTGAAGGAATGGTTTACCCAAAAACAAAATTTCGCTGAAAAATCTATTCACCCTCAGGCTATTCAAAATGTAGATGACTTTTTTTGTACATCTGAACAGATTTGGAAAGATTTTGCATTATTTCACTTGTTTACCAATGGATCCTGTGCAGTGAATGGGTGCCGTCAGAATGAGAATCCACCAACATACTTATTTAGAACTGTTTTCGTTTGTAAATGGCACTTTGTGATTCAAATGATTCTCTGAAAATATTCAACCGAAAACCAGTTGTTTGTTTACAAATTTGAACCATAACACACAGACTTCAACAAATGCCAAATGTATGTTTCCAGAACAATTTGACGCATTGCTAAGGCAGGGAGTCATCGTATGCTGGCCTCTTCAGAAAATAACCCTTCATCTTTCCTTCCAGACCGAAGGTCTCAGATGATCACACACAACAATGTGTTTAATACTCACTTAATTCTCGCTGTGCTCATTGAGGAGCGCGTTTCATAATTGTTGAAGTGATAGTGTTGTATGTTCTTAAGACCTGGACAAGAAGAATTTCTAACAAAGGATCTTTATTAGCTCAGAGCTTTGGTGGAGCGCTTCAGTCCTCTGACAGCCTCTCCTTTGTTGATTATCAGCTCAATACGCAAGGAAATTTCATTCTCTTGTTTCAAACTGAGCAATCTCTGAAAGTCATTAGCTCAAAACGTGTCCCCACTTATCAGCAAAGCTTTGCAGGACTTTAGTCTGGTAAAGTTAACGGGATGGGCTCAGACAAAAACTAAAGTTGTCATCATTTATTCAAACTCATGTTGTTCCAAGCTCATATTCTTTCTTCAGTGAAATCAGAGTTTCTTCAAGAGATATTTCAGAAGAATTTCCAACTGTCTGTTTTCCATACAATAAAAGCATATATTAACCAGTGCTGTCAAGCTCACCAAAATTGACTTGAGTGCTTTATTGAGTTCTTTGATCTCAATTCAGAATGTTCACTGAACTTTTACCTCTTAAAAATAAGGCTTCTAAAAGGGGGGTTCCAAAACAAAGCCATAGAAGAACCGTTATGGGTTCCTTAAAGAACATTTCAATAAGTTGGTTAACCATTTTCCGCTATAAAGAACCTTCTGTGCAATTAAATAGTTCAAGGGATGTCAAAAGTTTGTCATGGAACAATCACTGCAAATAAGAACCTTATATTTTGAGCTGTGAGTCCACGTAATATGAAATAAACACTGTGTGTCTGAATTAAAATACTGACAAATGTAAACATTCAGAAGACTTTTTGTTTTGTTCAACAGAAGAAATATGGTACAGGTGTGTGAATAAATAACAACGTGTGAACTGTTCCTTTATCGTTAAACAGTATTGTTCCGGAAGCAGTTTGTTTTGCATTCAAAATAGGATTTATACACCTTATATCTTGTGCCACAAAAGCACAAGTGCACGGCTCAGTCTCTCTCTGTGCTTCTGTCCATGCCCTGTGTTTGTTCCCCCCTCCACCAGCTCTCTGTCTCTCACCAAAGTTTGGCTGTCAGTCAGATCTACCCTCCGGCTATGTGCACTGATTAAAAACCCCCAGAGATAAGGAGACCTAAATTAGATTTCAATAAGGCCATTGCATATTCATAAAAGGAAAACATCTAAAGGTAAATGCTTTTTGATCTCGGCTTACAAACACCACTTGTGTGCATTCCCAGGTCCTTTCACTCCGGCTCCAAGTATCGCTGTGCCACGGTGAGCCGGTCCGGCCGCAGGAGCGCTTCAGTGCGTGCTCATCCAGGGGATGAGGATGAATACTGATAACAGCCTCCATAAAAGAGGCGGGGCATTAATTATGTTTATACTAAAGGGATTCAATAGAAAGGGCACCCACACTAAGCATTCATTAATTAGTACAGAGGGAGAAGTTGACTGGGTGAAAAAGATGGAAAAGAAACTGACTAGCACACATACGGAGGACTCCATAAAAAGTGTGAGCTCCAGCCGGGCCATAAAGCATTCTCCAGACAGCTTATTTATGTTGTTTTCTACAATTTCTGGTTTTACGTCTTTAATGAAAATGCCAGCAGAGTGTGTGGTGTGAGTAGCTATTATCCTTGTTTCTAATTATGTTATAGCCATAAACCCAAAGGCTAATTAGAGTTCTTTATTTGTGATATATGCTCTTGTATCTCGTTGTTTTTTATTCATTTACATTTAATCAATGTACTTCTATAGGTTAAACTAGGGTCAAGGACGTCAGATTTGGGTTTTGTCATTCATTTGACCACAGGAGTGCATACAAATACTATGCAATACTCTTCTGTACTAAATAGGAAGCCTATGCATCTGCTAAATATTTCTGAAATTCTGAAATGTGCATACAATAGACACTTTATTATGAAACTGCCACATGACAATGCCAAAATAAGTGACCCCACCTGGAAAAACAAGCTTAAAATAAGCAATTTCAGATTGTTACATATTGTACCCCATGCACCCCTTTGAAAGGGATTATTTCCAGTTTTTCAGTTATGTTCCTTAAACTTCCTTAAACCAGTTTCTTTTATAAAATCTCACCACAGCATAAATGCACTGAATTCAAATTGTTGAATTTATTGTCCACAAAACTCACTAAGATACATTAAGTCCAGCCTGTTTTTCTTCCTGGATGTCTAAAGAAGATAGAAATATACTCTAATACGTGTGCATTGATGGCTTAATTTATTATTTGAGAAATGTCTTATTGCTGCATTAAATGGAGCTTGTAAGATGCAGAATCAAATTACTTTGGATGTCAAAATAAACAGGTTAAAATAGTTACAGTCAGTTTGTAGGTTCAGCAACTTGATACTTACTTAAAAAAAGACCATATTTACTTGTAATAAATGTTTTCACTTCGACAATCAGCATATAAGAATGATTTCTAAAGGATCATGTGACAATGAAGACTGGAGAAATGATGCTGAAAATTCAGCTTTGCATCAAGGGAATAAATTAAATTTTGAAATAAATTCACATAGAAAACAGTTATTTAAAATAGTAATAATATTTCATAATATGATTTTATTTACTGTAATATAGAAATAGAACTGCATATTCTAATATTCTAGTTTCAGACCATACTGCACTACATTACTGTCGCATGATGTCATTATGTTGCGTATTTATTGTGCTTTTTTAAATTTAATATTATGTAAAATTATCTCAACTTTTGACAGGCTATGCAAGTAATGAATTAATATAGAACAGCTAAAAATCTTGGTTTATATTACTTCCAGTTCACAGGAAATGGAAGTTCAAATTGAGTGCATTGCATTGTGGGAAAGAGTGTGCTTCACTTTATGTTAAGATATAAAATATAGATTAGGAATTAAAAACATCATTGGGCATAATATAAGCTGGTCTCCCCCTCCTCCCGCATGTTTAAAGCGAGTGTGTGCTGTGTGTGAAGAGAGGGGACTGGTGTAGTTTGTGCCTGAGGCTGTGCTGTGACAGTCAGCCCAGATCGTTTGGCTAAAAGTCTCAACCAGACATCAGGAAACCAAAATGTCATTCACTGATGGGGCCAGTGGGAATCTCCATAATAATACTCCATCCTTAAATGAAGATTTGACCCTTGACACTGCTCTCGTAGTGTCATATTCACACAGAGGAGAAGTTTCTGGTTCAGCATCATTATTGTTTTAAATATTTTTGATGTACAGTATGTAACTTCCTTTAACGTAATGGACTCTCAGTTTCTGTAAATATAACATGCACATCTAAAGATAATTAATTCAGTCAAAATGATTTGGTTTTGGCATAGTTGTCACTAAAACTGCCACCATATTTTCTCCTTTTTAATGTTCAATCCCTCTTTCTTTTTTACTCTCACTCTTTCTCTTGCACCAGATGATGGTCATTCAGTTGCCAAGCAATCTGGTCTGTCAGAATCACACTTGCTTTTACCCCCAGATTTCTCTTTCTTTACTCGCTCTTTCTCCAGATATCTCTCTCTCTCTTATTTCTTTCTTAAGTCAGGACTGTAATCTCTCATATACCATTAGATGAAGAAAAACAACAACAACCTACAGTTGTGTTATCTATATTGGACAGTGTATTTTTGTCAGGTTTTGCAGACATCAAATGTATTATAGAAATTGGAAATCATACACATTTTAAGCATCATATGATGGTCAAGAGGAAAACGGCTTAATAAAAACACTAAATAATGTCTTAATTAAGATCTTAAAATGCAAGGTTTGTTTGAGGATTAGTTTTAGGTAGAGAATAGAAAATATTCTCATTATCTCCTCATCATTAAAAAGTAGGAGCTGTGATATGAAAACACATATGTGTGTGTGTTTCTATTCATCTGTGTTGTACCTGAAGGAATGAGGGAACTGAGGGAGGGTCACTGGGACCGTCCAGGGTCATAGCCTGGCCTGCAGCGTGCAGCGAGGGCCGTAGGCAGTAAGCATGTATATAATCAAACAGTAATCATACAAATATGTATTTTTATGTATGCATGTCGACTCACATGAGCATAGGAAGCTAAAGCTGGTATGTCAGTTGACGTTTCATGAAAAGAAAAACACAGGAAAACAGACAATTTGTGTGGTTTTGCGCAGATGAGTGCAGGGAGGCAGGTGGTGGTCTGGAGGGCTGGTGCATCGGTGTGTGTGAGTGTGTGTGTTTATCTTTTCAGTCCTCAGGCCCTGTTCAGATATGTGAGGTGTCATGCTAGCTGGGCTCCTGCAGTCTGAGAGGCAGCTGTGAAGGAGACAGGTGCGTCTGCCACACACACACACACACACACAAGGGATGTTTCTTGCTTACATTCCATCACACATGTTCAAAGAGCCATAGGTGAATTTTTCCTACATTTATTAGGAAAAGAGAACAGAAGTGGCAGAAATTGTGCTTACATAAATGTGTGTGTGTGTGTGTGTGTGTGTGTGTATGTTTATAAATACAATGAGCCAAACAAAACTCTTCCATTTCTAAATTACAATTAATTGTCATGATTCTGCCCTCGTGTCCTTGATTTTTCCTAGTCTTGAGGCAGGATCATGACAGACCCATGTTTTGTGTACAAGCGCATGGCCTTGTCTTTGGGCCATGTGCTTGTGTTGTCTCGTTCCCTTGCCCCGCCCCCCTTATTATCCCAGTCTTGCCGTGATTGCCCTATCTGTGTCACCTGTCGTGTCTTAATTGTTCCCCCTATTTAGATCTCCTAGTGTGCTCTGTCTTGCGTCGGTTCATTGTGTTACTTATGTGTTTCTCAGATGTGTTCCACACTTGTGACTGTGATTGTATCCTGTATACCGTGAGTGTTTGTTTATAGTTAGTGTTTAGTGTCTTTATCTGGTCAGCCCTGTCTTGTTTGGTTATTTAGTCCTTACCCTAGGTATTGTTTTCCCCCTCGTGGGTTTTTGTTTTCCCTTTTTGTCAAATAAATCCCGTGTGTACCCGATTCCTGTCTGCACCTGAGTTCCTCCCTTACCAAAACCCTGACAGAATGAACCGACCAAGAAGGAACTCAGCAGGCAGGAGGTCCTCCGAGCTCCAACACCTGTTGGAGTTCCGGAGGCAGTGCTGGATGTCATCCCCCACAGACAGGAAGGGGGTCACCCTCCCATACTCGCCCGAGGGGGAGTGGATCCTCCAGAATTATGCCCGGCTGTGGGAGAGCCTCTCCCAGGAGGAGCCACAGAGGTCCCCACCTACCCAGCTGCCGGCGATCCCGGAGGGTCGTGTCCTGGCCGTGGCAACCCTGGGGGGTCAGTCAAGCCCCTCCCAGAGTCCTGAGGTGTCCTCCTCAGCCAGCAGTCTCCCCATGAAACGAGGGAGACGGTTTTCATGGGAGTCAACTTCTGAGTCTTCGGCGTCCGAGACTGCCCTGCCCGAGACCAAACTCCCCCAACCCGCCTCTGACCCAGCTGTGGCCTCTGCACCGCGCCCAAGGAGGAAGAGGAGGAAGAGGGGGCCTGCCGGTCCTGTGACCCTGTCTCCTCCCGTGCCAGCAGCGGAGAGCGCTGGCGTGCCCGTGCCAGCAGCGGAGAGCGCTGGCGTGCCCGTGCCAGCAGCGGAGAGCGCTGGCGTGCCCGTGCCAGCAGCGGAGAGCGCTGGCGTGCCCGTGCCAGCAGCGGAGAGCGCTGGCGTGCCCGTGCCAGCAGCGGAGAGCGCTGGCGTGCCCGTGCCAGCAGCGGAGAGCGCTGGCGTGCCCGTGCCAGCAGCGGAGAGCGCTGGCGTGCCCGTGCCAGCAGCGGAGAGCGCTGGCGTGCCCGTGCCAGCAGCGGAGAGCGCTGGCGTGCCCGTGCCAGCAGCGGAGGGCGTGCCCGACCCAGCAGCGGTGAGCGCTGGCGTGCCCGTGCCAGCAGCGGTGAGCGCTGGCGTGCCCGTGCCAGCAGCGGTGAGCGCTGGCGTGCCCGAGCCAGCAGCGGTGAGCGTGTCCGAGCCAGCAGCGGTGAGCGTGTCCGAGCCAGCAGCGGTGAGCGCTGGCGTGCCCGAGCCGGCAAAGAAGAGGGCAGTATGCAAGTCGGCAGTCGTGAGAGCGCAGGAGAGTGCCGCGGCCGACTCTGCAGCAAAGACTTTAGTTCAGTGTATCTCATCTCGTAAGGAGATGCCAATTGTCTTAGCGGCTAAAGCCTTTTCTGATTATTTGTCTAGTCTTGTCCGTATCCTAGAAGTCCCCGTCAGTCCTGTCTTGTCCTCAGACCCTGTCCCCAGAAACCCCGAGTGTCCTGATGTCGTCTCCCCGTGTCCCGTGAGTGTTGCCCCGTGTCCTGCTGATGTAGTCATGTATCCTGTTGATGTGGCCCCGTGTCCCGTAGATGTCCCGTGTCCAGTAGATGTTGCCCCGTGTCCCGTAGATGTCCCGTGTCCAGTAGATGTTGTCGTCCCGTGTCCAGTAGATGTTGTTCCCCCGTGTCCAGCTGTCGTCTCCCCGCGTCCCGTAAGTCTTGTCCCTTGTCTGCTCCTATCATGTCCCCTGTCAGTTATCCCGAGACCCCTCCCCGCCCCTCACCACCCAGACCTGCCCGTACCCCCCGTCGTCAGCCTTCGTCCTGTCCTCCTAAAACTCCTGCCCCACCCACTCACCCTGGTCTGTCCCCCATGAACTTTGTGGTCCTGCCTCCTCCCCTTCCCTGTTTGTTTTTTTTGATTTGTCACCCTAACCCTGCCGTCGTGTATTCATGTCTGCCTTTGTTATTATTTGTCATGTCTTGTTGGTTTGTGTCGGTGTCCCAGTCCGTCATGTCAGTCATGTCTCGTGTTTGATGTTCCCTTGAGGAGCGTCTGGAAGCCGCTCCTTAAGGGAGGGGTTCTGTCATGATTCTGCCCTCGTGTCCTTGATTTTTCCTAGTCTTGAGGCAGGATCATGACAGACCCATGTTTTGTGTACAAGCGCATGGCCTTGTCTTTGGGCCATGTGCTTGTGTTGTCTCGTTCCCTTGCCCCGCCCCCCTTATTATCCCAGTCTTGCCGTGATTGCCCTATCTGTGTCACCTGTCGTGTCTTAATTGTTCCCCCTATTTAGATCTCCTAGTGTGCTCTGTCTTGCGTCGGTTCATTGTGTTACTTATGTGTTTCTCAGATGTGTTCCACACTTGTGACTGTGATTGTATCCTGTATACCGTGAGTGTTTGTTTATAGTTAGTGTTTAGTGTCTTTATCTGGTCAGCCCTGTCTTGTTTGGTTATTTAGTCCTTACCCTAGGTATTGTTTTCCCCCTCGTGGGTTTTTGTTTTCCCTTTTTGTCAAATAAATCCCGTGTGTACCCGATTCCTGTCTGCACCTGAGTTCCTCCCTTACCAAAACCCTGACATTAATATTGAAATGTTTTTGGGACATATTATTTATAAGTAATAATATTAAATAGGATATTTTTATATAATTGCATATTTTTGTATATTATATATTTTAATATAATATGTAGGATAATATTTTAACAAAATATTTTATTTGTGTTTTACTACACCAGATTAATTAATCTTCCAGGTCACATGGTGCAACTGAATTGAACTGAACTGAATCAACATTGAGCTCACTTGAGCTGATAAAGACAATATTGCCTTCTGTAGAGCTGCTTGTAGCTGAAATGTAGCTCAATTCATAATTAATTACCATTCAAACATTGACAGTTATTAAACTGTTATTAAAAATTGAGCTAGATTGTGTTAAATAATATAATGACAATATTATTTTCTGTAGAGACAAAAAAAAACAAAACTAAAATAAGCTGGAAAAAAAACCCAATATAAAACAGGAAGTGATATCACAAAGAGAACACCATGAAACTCTCACGGCAATTTGGCAATTGTATGATATGGCAAAGTTCACTTTGTAAAAATGTCATGCGGTGCAACACACAACTCTTTATGAAATTTTTAAATTAGTAATTCATCATATTTAATAAATAAATTAATTACCTCATGATAATTGAAAAGTTTGCTCTGGCTAGATGTTTTCAAACCATATGAAATTAATGAATGTGAATGTGAGTATCACATTATCACAGTAGAGTATCTAAGAATTTGGATTTTTCCTTGTTTTTATATTGTTTTAAGTTATTGGCATAGATATTAGTAGAGCATTTATCAAAGCATTTATCAAACACGCCCTTGTTCCTCTCAGACATCGGTCAGTTCCACTTAACCGGCTGGTTTAACAGTTCATCAGTTAGTGGGTGTTGTAACACGGAAATGTGAAGTTTTCACGCACCATCGGTCCAATGTTTTGATTGAGCCAGTAATTGAATAAGGAGTGTCCATGCACTTGTGTGATGCTAGGTCTCTCCAGGTGTCTGCGTCATTTCTCACATCAGAAAGCAATCAGTAAAAATTGTGACAGCCCTCATTATCACTCATTGCCTTTGAAAACACGAAAGAAATCAGCAGGAAAGAAGGAGCGGGAGAGAAAATGATGGAGGAACGGAAAACAGAGAGAGTGCCTCAGCAAACATGTTCACCTCCCAGGCAAACGTAAGCCTCCCGGGCCCGAATCTCCACCGAGGCTGCAGAGTGAAGTAAGAGGGATATAGAGAGCTTTTATTCAGAAGCTCCAATACAATCCCACACAGTCTTTTACTCATCTCTCAGAGTCTTTCCATATCCCAAACCCATCTCCAAATGTTTCAGACCAGCCAGATCCTCTCTCCCACACTCGCTCGCTGTCTCGCTCTCCCTCTGGTTTCGTGGTGGGGCCAGATGTCCAGGTTGACACAGCGCTTACGGCGTTTGACTTGATAAAAAACCGGGCTGGCTGTGGGTAAAGGGGGATTAAAACAGGGCCTGAGGCGCTGGTGTTAGATTGAAAACATCCTGGGCTGCTTTGTATGGAGATTTGCATACATCCAGCCCATGCGGGGCTTGTCCATCTGCTAGAGTGCATTGTCCCCGCACAACAAAGTGTGTTTAAATATTTCACATCTCCATTTACCACGAGGGAGAGAGAGGGAGAGAGAGGGTGAGAAGAAAGAGAGAATGATTTGGCATGTCTTTGAATTTGAACAGATCCCAAATGTGCTTCCATCACTGAGTAAACAGCTCTGGCCAGGTTTTGGCAGAGACTGGGCCATTCAGATTTCTCATTTTGAATTCCACTGTGACAGGTGAGAGCAAAGCTGGAAACAAGTAGCAAAAAAAAGAGAGTGAGAAAAAAAAGGGGGTCCTTCATAAAAAGCGCTTGAAAACAAACCCGATCTGGGACCAACAGCAAACTTAATTGAACCCCCTGTGCCTAAGCTCATGATTTTTGGTTAGTCACCTCACATTTATTTCTATAGCACATTTAAAAACAACAAATGGTGACCAAAACACAGCATAATTAAATTAAGACACCCAAATAAAATTCTTTATTTCCCTGGTTCTAAACCGCTTTAAATTTATTTATATCATATAACACAAATATATATATCTATATATATATATATATATATATATATATATATATATATATATATATATATATATATATATATATATGTATATATATATATATATATATATATATATGTATATATATATATATATATATATATGTATATATATATATATATATATATATATATATATATATATATATATGTATGTATATATATATATATATATATGTGTTGTATGATATAAATAAATTTATAGCGGTATATATATATATATATATATATATGTATATATATATATATATATATATATATATATATATATATATATATGTATGTATATATATATATATATATATGTGTTGTATGATATAAATAAATTTATAGCGGTATATATATATATATATATATATATATATATATATATATATATATATGAATGTAAATATATTCAAGTTAAATAATACTTTTGATATTTTTCATTCATTCATTCATTTTAGAATAAATAAATAAATGTGATTTTACATACATTTTAGGTTACCTGTCAAAATAAAGAGTCCTTTTCCGACATTTTATGCAGTGGAAAGGTTCCATGAATGTCAACGGTTCTTTATGGAACCATCAATATCAATAAAGAACCTTTATTTTTAGGAGGAGTCTGACGCTTAGACACAAGTGTGTTAATGTAATATGCATTTAAGCCATGTAGGCTCTTAAAAACAATTCGTATGGCCTTAAACTGAACCTAAAGTGAACTGGAACCTATGAGACATCTCAAGAGGACAAATCTCTATTCCTGGTTACACAACAGGAACCAGAACCTGAGGACCTCATTATGTGTTAGCGCCTCATAAATGAGTGTTTGATGCTAATAGCATGTATATAGATGCTTCGGAAGTGGAAATTTAAAATGGCCCAAACACATTAGTCATTAGGAAATAAATAACTGAACTGCAGGCTGCTGACATTTCTGGGTTTTGTGATTCATCCTAGCAGCGCCACTGACACTTGGCATTTATTTATATCTGGATTTAAAAACACTGCTTTAAATGCTTTAAAATTCTTCTCCTTTTTTTAAAATGACTTCACTGAAATTATAATTTGATGATGTCATCCTTGTGCCTCAACCCTCTTTGTAATATTAAGTCCATAACTCTGACTACATGTGACATTTTAAGGCGCTATAAAGTTAGATAATTATGGCAATATATCTGTAATAATCTGCAATCTGAGAACTGGAAAGAGTTTGTGTGAGAAAGAGAGAGAGAAAGTGAGAGCGAGAATAGGGGGCATGTAAACATTCAGAAAGTGCAGTTTGAAAGCCCCTGCATGCATGCATGTAATCCATCCTTGTCTAAGGTAACAAACAGTGACAGTGTAGCTACAGAATGGTAGTACCATATTGTTCTTTTACATTATACAACTACACTTCATTTATTCCGTATGTCTCTCTAGACATTTACACTTTCTGATGAATATGTGAATGCTTAACCATGCAAAACTCACTGTGATGCTAGAATATTGTGGGTGTGGTTGCTAAGCTGTTTTAAGTGTTATTAGCACAGTGCAAGGTGTTTGTTAACTGGCCTTAGTCAAAAGAGCCTCCTCAAGATATGTGCTCTCCGTGTAAGCAACCATGCCATATTAGCTTGCTTCTACAAGTCTTTGAGCTCTTATATTGTGGCTCATGGGACTATTGTGTTTCATGGGACTCAGGTACCAGGTAAAATAATGAGCTTTTACCATGTAAGAAAAGTACGTTTAAAACAGGGCTGCAGGAGTGGATCAGGGAGAAGGCAGTTAAGGTAAAAGTCAATGGCGAAGAAGTGGGCCGAGCCACCTGGCAGCACATCCACGCCGATCTCACACCTCTAACACCACCACGCCAAACACACACATGCATCAGAGATGGACGTGAGGGAAGTGTGGACTGAACGGGGGAGGATTTTGGAACACGGTGCCTGGTCAAGCTGTCTTCTCGCTCACATGTCCAAGAACACTGTTAAATACATCCAAAGACGTTTCATCAAACATGAAACAAGGTGTCCAGGCCTGTGATTAGGTGTACGTCCACTCACTGCAGTTTGATGAGTATCGGTGCTGTCGAGGAGAACAGCTGTATCGCTGTCACTATGGGATGTGGAACATTAATGAAATTTGTGCCAAAATGTCAGAAGACAGATTTCGTTTTAGCCACATAACAGAGACACAGCATATCCTCTGTTAATCTGGATTAACTGCAACAATGAAGCATTATTTAAAAGCCATTACACCCCGCTCTTCTGAAATTGAGTGCAAAAGGTACACGGCTCATACAAGAGTACAAGACAACATAATCAGACTAATGGTTCGCATTAGTTATGTGCCAAATGCTTGGCTTTTTACTTTAGATCCCACTAAATAAATATGGCGCACAGATCACAGTAATTAAACCAATCCCTTTAAATCACTGCAGATCCTCTTCTAGGCGCCGTCCTCAGTGGTAAACGTCGCTTAACAGATTAAGTCATCTGGGACAGTGGGCACACTCACTGTGTGGGTGAAAAGTGCTCGTAATTTCCTCGGGACAAGGACGCCTCTTGAAAGTTTTCTGACCCTGACCCACAGGAATCAATGGGTTATGCACGAACACAAATAGATGCAGTATTGTGCAGGAAACACACGGAGCGAGCGGACCACTGCGGCGCTGTCAGCAGGAGGCCAGAGCTGATGGACATTCTGGTTACGCAACTCAGCAGATCACAGCCATTAGAGACAGGTGGCCTACCACTCTGTGTGTAGGTGTGTGTGTGTGTGTTAATGAGACAGAGAGTGGGGGGTGATAGAGACATGGATGGATGGATGGATGGATGCATTACATTATGACCATATGAACATATATGACAACCTAAAGGCACTGATATACTCACAACAATGTTCTTTTTTCAGTCTTTGCTTGGGGAAAAAGGAAGTTTGAAATACTTTTGCAGGGGTTTACTGTTAGTGAGCATCCAGATGCTGTCTGCGTTGCTGGGAGCAGTGTTCAGATGAATATACAAATTTGTGCTGTGCATTTTTTTTTTTTTAAACATACAGCAGGGGTTTTTCAACCTCTAAGCTGTCAATCAATTATTACTGGATTACAAAATGATTTTTGTGAAAAAGAAAAGAAAACTGTTCCAAATTCAGCCAAAGCTAAAGTTAAAAAAGGTGAGGTTCAGCTAAATGTTTCATTGTTCCACATTAAAATGAAGTAGGACTGTCAGTCGATTACAATTTTTAATCTAATTAATCACAGGGTGCTGTGATTAATTAATCTAATTAATCGCAAACTTAATTTGACTGTGAAAATAACCTCGAAACATAATTGAAAGCTATTATTGTGTTAAATGCTTTGACTACAATGGCTTATCATAAAGTATGGAACATTAAATTCTATGATTTGAGAAACATCTCAATATTTTTGTTATTATTTTTCAAAATACCTTCTTTTATGTTGTGCAAAAGAAAGTAAGTCATTAAGGTTTGAAAAACATGAGGGTATTTATTTTAGGTGAACTATTCTTTTAATTATTCAATTTATTTATTATTTTGATAAATTAAATGATACACCAAAATAAGTAACTAAAACTACAAGCAGGTGGCGGTAAATGTCTTTATGAGTGGATTTGTTCAAATGGCTGATTCATTCAGGAATGAAGTAAATGGCTCACTTTATGAATGGGCCTTTGAATCACTGGTTCACAGGATTCGTTCAAAATGCAGATTCATTCAGAAACTGAAAGCCGCTATGTTGCAAACAGATGCACAACAGATCTGGGGTGGCTTTATAGGTAATTTTTTTAGTTGGCAAAATTGAACAAAAACACAATATTGTTTTAAAAATATAACATTATTTACTATAAAATCACATTTGCACCTTATACAGTCTGTGATTTGCACAAAAAAAAAAAAAAATACTTACTGCTGGTGTGATCGCTTATCACATGATATAAATATAAGACAAAAACTCATACAGTGGCATTTTTGCCCACAAATCTTGAATTTTAGGGCATAACTTTGTTTATGTGGTTCTTGTATGCATCATAAACAGTCAACTATATGAAATGTAAGATGATGTACAGGTCTGGGGGCGGGGCCAGTGAATTAACTGTGTTCAAATATTTTACTTGCGTTATTTTTTCATAACTAATTAAGTAAATGCATTAAACTGACAGCCATAAAATGAAGTAAAATTAGAGGACTTGTAAATTATTAATATATAAGACTAGCTACATCAATGATTATTTGAATGACTTTACAATGTAAACATCATAACAAAGCATGTAAATACATTTATACTGTATGCATGGTTTCATATTTTTTAAATATTTAAATATTTCAACATTTAACATTTCTCATTAAATTCTCACAAGATCAAATATATATATATATATATATATATATATATATATATATAATTAAATATAATATATATAATTATATATATTAATTAAACTCAATAATATATTTAATATGTATTTTAAAGGTGATAGTGGGCTCAACACACCCAGCCAACACTCAGTCTTCTTAATCGGGCTTTTGGCAGATGGTGCACAGATGATCCATACAAAAATCAGACCCAGCACTGATCTGGTCTAGCACCTTGGAGACCTAGACATGAAATAAAGAGCATTCAGTGCCTATTACCAATTATATGCACCATGTACAGTCAGTATCTAAATAGACACTGCATAAATAGACAATTTCTGTTACAACTGAATCACAGTGCAAATGCAGTTATCCTTGCACCAGTATGTGCACTGCAGGGCTCTAGCAGAAGTTCCTGCATAAGATTTCTTCCATAAGTGTCTTGTTTTCCTTATTTCAGCCTCTATTATTCGTTATCATCAACACCTACACAAATCCATGCCAGTGCCTTTAAGCTTTGACCTTGCTGAGTAATCTTGAGAGAAATGCATGAGAAAAATCATATATTGCTGTATTTTTATGTCTTGGACGGACCATGAGCCTACTCATTTTTTCCCCCAAAATCACTGTGTATTGCAAATACGTTATACAACATGCATCCCATTACATACATAGTGTATATAGTTTATTTCCCACCTCTTCTTCTCTCTCACATATGTACTGTATACATGGTATGTGAAGGAAAGTATGAAATATAAGTGGTAGCTAAACATTTTGCATGGACAGATGTGGATTAGTGTTCTTCTTTGCCTCAATGCAGGAGATTAAAGATTATTCACCGATAACAGGGTTTATCTTTCTCTGTAATTCTGATTACAGCAAAAAGTGGAGAGCGAGAGAGAAAGAGAAAGTGAGAGCTAGAGAGAAAGAGATGAGAAGATGTTAAAAGAAGTGCATGTAAGTGGAGGAAGTGACACTTAAAAATAAAAGTGCCAATTAAAACTAGCAAAAGAAAGTTTGTCAAGACAGTAATGATGTTGAGTTGAAAAAGTATGGAAGTTTAAAAAAAGCTGAAAAAGCCTTGAAGTGTGAAGTTTATACAGGTCTTTGACAGACAGAAGGTCTGTGCCACGTTTGGTAGCTTGAAAACTCTTTTCAGTAGTAGTCTTTAGGATTTTAGACCCCTTTAAGGACTGAACATGACTTTACACAGACAGAGATTTACCTTTCTCCAACAACATAGAAACTAATGAACTGATTTAAAAGACCTCTGATACAACATATCAGTTCAAAGTGTACATGAAGCAAGCAGTACAGGAGTTTTTTACTTAGCATTCAACATGGAGAATACAACCATGAAATAACCAGTGGCATCTTGGGACTTTTCCAGGCAACAGGATATTGGTCTGTCCACATTTAAAGTGAAAATGGTCCAGTAACAGAAAATCAGAACATAATGTTTAATATACAGTTATGTGGAGCAGTTTTTTAGCCAATGATATTTCAAGGTGAGTGTGGCTATACCAAAGATGAATGGAATGCAGTTTGTTGGGGTCTCATCTGATTCAGTCAAAACACATATTTACACACTTGAACTTTATTATTATTTATTTATTATTTTGTTCCCACAAAAAATGATCACAACTGTTTTAACATTGATTAGATAATAAGAAATGTTTCTTGAGCAGCAAATCAGTATATCAGAATGATTTCTGAATGATCATGTGACACTGGAAAATACAGATTTGCATTCAGAAATGTAAAAAAAATTGAAATAGAAAATAGAAAATAGTTATTTTAATAGTAATAATATTTCAAAATATTACTGTACTTTTTTTTTAAACAACTAATGCAGCATTGCTGTATTATAATGTCTAATATAAAAAAATTACCAAGATTGGCTGTTAACAACTAAAGAAAGATAATGTATTTAACTTGTTTTATGACATGACAAAGCGAGATAATGTGTGTATATCCACTTAACCATATTATTTGGGTACAAATTTGTACAAAAACCCAAAACCTGACAAAATCGCCAAAAACCTCCATTTGGAGACGTCCTAATTTGTAAAACTGGTACAAACATAAAGTCAACATACTTTTTTTTTTTTAATTGTAAAAATGCAGTAAGTTTTCTGTGAGGGGTAGGGGTGGGATTAGGTTAAAAGGTGTATAACTATCTATATATAAACACAATATAAGTCTATGTAATGTCCCCATTTAAATAGTTAAGTAAACGTGTGTGTGTTTGTGTGTGTGTGTGTGTGTGTGTGTGTGTGTGTGTGTGTGTGTGTGGAAGGGGTACGTGTATAGTGGTTGAGGGGGGTGCTGGTGGTAGAAGAGCTTGGCTGCATTTGTGGTCGATAACGAACGTTTAATGCAAGTCTGGAAAACTGAATACGGTCACCATCTGCTCTATACCCGACTGTGTTCTGAGAATGAATCAACAGCCAAGCATACTTACTGAAGACAGAGAGAGATGGAAAGACAGTGAATGTGTGTGTGTGTGCATGTGTGAGGAAAAGAGAAAAAGAATGAGGAAGAGAGAGAGAGCAACACACACACAGAGAGAGAGAGATTTGCTGAGAGGCGAGCGATCCATCACGTATGTATAGAGAAAGAACAGACACAGATGAAGATGAGCACAAGTAGGACAGTCAGACATCTCACACTCAGAGGTGTCACAACAAAACACACACACAGCCCTGGGGTAGAAAACACAAAACATGTGACTCACAGATGTAACGTAAGGTAACCACGCAGATCAAGATAAAGTGTGTGAATTCTTGCAATGAAAAATACGTTGACTGGAATTGAAAAAAAAAACAACACATATTTTCTTTAAATTTAAAAAAAGACAGTTCTATTTCAGTCTAAAATATGCATGTTTTTATTTGATTTTGTGAGTACTAATTTATTTATTTATATCACAAATTTTGTCTTCATTTTTATGGGACAGGGTGAGAGAGGAGAAATGAGATTGGGACACCATTCACTTTCATTGTATGGAAAAGAGCAGCTTGAACATGCTGCCAAATAGCTCCTATTGTGTTCTTCTGAAGAAAGTAAGTCACAAATGTTTGGAATGAAATAAGTGAGAAAATGATGTGAAGACAGACAGAAAACACAGAATATGATGTTAAACGGTTTCCAGTAAAATAATGACAGCTGTGCTTTCCAGAACTTTACCATAGAAATACAATACCAGCATTTTATGTTTTATGCTTTAACTTATATGTTTAACTTAAATTTACAGTAAAACAAAAAACATATATTTTCAGTAACTGATAATGTTATTATACCAACCTACTGATGTAATACATTTTGTTTTGTACTCGTATATACTGACAGCCACCATAAAAACACAGGAAATAATAAAAAAGCCAATCACAAGCCAAGGTTAATGCTAATGTATAGGTTCATACAGCTAGGCACACAAATATAACACACCATCATAGTAACAAACACGACACTAAAATAATGCTATAAACATTCATTTAACAACATAAAGTAAGTCACATAAAGCCCTAATGCACATAACTAATAACAAAAAAACTAAGAAACATAATTATTTAAATGAAAACCCATTAAATGTGAAGTGTCACACAGAATCAGTGAAATTTCAATTTACAGTTTTTCACTTGTTCTTTTACCATTAAAAGCACACATCAACAGTAAAAACACAGTTATGCTGGTACACTGCTCAGACACACTTCACCACCAGCAGGTTGTGATTAAATTCACCATTGCTCATGATCCCTGGCTAAATCTTTGCAATTTTTATTTTAGAGAGATTTAATATGGATCATGATTTGGTTGAGCACAACAACCCTACACCCCCCACCCCTCACCCCCAATCACCAATCTCCAGCACAGGAGAGTGAGTGCTTTAGACCAGAGACAGAGAGACTCCTGTGAGAGACTAAACAGCTGGTCACCATTACAGTTATTGGTGTTAATCTGAGTCTGTGTGACCTGATATCAGTCATAATCACTCACAAACACACATTAAATATGAACACACAAATCAGCGGCTATGATACTTCACAGGGGAGGGAAGAGGCCACCCATGACCCAGAGAGGAGCTATCTTGCTTGGGGAGGGGAAAGAGGCAGATTGGGGTCTGTGTCTCCTGTCTGAAAGAGATTGTCTGATCCAAATGGCTCATGATGATAACAGATGTACTTCGAGAGCTGATGTACCTTAATGTGTGTAGCTATGATATTTACATCATGTTACTTGTATTAACATTAATGACCGTAAAACCTGTAATATGCATTAGAAATGATTTATGGTCTAGTATTCATGTTTGTTATAACTTAATAATGTTTTAACTAAAAAGATCAAAATTACCATGGCAATCATTTAATGTCCTGCAGTGTTACGTATTCTATTCAAAACTTTTTTTTATATAAATATACTACATGCTATTTTCATGAAAAGTACTTTTATAAAAAATTTTTCATGGTTATTTTTGGAAACTGGCAAAAATCTTAAAAGATCATAATAATAATAATAATAATAATTCAATGGTGACCAGTACTGTTGTACATATATATAGATGTACATTTTCTTAAAGAATAAAAAAATAAATGATAAAAATGTACACAGTAAAAAAATATATAAATAAAAATTAAGAGTTATAAAGATATAAAAATGTATAAAGATTATTATAGTACATTTTACAATAAAATACAATTTCTGTTTTTATACTTCATAATTTCATGTTTAATTAAATGGGTTACTTGCTGTTTTTTTGGATTTTGTTGTGAAATTGTCTAGTAATTTCCTAATAAAAGCCACAGTTTTCAGCATATAGAAACAACTTGGAGCTCTTGGATTTCTTGATTTTTGGACATGTTATTTGTCAATAACTTATATATCAAAGAAAAATGGTATTGTCATTAGATCCCATCATTGCATGGTATCACCAAAGAAAGCCTTTGCATTGTCACACTTGCAAGAATCACACTATCTGCTGAAATAATGCTGATATATTAAAATCATCATTTCACATTTTTGACAAAAATGAAAGTGCTCAAGTACAGAGAGGTCCAAAGACAGTGATGTTTTTTCATTTTCCTAAATCATCATTGAAACTGCATGACAAATGGCATAAAATGTTGCTTTAATGATAGCAGCACTCAAGCGACATGATCTGATAATCATGTTCTCCAGCATGATCTGAGAATCGTATATCACAAATATATTTATTTGAATCAATTTATTTCTTATTAATGTTATAGAAATTCTGAATAAATGTTTTATTATTTATTTCCATGTTTAAAGTTTTTACATTTTAGTCCCAGTGTTGAATGTGGCCTCAGACATTTGGACCCACATGCAAAGGTTGGTTGCGAAGAGCTAAATGAGATGAATGGTGTGTGTGTGTGTGTGTGTGTGTGAGAGAGGGTTGGGAGGGAAATTGGCCCGGCTCAGTCTGAGACAGTCTCGAGCTCTCAGCTGGATTACAGTAGCGCATTAGATTACAGACCACAGAAAACCCTTAGCTCTAATGTAAATAATGGCTCTTAGCACAGGCCCATACACAAATACACACACACGTGTGCTAATGCACACTAACACATACCAACAGTCATCCAGTCATATAGATTATACACAAATAATGATTGGATCTGGCACTGTCAGATGGTCATTTTTGAACTAAGATGGTAACTGAATAACCAAAATGTTTACGCACACACAGACACAAACAGAAATGCTGTCATTGTAAACCAGAGTCAAACAGTCTGCCGGTCTACTGAATAACACATTCAGACACGCTAAAATGTCATGCATTTGTGTGTGTGTGTGTGTGAGCAGACTCTTTCTCCTTCAATTGAGGGGATTAATAGAGGGGGTGAGTATATCTCCCCTAATCCCCACACACTCCATGCTGCCCTGTATATGTGTGTGTGTGTGTGTGTGTGTTCTGTCTCACACTACCTTTTACTATCTCAGCCTAACTGCAACTTGCACTGATGGAGACATGGAGAGAGCATTGAGAAACAAAACTGTGAGCATATACTTTTTATGAATTGAATGTATTGTCAGTTATTAATATTGTTGTGTGTGTTTATACTCTCTTACACACACACACAATACAGTTTATATTACATACAATGTATTTACATTTACATTTAATAGTTTAGCCAGTGTTTTTATCAGAATTGACTTTTCTAATTAGGAAAATAGAAGCAATTAAAACAACAAAAGAGAAACTATATATGTGCTGTGACGAGTCCTGGTTAGTCTAACGCAGTACATGCAACATTTTAATGTATACATATAAATAAACATAAATATAATATAACATAAATACGTAGTGTTAGAGGGTTACGTTATTATTATTTTGTATAATAGTTAAAAATAATAACATTTGTTAATAAATATAAATACAACATGTAGAATAGAATAGAAATAGAACAGAGTGCTAGTGGTAGAGAGTCAAGTTTATTATAATGAATAAATGGAGTTGATGGAATAGAAATATAATGTACTATATGCCTAAACTTTACAGTCAATGAATGCAATGCATTTTTGGGAAAACAATATATTACATTGAACGCTATCTCACGACCAATTCGTACGTATTTTACGAGGTGGCTTATTCCTACGAATTCGTACGACCTCAATCATATGATTTTATACGATTTGTCTAAACCCCAGTGACGGTTAGGTTTAGGGGCGGGGTTAGGTGTAGTTCATTCGTACAAATTCATACGAATTGTGCAACTCGTAAAATACGTCGATTTGGCAAAAAACTTATGAGTTTGTACGAGTGTGGCCGTACGAATTCGTACAAATATGCCACCACATAAAATATGTACGAATTGCCGTGAGATCGGGTTGATTACATTGGACAGATGATTTTAGGTTACATATATATTAGATGTTAGATATATATGTTTATGTTAGTTATATATTTATGAAATTTCTGTGAATGGATATGGTCTACCCCAACGACAGGATCTCAACAACGACAATAATTTATTTTTATTTTTTTTGCCCATTTACTCTGTATAATTTATAAGCTTGTTTCCATTAAAAAAAAAGGTCACAAAGGTCAAAAATGACTGGTATTATTATACTTGTGGGGACCCCATAATGTAGGGAATAACAGGACCACACGCACACACAATACTTATATACTATTTAGTTACATGAGTTAAATAAATAAACAGTTATCTTTATAAGTATTATGAATAATTCTAAGAAATACAATAGGATAAAATGAATTTTCAGTTTAAAGCAATTAATCTGCATAAGGTCTATTTGAGTCAATTTGACTAAACATACACTTTAGATATTTTTCTTTTCTTTCAACAAGAACTATGTGACTTAATTATCAAAGATACAACTGTATATTTTTGAGAGCTGCATTCAAGAATCCATGCATGATGCTCAAATGTAATGTGCTCATGAATGGACAGACAATTTAGTCTCATTTTTAAGAGTCAGGTCTGATGGAAATAGCTCCTTAAGGTAACTGCACATATTTAAGTTGTACAGCATAGCTGATGTTTAGCTCCAAATAACCACCGATCAGACCCTTGAGAAAACCCTGTTTTAACCCCCTCTAAACGTGTAAGTGCTGCTTTACCTCTGCAAGCATGATTAAATCAGACAATCTATTGTGTTAAATCCTCTTACAGCTCCATATTACATATCTGCCCAACAAAAGAGACTCAATCAGAACAATCTAAACCCGCTCTCTGGCCCGGATTATCTGATCCCATTGTCATGATTAAAATGAAATGATGGAAAATCCCATGTTCTGAATATAAGAGATGTCAGGAGGGGTGGAGGAACGCAAATGTATCTGCCCTAAGTCTTTGATACAGATCAGCTAGTGTTTGCTGTTATGTGATAATAATACATGAGCCAGAGATGACAGAGTATCAACCATTGGCTGGAAAGCTTCAGAATGTGCATGTGGAAATCTGTTAATGTGAATGTTATTGGCTGTTCATTTTTAAAGGACAGTTGTCCAGGAACAACTTAAGGCTGTTGAGTAAGGATTAACATACATTTAGATACATTTAAACAGATATATATAACAGAGAATATATCTTGAATTAAAGGAATAGTTCACCCAAAATTTCAAATTGCCTGAACATTTACTCAACCTCAAGCCATCAAAGGTATTGTAGGTGAGTTTGTTTCTTTTTTAGAGAACAGATTTAGAGAAATTTAGCATTACGTCACTTCCTTACAAATGGATCTTCTGCAGTGAATGGGTGCCGTTTGAATGAGAGTCCAAGTAACTGATAAAAACATCACAATAATCCATACCATGACACCAGTCAATCAATGAATGTCTTGTAATGCGAAAAGCTGTGTGTCTGTAGGAAACAAATGCATCATTTTAACTTTAAACAGTCACTTCTAAATTTCTCAAAATCTGTACCGATAAATAAACTAACTAATCTGCACCTTGAATTTCCTCAGGGTGAGAAAATCTTTATTCCTTTAAAAATCTAGCTATTCCTTTTAAAATAATGATTATTTTAGATTTTTTTTAAACAAACCTTAAATTTAACTTAAAACATGAATTTTCATTAGCAAAAAAAATTTGACACAAAGTGATATGTATTTCATTATATAACAAATATATTTAAAGATTTAGTACACTGTAAAAAGGTTTTTCGTAAAAGTGAAAGCTGTAAATAAAACATTATTGGAATATGTTTATTTCACATTCTATACTCGCCATTTCTATGTATTAATTTGTGAAATTTGCTTGCAGTCACTGAGTGGAAGTTGTTTCCAGAAATCCAACCATTTTTTTTTTTCATTCCAAATTTTCCAAATTTTTAAATTTTCAATAATGACTCTACAACATCCTATTGAGTTGAGATACAGAACGTGAGTGTCTGTGTGTATGTGTGTGTGTGTGTGTGTGTGTGTGTGTGTGTGTGTTTCTGCCAGTTCTCCTGCAGTCTCTGCAGGGTGTGGGGATTATCTGAGGAAGTGCAGGGGAGTGGCAGTAATGAAGAGACCTCCTTGAAAGCGTATGGACATACACACACACACACACACACACACACACACAAAAGACAGGCTCAGGATGCAGTGTTCATTGATGCTATACATTATAACCAAACACATCCATATCCTCACATAAATAAGTAAAACTGAATGCTGAGTTCAGAAAAGTTACTTACAACAACCTCCGCCATTTTTGACTAAATTATTATTTAAGATAACACACACACACACACACTGTTTATCAAGATTTTTAGGGCAATGTGTGTGACTTCATGCCAAATCTGAGAGCAATTCTACCCAGTATCAGTTTCTGTGTTGTTCTGTCCTGTTCCTCCTCAAAGTCATCTGGGCCATTATCCTTCCAGAGTAATTAAGAGGGAGAATATTACCTCAGATACACCCCCTCATGGATCGGCCCCTCTCAGAATGATTGATGGAGGGCTGTCACATCAACCTGAGCAGCAGAGGGGTGCAGGACCGGCCATAACACACCTCTAAACACATAAAACCAAACGCTTGTCATTACACACTCTAATTGTCAAAATGCAGATGGCAGGGCTGAGTAATATCAGCATCTTAAATGATGGGGTCAGCTCTCTAAACATGCTCACACCTCGAGCCTGCAGATTCAGAACAAGTGCCCTGTTGTGTTGTAATGTAAAGACACAAAACAAATATAAACCAATAAAGAGAATGAGAAGAAAACAACATACATTACTATCTTTCAGTGGTATTGCGTGTGTGAATAAGGAGAACATCTCTTCTCCTGCTATTCAACTCTAAAGCTTCCACCTCAGGGGCAGAAGAACTGAAAAACAACTGGATTCCTTTAATATCAAAGCATGTTTAGAAGGCCTTCTGTCATCTTCCATATCCTAGAGAAACCCAAGTCAGAAAGAAATTACATAAATCAAATCCATTTTCATTATTACAATATTTCAGAGGCATTATTCCTCAGAAAAAAATGCAATAAAACCCAATTTATTCCTTTTAATCCTTCAAAGAGTGGCTGATACTACCTGATACTGACTGGGTTTGCATGGGATAAGAGTGTGAATCTATCTGTCTGCCAGTCTGTTTGTCCATCCGTCCGTCCGTCTATCTATCAAAAGAGATCAGTAATCAGAGTTCAGAATTCTTCAAAAGTGAGGGGTAATTAGCAGAACATAAAAGCGGTTTAAAAAGAGAAAAGTGGCACAGGCGCATGAGTGTTAGTGATTGACTGGGCTTTAAGTGGGAGTCCCCTGGAGTGAAGCACTTTCCCGTGATAAAGATCCTGAACTGCAGAACCAGCCATAAGCAGATTAGTACAATGGGATGAAGAGGCTTTGAGAGTCTTTAGCTCAATTCACTGCAGAAGAGATCGACTGCAGCAAGTCTAGCGAAATCTCAACACCCCCCTAATTCCCTGCCTGCCTTGCACTTAGCCCTTCAGGCCAAACATCCCTCTCGAACCCCCAGTCCCTCATCTGGACCCGATACAGCATGGGCCATTTCCAGAAACCAATGACACACTAAGAATGGGTACATGACTTACTAGTGCTCAAGCTGGGTCTGTGCTGCAAATGCTTTGTCCTGTTGTTTTATCATCCGGTGATGTAGATAACAGGGGTGTGGGTGAATTATAACTATGAATGGGACATTTGGGGGGGTCATTAGGTCCTGTTTGCATGTCTGACTCTACACAGCTCTTCTCTCATGTCAGGACTTGTCGGGTGACAGTACATCACCTCCCAGTCTGCACAGTACAGCACAGGGGCCAGGGATTCAAATGACACAAAGAGTTATTCGGTTCGTAATGAAGCCGCTTAATGAAACCATTGCCCTTGAAAGTTCTTCATCAATTTCAACCCTCCCTCCCTCGCTCTCTCTTTCTCTACCGCTCTCGCTCCGTCTTGTCAGCACAGCCACGTGGCAGCTCTATATTAATTAAAGTCACTGTTTCCTGAAGTACTTAAGAGAGGTGCCCTCATTGATAATGAGCAGGTTCAAAAGAGTGCCATCGCTCCAAAATGACTTTTTAAACCAGCCTTATTAAGCAGAAAATTATGCCCAAATCAGCCTACAAGCTCCTCATTAAAAGCCACTGATCCTTGTCCGCGCACTTGTTCGTCCGATTTTAATTAGGAACGCATGAGTTTCACTTCCGTGCTGAACGCCATTAATCTTCCCTTTCATTCCGTCTCAGACGCCCAGGAATGCAGAGAGCCAGCTCCACTCGCACTCACAGCCTCCGCCTCCTGTCTGCCTGCCAGCCTGAGGGAATGTGAGCGCCGCTTGAGCTGGAGGCGGTTTATGAGTATGTCCAAGTTAGGAGGAGTTTCTTTCATCCGTGTGAAGACCCAAACACATTTCACAACACTTAATAAATTCAATATTCAAGTGCATTAAGTAAAAGTATGTCATAAACTGTACAAAAAAGAAATGCTCAATATGAAGCTACTCGAGTATCAATGAAAAACATTTGTTATTGTTGGTTACATTAAAGGAATATTCAAATTAAAAGATTGTTGACAGCATCTGTGGAATAATGTTGACAACAACCAAAATTAATTTAAGTAGTTCTTTGTTTTTCTTTAGAAGCAATATCAGCATAAGATGAGGCACTGACAATGGACACAGATTGTCTCAATCAATGTAATACAATGCAAAACTTAATTTTACAAAAGCACTCACATTAAGCACTCACATCTGTTAAAACTTGTGTATTATTTGAGTAACAAAGTCGTGACTTTTACGGTTTTAAATAATACAATTTGGTAAACTTTTTGTTTCCTTTTACAGGCACATTCAAGTGAATAATTATGTTAAAACTTGTGTGTTATTTGGATAGTAAAGTTGTGCTTGTCACTTTTACATTTTTAAATTGTAGCATTTGTTAAAGTTATTGTAAAATATTGTAAAATTGAAGCTTAATTTTACAAATGCACTCACATACATTTTCTGTAAAAACTTGTGAATTAGAGACGTAAATTTGTTGTTGCTTGTCCCTTTTACGGTTTTAAACAGTCAAATTTGATAAACTAAATATATTGTAAAATGATTGTTTGTGAAATTATTGTAAAATTATATTCCAATTATTGTAACATTTATTACAACTTTACAGAGTAAATATTAGTTATTAAAAACAGTGAATAAAAGTAATTTTTCACATTTCATCCATAAAACACATTGCTTAAATCTTGTGGTTATACTTTTGAAGTATTTTAACATCTACAACGAGACCCTATTCACTATCACTGTTAATGCTTCATCCAGATTTTGAAGTGAAGTGATGTGACGTGACGTACACAGTTTGTGCTCTGCATATAACCCAAGTGCACACACAATGGTAAACACACACTGTGAACATTAGCAGATTAGAGGGCAGACATTTTTTGCTGTGGCCCTCTGGGGAGCAGTTGGGGGGTTTGGTGCCTTGCTCAAGGGTCTCACTGCCGGTCATCACTGATATTGAAGGTGGAGAGAGCGCTGATCATTCACTCCCCTACCTGAGACTCAAATCCACAACCTTTGGGTTACTAGTCTGACCTACTATCCATTAGGCCACTACTGCTCCCCCCACCTCCCAACCTGAAATTATTTTAGTATTATTATTTTGCAATTAAACTTAATTTGAGCTGAAGCCTGCCTACTCTTTTAAAAAGTTAAAACTATGTTTTTTCCTCTCAGAAAAAAACACAAGCACATAAACATGCATGATGCATTATGATGTAATCTGCTGTGTTTATTAGCCGTTGCAGTGCAGCAAACCTTTGCCTGCCTACCTGCCTGCCTGCCTGTCAGAATTATGTGTGCAGGGAAGATTATGGATGGCCAATTACATAGTTTCTGACATTAATTAATGATGTTAACCATCTCCCCCTGCTCCTTATAAAACAGAGTCTCTCCTAAGCTGCCTCTAGGAGGCAGACTGGGTGAATGTGTGTGTGTAGGCGTATTGTCTGCAGGGTTGCATTGAAATAAAATAATGTACAACATAATGTCCATATGTTAGGTAATGTCTTGTAATTCTATTACTACATCTTTAAAGATCAATTCATGTTTTTTCAAAGAGACCTTATTAGCGTGCACATGTCGGCAGTGTGCAAGCATGTCATGTGCAACAGTACCACAACTGCCTTGATTGTGTTTTCATGACTGTAATGGCCCTGACAGTGGAGGGGAAGTGTGGGTGAACTGGTACATGTCTCCTTTTTCAGTGTTTCTATTCTCTTGCCGTCTCCCCAATTTCCCCCACCAGTTTGGCGTCTGAGGGCCATTACAGAGATTAAGCTAAGGATGTGGACTGGCTGCCCTGTGTGTCAGCTCACATACACTGACAAACTGGGAGACAACCACTTATTCTCTCTTCCTTTCGCTCTCGTTCTGTAACGCAGCTTTTAAAGACACTGCAAGACATGCCTTAAGGCCTAGCAAAACTTTCTCTGTGTTTTTATTTCAGTGACTCAGAAGTAATATTCTGGCTTCAGTACATGTTAAGCTCAATCTTCAAAAACTGTTGCACAATGTTGATGGTTAGCACTAGTTAATAACATTACTTAATATAAATACGAAAGCATTTATTAATCACAATTGATGCATCATTTACCAATACATGATTAAATGACAATCCAAAGTTGTGTCTGTTAATATTATTCAATTCTGCATAAATAGTTATTGTTACAATTTTAGTAATTGTTAACAAAAAATGTTAAAATTACTGTAACAAATGTATTGCTTGTTAGTTACATTGTTAGTTAATGTTATTCAATACATACCTAATAATGTACCTTATTGTAAATGTTTACCACAAAAAAAATTAGCACCTGTCCCTCTTTTTCTTTTAAAAAAGGCAAAAATATGGGTTAGTGAGGCATTTACAATGAAAGTGAATGAGGACAGTATTCGAATTATTTCAAAATAGAAATGTTAGGCTAATAATTTTTAAGGTGTTTTTTTCTGCTTTATTGACAGTTCTGCCACATGTACATCACATACATACAGAGAAATGAAATTGCTATACTCTCAGACACTTGGTGCATACAGTTAACATTTAACTCAACTAAGTTGACATAGTACAAATAAATACTATTTTAAAAATATAAAATACAACCTATACAAATATACAAATAATCAAATAATTAAATAGATCCAAAACAAAGATGCTGATTCTGATTACTGCAGCTGGTTCAGTTGGATTACATGCACATATCTGTATGAACATACAGCATGTCCTCCTTGGGACCATTCTTTTCTTCTCCTCTGTGCTCTTAATTCTCATCCAGCTGTAATTCTACAGTTTAAATGCATGGTGTCCGGTGCCTTGTGGCGAGTGGTGAGGGTTCTGGCCTGCATGCCTTGTTAAGAGCATTAGTGGGCATATAGACAAGCAGTGCCGCCCTCCCGCATCCACGTCTGATTAGAGTAACGAATGGAGGGCTGGTCTGTCATGCCGCACTCTCCCTCACGTCGGCCTGAATCACATGGCTCCTCTGAACCAAATGACTTAGTTGCTCATTACATATGACAAACCGGGCCACAAGCAGGGGGGCTGCGATGATGCCAGAGACCCACCAAAGGGGATCCCCTCTTAAACATGCATGTCTCCATCTGCATAAATGGAGAGACAGTACAAGATATTGGAAAAACGAATAATAAAACAGCACCAAAGGGACATAAAAACAAGCTAATTATCTGTACTCTTTAAATCAGCCCACGCTCAAGCACACGCAGGTCGATTGAGTGTACAGATGTCCTGACCTATACACTTTTTTATTTCCTTCCAAACTACCTCTTCTGATTCCAGAGGCCTCTGACATTCTGTCTGAGTGCCTTCTAGTGTCTGTGTGTCTCCTGTGCATAAACAAGCACCAACCTGAATGCCGTTTCTAGCAGTCCGCCCCCATCTCCCCTTAGTTGCTCTCAGCTTGTTTGCATCGCTGAAGCTCGCAGTCCCAAACATGTGTGTGCAGCTACTGTATATACGTATGTACATGAGCGAGGGCAGAGCTGTGATGTGCTTCCTCAAGAGCTTAATGACTCTCAGCAGTGCTGTCAGAAACTCTTTGCAGAGTCCAGCACTTAAGGGCATATGTTTTTCCCTCTCCTCGGCTGCCTGCAAAGAGCGACAAACGCACACAAACAGAAGCTCCCAGCAACAGTAATGAAATCACTCTGCAGTGAACCCACAGAAAAGAAGGTCAAATACTGTGAGACGTAAGAAATAACTGTAACCCTATAATAAAGTACTTTTGTTTGGAGACAGATACAGAATGTGCACTCCTAAAACAGGTATTTGTAATTAATAGGTTTGCAGGATTTGTCTAATTACTTAACCTGAATCAAATGTTCTGAGCAAATTATCTCTCATCAGAGTCGATTTCCCTACACAAAATTCTGAAATTTCAAATAAGTTTTTCATATAACTCTAAGAAAAGCTCACAAACAGTTGGTTGAAATAGTTACTGCACAACCTGCTGAGTTAAGAAATTACATATTAAATTGATACAAATAGTTGTTCAAAAATGCTTCAGCTTATTAAATGCATGGCTAATAAATACTAAGTTGGCCTATACAACACAGTTCTTGTTTCATTTCAATTCAGACACCACTGAGTCAAAATTTACACTTCAACTTAAACGATCGAAACGTCATATCTTCTTAAAGTTCCTCGTAAAATAAAACCTACTACATCTCGTGTGAGCAAACATAAAAAAATGCAGTTGTCTTTATTACCATTTTCCAACAGTTTTATACAAATCACTTACATATATACAATGTGTATATGTATGAATGTAAACAGAAGAAGAAGAAAAAAAAACACACACAAAGCAAAATTCCTGCACACACTTGAAGGATTAATTAAAAATATATCAAATCAGGCAATAGGAGGGTCGTCCAAATTTACTTGTTATAATAATTAATAAAAGGTTGCCAAATTGAGTAAAATGTTTTTTCTATCTTCCTTAAAGAATATTTAATTTTTTCCAATTGTAAATATTGCATTACAAGAAGGTTTTGATGAGTAGGAGGAATTAAATTTTTCCAGTTTAGTAAAATTAGACCTCTGGCTAGCAGCGTCACAAAACACAAAACATTAATTTGTGAGCTGTTCAAATGTATATCTATATACAACACCAAATAGTGACATCACTGGATCTGCTGGAAGTCTAACATTAAAAATTGTTGACAAAGTCTCAATTATTTTAGACCAATAGAGGGTAATAGCAAACATAATTTGAATGATATTTTCTCAAAGGTGCTGTAGGCCTATAGTCTTTTTAATTCGCATATAGGCTATATGTATATATATATATATGTATGTATGTATATATATATATATATATATATATATATATATATATATATATATATATATATATATATATATATATATATACAAAACTCTTAGAAAAGCAATAAGCAAACAAAAGAGTGATACAGCGGTCACGTTTCTATATGGCAAGAGTGATTATATTTCTATATAATCCAGAGTGATTATAAAAACTGAACCAGCAGTGTGCTTGTCACTTAACGCCGCTCTCCTCGTTGTCAGAAGTGTTCAGTCATATGTCAGGTATAGCGCCGGTTCAACACGCCAGCGGTGTAATGCTGTAACGACACGACACTGTAGTGACGCACCCACTGGGGGTGATGACTGTTCATTTAACGCAACGTGAAATCAAGATCACTTTCTCTCCAGTGCACACTTAGTGGACAGGTACAGAGAGGCTCATTTGAAGGCATGGCATAATTATGGTTTAACACAATAAAAAATAAACTTTAAGAACTGATAATAAATGCACTTTAAAAATATCAAAATATCATACGCGTATGCTTCTTTGATGTGTAAACAATATTATTAGGCAGCTATTTTCCCGAAATAATATGTTTTCCATTCTGAAAAGCTGATTAAAGGTTTTTTTCTTTTTCAAACGTCATTGCAATTCATTATGCAGTTCAACAAATGGAAAAAAATGCATTGTGCCATATTAAGCTAAGCATACATATTTGAATGTTGGAATAAAGCAATTCCTTTAAAAATCAACGGAACGGAGTCATAGCCTTGTCCAATGTGTTTTTCTAAAGAAAATGTGTACATTTGCTGATACAGCAAAGAGAGTGTATATGGATATAGGTTAAAAAAAATCTATCCTAATGGTGAACATAGAAAATAAAGTTAAGTTAGACATTTGATTTGTCCTAAAAAATACCTTCAAAAGCACAAAGTCAGCTTTCCTTTGTTAAAGTCATTGTTTGTTTATTGGGGGAGCCTGCTAGAGCGAGGCCCTGCAAATTTTATTCTTATAATTAATTTAATCGCGTTATGGTGTGTAGACTATATTTTGGCCTACCTCATCTGTTGGCACGATACGTGTGTAAAACGTTATACACAAAATATAAATAAATAAATAACACTAAATTCTCGGAGGCTAAATAAACATCAAGAAAAACAGTCTAGTGATATATCGACTTTGTGTTAGATCACTGACAAATCTCTGGTTTAGTTAAAGAAACTGCCTTTGCTGCGCAGATGGATTAGCAGGCTGTGGACGACAGGCGCTGAAATCGTGTTAATAAGTGAAAGGGGTGGGTTACAGAACACTGATTCACGATCACGCAGATACTCGAGGACAGGTCCCTTCGGCCTCGGGGCGCTTCCGGCCCCATGCATAACAGCACCAGGCCGCATCTTACCAGTGAAGACAAGAGACCAGTCTCATAAGAGATTATCACTCCAATACACGTTTGCCTCGTGACACAACCTTTCAATACAAACAACTGTGGCAGAGAAACTCGTGTTGGCATGCACACGTGCTAGGCCTTGTTTACTAACAGCAATATCAATTGCACTGAGGATTTCTTTTGGACCATCAATACTGCACAATTATTTTAAATACTTAAATGGTTATTAAATCATCTGCAAAAGGACATTGCATGTGATATCTGAAACAAAAGCAGTAAAAACTTACCTCTGCAGTAGCTATACATTTGGTCTATGAATAATCCAGACCTGCAGAACCCAACGTCAAAGCCCTTTTTGCTGCATTATTTGTAAAAACAAACAACTTTCAAACACCACGTTTTTCGCGAGCAAAGATTCTTCATTTCTTTACAACAGTTTGAAAATAAATAAAAATAAAGCGAATGAGTAATGTGATCATATTTTGTTTGGCAGAAAAAGAAAACCGAGATGGTCATAGATATATGTTTTAATTATAAAGACATATAAACAATATACAGTATGAAACTGTATGCCGGTTTGATCAAGTATATTCTTCACAGTTTACAATCAAGTGAATTGTGCAATAACAAAAACAAAATCATTGTAGGCCAAACATATGAGAATGTTTTTTTCCCCACGAATACACGGACGGAGGTTCAGCTTACGTTTATTCATTTCTGGCAAACAGGTTTTTAAGAAATGATCATCTGTGGTCATTTGCAGTAAATTGCATAGATGACCAATAACGCTGAAACCGAAAGAGAAAAGGTTTGACTTAAGAAACAATCCTCCGGAAGCTGTGAACCAGAAACATATAATTTCAAGCAAATGCTTTTTTGTTTTCACAGAAATAATCATTTTTAATCCTTCTTTTGGGATAAAAGTGGAAAGGCTTTAAAATTTGAGGGATTTAAAAACTTATTCCAGTAATACTGTGTCCCTCAGTTATTTATTTACCATTATTTGTTGTATTAACTAATAAACCATCATAGTTATTGAGACACGTAGCAAGGGTTTTGAATCAGACCTAAGCCCATTCCCAACAAAACAATGCGAATTCAGACCAACAAAAGGATGAAGCAGGAAGAGTTCAGCGCGTGGAAGTCAATGCTTGTCGCTGCAGTGTTTGAACGGGTTGGACGGGCTCCCGGAGAACGAGCTGCATTTCTCCGCGCAGGTGGCCAGTGCCGTGCTGGAAAACGGATACACGGCCGCCTGTCCGAAAGGCGCGAGCGCGGTGGGAATCGGCGAAGTTATAGTCTGCCCTTGGTTTAGATAAGCCACCAACCGGCGCATTTCCTCCAGTGCCTGTGCCTGCATTAGGATGTAGTTTTTTGCAAGAAGCAAAGTTGCGATTTTAGAGAGTTTTCTCACAGACGGACTGTGCGCGTAGGGGATCACAGACCTCAGGCCGTCCAGCGCGTCATTGAGGTCGTGCATGCGTCTCCGCTCGCGCGCGTTGATGCTCAGCCGGAGAGATCTCTGCTCCTTCGGCTTCTTGGCGAGATTGCTCGGATGCTTCTCTTCGTCAAATCCAGCGCCTCTCTTACGAGTCTCTAAGGGGTCGAAGCCGTCGTCTTCATCACTGGTCTGCTCTCCGCCGCTTTCGTTCGACTTTCCCGTTTGACCGGAGAGGAAATCCACTGCAGGTGTGAGGGTGAAGCGGCCAGGATTTCCAGCACCATGGCCAGCGCCGAAGCCGAAGGCGGACTGTCCGTAGCGCTGTGTCAGGTCCAGCAGGGTGTCGTTGCTGATCGATTTCAGCAAGTTTTCGTCGCCGATATTCATTTTGGTGAAAGGAAATAAAACGAAAACAAAAACGGACCGGATGGGAAACTTTCGCGCGCTCTCTTGAAAGCTTCCTCGCGCTGTCTTCTTTTTCTTTGGCTGGTGTTCTCCAAAATGCTGCTGGAAATGAAGTCACTTTTTTTAAATAGAGATCTTTCTTCCCCTATCACGTCGAGCACTCGTTTAAGGCTCTTCCGCGCAAACAGTGATGTTGCGTGCACTTTAGACGCCTCGTTTGAACTTGCGCGCTTCTTGCAGTGCGTCTTGCCCTCGCCCTGGGCAGATTGAGACTCGCGCGCAGTCCTGCTTGCTAGTGAGTAAGAGCGCGAGGCCCAGCGGGATTATCACTGTCCAATCAAGGGGGCGTTTTAATTAAGGAGATTAGAAACTGGCAGGCTTCTAAATTCAGCTATAGCTATTATAACTGCTGAACAAATAATGGCATAATGGCCAGTACGCTGTAGTGAATTGTAGCTAATATTCTGTAGGATATTGTAATCAGTTACACTAAATTAACGCAGTATTGCAGTAACAAAATGTTTATTTTTGGTTTGCTAACCAATGATCAAAACAAATTGTTGAATAGTGGCCTTGTGAACTAACTGGACAGCAAACAGGACATCTCTTAAGTAATACAATTATTAAAGACGACCACTGAATACATTTATTGTTAGTGGACCGTGCATAAAAAGGGAGTTTCAGTTTGTAGTCCTAAAACTGGAGCAAAAGTAACAAAATAAATAAATAATAATAATGGCAAAATTTTCCAGCAATGGCTCCCTTGGATATTTTCTATAAAATGGTGGTTTGGTCTTAAGAGTAAGGAAAATAAATAAACAATGATCTGTGGTTAACATTACTAGAGGAGACAAAATAACATGGAGGTCAAACCATGTGCGAATTCTAGGAAAGGAAGTTGCAGCATTAAGGACTACAACTACCATAAGGAGTAAACGTGCTTGGGAGTTCTTCACTGTCGGAACAGATCCTTAAATCTCATTCTATATTTTTAATCAGACCTCATTTTACTCATTAACTGTGTTACAACCTATAGGAAATTCCATAGGCAACCAACAGAAGTCCCGGTTGGCCAAACATTGAATCCATGACTAAATTTGGCAACAATTTCTAAAAATGGACACTTTAGTATTTTTCTTTTGACCATGCAGGCTAAACTCTGTTTCTTGTTGGAGACGGAGGAAGTGAACGGGAGAGAGCACGTGCTGCGAGGGATTAATCGCATCGTCTAGATGATGCCCAAAAGTGAGTTTCAACACTTACAGCCAAAGACCAAGGCCGCTCGACCAACAATACAAGTGAAGAAGAGGGCATTTTCTTGGACTTGGATGGGAATAAGTTTGGGTAATCAGTCAACAAATGAAATTGATCGCTCAGGAACACATAGCTAATGCAAAGATGATGCACCGCCATCTAGTGCTCATTCAAAAAAGTACAATTCCAAAACCAGACAAAAATATCTGCAGCAAGAATAAGATTTATAAATAGGCCTACATCTAACACCAATAAAATATTTAATGCTGATTATAACCTGAAGAGTTATTAAGAACGCGTCAGCTCTTAAGTAACCTCCTTTAAATCCTATTTAAATAATTATTTTTCTATATGTTTTAAAATGTGTTAATTTTGTAATAGGCTATTGAAGATTATTTAAAGAAATTAAAGAGGTTATATAATAACATATTTTGTTTTATTATTATAGTGTTACTTTAGGATCACTGAAAACGTATTAAAGTTTTTAGTAATATTTTGAGTTAGTTTTTAATTTATGTTTATTTTTTTAAAGATTTATATATTTTTTCTTTTTATTAGATAGTAAAAATATGTTGATATAGTTTGTAGTAATTTTATTTAAATTTTAGTTGGTTATTTTAATACATCAAGTTAAGCTACATAAAAATGTTGCCTTGGCAACTATATAAAATAATATGCTAGTTCAATTAAAAAACTAAGTATACAATACAAATAAAACCTAAGGTTTTGAACCTGATTGAGTCCAACTGAACCAAATAAACAGTTGAATTTCTCTGCATTACACAGGCTAGTTCAGTTCAGTTTAGTTCAGTGTATTTATATAGCACATTTAAAAACAACAATGGTTGACCAAAGTGCTTAAATGTCCGACAAAAAAAATAAATAAAAAAAATAAATAAATAAATAAAAAAAGACTAAAACATGAGGTCTACTGCTGATGGAGGTAGACGATTTTCTCTGCTGATCTATTTCAGGTTTGCTGTTTCTCTGAAAGAACTGAACGCCAAATAACTACACGTTAAATAAGAGACAATCCGTGCTTTCTCATATAATACACAAGGGGGCGCTGAAGTAAAACAGTTCCGGATTGTGTTGTGAATACACTACAGCTATGCAAAATGCAAATACTGCATCCTCACACTACGAAGAACAGCATCTTTAAAATACAAATGTTAATTGCAACAAAATCCCCACATGAGCAGATCATCTACATGTGCACACTGCGCCGGAAATGTGGATTATACCCGGAATGCAAAAGTATGCATACCAGGGAGGGTTATGTGTATGTAAATAAACATGATTTTATAAGATTGTTTGATGTTTCTGCATAGCACACACAGCAGTTGTGCTTAGTGCTTTGAAAAGACTGATAAACAGATGGATGAATGGATGGACAAACAAAGAGACTGACCTCTTTTATCTCTCTTGTTTCAGGCTATTCCCTTTTCCAGGGCGGCAGCAGCGTGTGATCAGCGGGAGATTCATTTTTTATTTTTTTGGAGCCAATGCGAGCAGTTCTCTGAGAGTTATCATTCGGCGTGTGATATCAGGCTCCAAGGCCCTCCAGCCAAACACCCACCAGAGACGTCTCCTGCCTCTGTCCTAACACGCCGTGAAATTATAGGGCTCCTTGGCTATTGTGAGAGAGGTGGCACATTTCAGAACAGTCCCATTTTTGTCTGTCTTCAAATCATTTTCCAGACCAGAAAGTAGTCATCATGTGTAGTCATTTTGGGTATGATGTTATATCTAAGTGTGATTCCAAAGGGCCAGAAGAGATAACAAAAGCGCTTTGAACATCACAACCACAGAGGATGATACAGACTGTGTAGAAATGGCCTGAGAGTAAAAAGCAAATGGAACATAATCTCTCTGCCATATAATAGCCACTGACCTTCCATACGCATTTCACACGCTTATGTGCATGAGAGGACTTTTCAGCTCAGTAATGTGAGATACCATGCAGGGCACAGACAACAGAATGCTCACGCTTTTATGTGGTTGTTGCTAGGTGACTACTGGTGCACAGTCGAACAACTCTGACAAAAGGATCTTATAATTTAGATCAGTGTTTAACAGCTTTAATTCCATCATTCATACATGGCAAGTGCCAGCACAAAGAACGGAAGCAATAAAGCAAACCTTTGGCTATGATGGGGTATTAGATTGTTAAAAGAAAAAAGGTTCCAAAAAAGGGGGTTTTCACAGTGATGCCATATAGAATAATTATGTTGTGTTTGTCATAATTGAAAAGCAAAAAAAAAAAAAAAAATTAAATTAAATTAAATAGACAAAAATTCTTAGTGAAGAACTTTTTAATAATCTGAAGAATTTCACTTTGTGCAATGGATGTTAAAAGAATTAAAGAAATTTAGAAAGCATTACATCATTTGCTCTCCATTGAATGCTCTACTTTAAAAAAATGTCTTTACAAGACCACTGGAGTAGTGTGGGTTACTGTGGATTATTGTGATGTTTTTATCAGCTGTTTGGACTCGCAACTGACGGCACCCATTCACTGCAGAGGATCCATTGGCGAGCAAGTGAAATAATGCTCAATTTCTACAAATCTGTTCTGATGAAGGAACATTTACATCACATTTACAGGTGCTGGTCATATAATTAGAATATAATCAAAAAGTTGATTTATTTCCCTAATTCCATTCAAAAAGTGAAGCTTGTATATTTTATTCATTCATTACACACAGACTGATATATTTCAAATGTTTATTTCTTTTAATTTTGATGATTATAACTGACAACTAAGGAAAATCCCAAATACAGTATCTCAGAAAATTAGAATATTGTGAAAAGGTTTAATATTGAAGACACCTGGTGCGTGAGAAAAAGGTGAGAAAAATTATAGTTCTTTAAAGGTTCTTCATGGAACCATCCATGCCAATAAAGAACCTTTGTTCTGAAGCATGTATGATGATTTGTAAAGTAGACAACATAATTCATCTAAATGGACATTCTGAAAGTGTTGGTCACATGATCAAATGCCAAATCACAGTTATAAATAATCTCCGGCTCTTCCACTGTGAACATAAAGAGATAAAGAGGCCGTTTGTCTTGAAAATGAGCTTCCTGAGCAAAAGTAAAAGCTTTTTTACAGAGGTTGTAAAGACAATGTTAACACTTGACCTCCATAAAGGAAAATATATTTAATAGTACAAAACAAAGCATGACTCTGTTGTGTATTGGCACGCGTGCAGTGCAATTGATCCGCTGCTCCCTGTTGCCACAGCAACCCCAGGCTAGACTACTCCAAGGTGACATGCCACTTGAGGACTGAGTCCCTCTGAGATCCTGCAGTGCTGTCCAGAGCCCTCAAGGGGGCAGCAGCTGCCAAGAGCTGCATGAGGAAATGAGTCAGTGGAGGCATTGTTAGAGCTCAAATTATCTTTCTGCCAATATACTGAGACTGTTTAATTGGTTTCAGTATAAATAGGACCCAAAGTGCACTGCTGGACTGAGGTGCAGGTGACCAGAGGAGCAGGAGGGTAACAGAAGTTTGGATTAAATGTGTGACTAAATTACTACACTGAGATAATCGCGTCTGTTAAACAGATCGACAAGACAGGTGTAGACCAAAGGAGGCGAGAGATGCTTAAGAAAGTGTGGGAATGCTTCAAGGATGCAAAACATCAAGTTCAATAAAATCAAGTTAAAATTTAAACACCTAAAATTCAAGTTGATTGTGTGGGCTTGTTATCCATCTCTCTTTGAACCTCTCGGATCACTATAAGACCTCCATTAGCAGTCCAATCTCCCTCAAGTGAATTCTCATCGGAATTATAATTTCAGTCATTAGAGCCAAGCTTCTCACTGCAGTTTGCAATTTCACATAAACACGGAAATACAATAAGCTACATAATGTGATTACGTCTCTAATGTGGAACTGCAACAGTGAGCCAGGGTCAGAAATGAACCACGGCTCAGGGAAAAAAATGAAAACCAACGGGGCAAAAACACAAACATGGGGTGTTTATATTCCATGTTATATTGTATTTATGTTAACAGTTGTCGTGTTATTTACACTGTATTTCATGGTATTCTAGGCCTTTCTTTTTAATAGCTTCTTCACTTAGTGACCTGAAGATGTCAAAAATCTGTCTCAGAGGCAGGCAGAATGTTGTAGCTCATATGAAGTGTTTTTTTTTTTTTTTTTTTAGTTTCTTGGTGAAAACACTGAGCGTGAAAAAATCCAGAAAACCTCAGAATCTGACATGGTGATTAAAGCAAAATGATAGACTGTTACAAGCATTACCTAACACAGGGATCAGCCATTTCTTAAAAATGTATTCTAACAAAACATTTATCTTGTACATCATTACGGATTAGATTTTTTCTTGTTGATTTGATTTTATTGTCTTCATTTGCAGGTTTCTGATTTTTTTTAAAAATCATTTTAATATTTTGAATTTATTTTGCTTTATTTTAGTATGCAGTAAATTCCTTTTTTTTCAATTCAATTTAAAATAAAGGTTAAAAAAATTAATCAGTTGTTTGTTAGAAGGGGGAAAAAAAGGCAATTTCTATGTGGAAAAAAAGCCTTCTACAGCAGTGGTTCTCAACCAGGGGCCTTTGACTGACTTATAATAATAAAAAGTAATAACATATTAAAATATAATGTATTATTAATAATATAATTAACATTAAAACAATCTAACAAACCTAATCTAAACCTAATGAAAAAACAATTAAGTTCTTGACACTTCTGTAATCATGAAATTAATGTGGTTAATTAATTTACCTATATAGATAGATAGATAGATAGATAGATAGATAGATAGATAGATTGACAGACAGACAGACAGACAGACAGATAAGCAACATAATATTCAGGTCCCCTATAAAATATAATCTAAAATAATATAACATTTTCTTTTATTATTTTGCTCTATAAAAACATGACTATCAATTACATTTATATATTAATCTGAACACAGTAATGTACAAGACTAATATATGCTGTATTTAGGGCAGATGTAGTGGAGAGTTTCAGATTACAGTATGAGCTACTAAAGTATTTGATGACTGAAATCATAACAAAGCAAACCAAGTAATTATTGAATTCCAAGGAATAAAATCTGTGCAAGTGAATGACAAGAGTGAGCATGAACACACACACGTGATCAAAAAGGAACTCTCTCACCTCTCAGAAACACACTCATGAGATTTCACTCATTTCCATACCAGCACACCACCCCATCTCATCCCTTCTCTCTCGCTCTCTTTCCCTCTCACGTACATACACTCACACTCACAGGAGAGGGAGGAGGAAGTTCAAAGCCTTCCTCTCGATGAAGATGGCGAGGGATGCTTTGATCTCTCTCTGACTAATTTGAAGATGTTCAGTTTAAACCCACAGGGAGCAGAGAGACAGACTCCCATATGCTGCAGTGCTGTACCATTCACTCCTGCACTAATCACATGCTTAGGCGCTCTCTCGAAACGCACTGAGCATGCTCCATGCCGTCCACCTGTATGTGGCACAAACAAGGTACACAACTGGCTGAGGGGCATGTCAATCACGGGATTTCCACAATGTGCCCAGTATGGACAGAACACACTATTACCGTCTCAGCATTAAAACAGTCAATAATAAAAACAACAACTGCAAGCGCAGAAGGCAGGACGTGGGCAAGATGGTAATCGCAGGCTGGGTGCAGACGTTTACTGCAAAAGAAACAGTTTGTTACACCAACATTTCATCAGATCCGCCTGTGACAAAACAAAAGAGTCATCTCTCCTGCTCCTCAATTCCAGCACTGCAGCACCATGCAGATTTTAGAGAGGAGGTATAGAAAGAGAGGGAGGGCTGCATGAATAATTGTTGAAGATATTTTTACTGTGACCCACTTTAAAGTCGAATTCAAACCTCTTAAAGGAGCAGCGCTCTGCTCCTCTCCCATCCCAAGACTGCGGAAAATCACACCGGGTCGGGAACAGCCCTGAGATTCCTGATGAAATTCACAATTTGTTTGAAAACTAAAAGACTTAGGCACTTGTGCGACGTGTGATTTTTTTATTTAGGGTTTTTTAGATGTCTGGAAGACTGGAAATAAACAAAGCTGAAGTAAAATGGCTATGTGAGCGATGTCAGAGCTGTAATTTAAACGTTTGTTAAATGTGAGGGTTCCATTCGAAGCAGTGCAATTTCTGCCCGTATAAATTGTAGGTGTACAGTTTTTCATCTGGCTAAACCGTAATCAGTGAACCTGCGTGGCATTTGTGATTGAAATGCAAAAATATTCTGAATATGGAAAAACTAAATTGAGCCGTTGGACACTGTTACGACCGTTTCAACACCTCAATGTACAGTGAGAGCAGCTCCATTGATGGAGAAGCCATGTCTCCTGTCACACAAACATCTGTCTGGGGGCCCTGGTGTGTGCGGTGCAGGGGACAGATGAGCTGTCGCTGGTCTGATTGATGAGGCTGGTCGATAGAGGACGGTCACCATGGCGATACGAGGTCAGAGAGCCCAGAGAGGTCACTGAATTCATTCCAAAATCTACTGGCGCAAAAACAAACATATTCGGAGAGTGAACAAGCACTTCGGGTAAAGACGAGGAAAGGGTAAACAGACTTTTTGTACCTTATTCTCTAGATATGCATTATTTTCATAACATATCTGAGGAAATATATTATGGTTATATTACGCATATCAAAATAGATATACTATAGATTATATAAATTAATGTTAATAGTTTTAAAACTAACAACATTTCTAATTCTCAAATTATTCAGATTATCACTAGAATGTGTTTAACACGAAAGTATCTTTCATTGAATAGTTTTTACCAAAATTATCACCTTACACTATAACATTTAATAAGCTTTCCTTTATAAAAATGTAAGATAAATATAGAAAAACTGAAATAGAAATACATATTTTTAGGAAACATTACTACTGTCCTGACAGAAAGATCTCACTTTTTATTCATTTAAAGTGTCATGATATTTTGCTAAAATTTTCACATATTTAGAAAAATGAAATGAAAAAGGAGAAAGTGTTCCTGCAGGAAGTTTTTAAGACAGGAGGACAATATTTAATGAAGTAACGCTTTTGTTAAAATGATTTTAGTGCTCCTGTTCAGCACTAGAGCGGGGTTATGGCTTTTATTTATTCATTTAGGATCTCACTCTCCTTCCTTCTCTTCTCTCTATCTATAGTTCTCTCAGCTAAAAAAAGAAGGAATGCCACTGCATCATTCTATAAAACCCTTTCACTCTTCTTAGAAAAAAGACACCTAAACATACACTTCTTACACCTTGCTTCATGTGATCTGGTGTATTATAAAATCATTTTTGTATAAATGTATATGCCAACACACTAGTCATCAAACCAAACACACACACACACACACACACACACACACACACACACATATATATATATATATATATATATATATATATATACATATATATACATATATAAAATACCCTTGAGATGACTTCACAAATGTTCTCTAGCAGATGAGAGACGAGGGATTGTTTTGTGTTTGAAGTTGCACTAAGGCCTTGATTATTATTCTGCAACAGACAAGTGTATGTGCACATGTCTGAGAGATCGGACAGCATATTTAAAGAAGTCCTGCTCATCAAGTCTCCAAAACACCCAGCACATCAGAAACGAAAAACCTAAGGGCCATCTCTAGGAGGAAAATCTCTGTTTGAAACATCACTTACATCTAAAGGGTTTTCATCAACTATTTATGCTGGGAATGTTGAAGCATGCAGAAAAGAATGTGTTAAATGTGCCATAAAACCACAAGAAACTGGCGTGTGAGTGCACACTAACATTATAAGGGTTAACATAAGAGCGTAATTTGAAAGGACAGTTTCTCTCCGGTGTACGCATGTGTATCTGAGCCTGTGTGTGTATCTGATCTGAATATGTAGGTCAAACAACCATATATGGAAAGCCTGAAAATTGCCAACTAGCGTACGCTTGAGTAGACACACTCATACACAGCGGCGCTAAACCCATTCAACTAACGGATCAGATCTTTAAGTGTGGAAGTGTACGGGTTTTGCCCTGCATTAAAACTTTGGCTGTTAGACTTCACAATGTTTTGCACTTGAAGAAAGCTTTGAAACAATCTTTAAATCTTCAAGACAGTAAGAAGCAGGGATGATCTTGTCAACTGCTTACTTCATAATATATATATCTTCCCCTCTCTCATACTTCTCTCTCAGTTATCACTGAAATATTTAAATGAAATTCCTTTTTTTCTGCTGGTTTTTGGAACATCAAATAATGTTTTAATTGGATTTTTTTTTCTGCCATGGTTCGTGTTTGGAGATTTTATTCATCAGGTTTTATTTTTTATTTTTTTGTTCAATCTCAACCTCAGTTGATGAACCGCACGCATTTGTCCTCACAAGTCAGCGTTATCAGACGGAGGAAGAGAGGGAGGGATAGAGAAAAAAGAGATAGAGTCAAATAGAACATCTTGGAGTAGTGCATCGAAGACTAAATGTGTTTGAGCTGTTTGACACACACATAAACACTTGAGACGAGCCCTGCATGCTCCAATCAAACTGTAAATATATGAAAAAAGCTCATTAGCATAGAGACAGGTTTAATCAAATCAGCTGTGGGTACAAATTAGTCAGTGAGAGCATAATGAGTTAGGAATTAATTAGGAACATAATGAGAATACAAAAATATGAGAATCCTGGCATCTGTGCACGATCTTCTGGTCACTAAACTCTTTCTTTATTTCAGTCCTTTGCCAGTGAAAGCAGGATTTGGGTCAAGGAGTACTGGAACAGAATGAAGTTAAATACTGTTGGAATGTGAATATGTCTATAAGACCCTGAAAATGTTCCCAAAAAAAACCTTACCTATGTTATAATTGCATAAAAAAGTAATTAGCGTGACATTATAGCCATTTTATGCAAGGTCATGACAGCTGTTTGCTTTTTACACTGTAACAGAACATTCTGGCCAGAAACTCCACTATATCTCCTGTGTATCAGCAGAACCTTCTGCATGTGTCAAGACACCTCTTTCTCTCAGCCATCACAACACGCCTCATTTGAGGTGTAACCAGGCTCTTACTTTTACTGACAAATTCTTGCTAGGAAAAAAAAAGGAAATAGAGATTGAAAATGATGCAGCTATATTCTTCATTTCTAATCACATTACTCTTCACAATTTATCACAGTATATATCACATCAGTCCTTATATTTTATTACCGTACCCTTCACATCATCAGATTGCTCTTTATAATTGATCACAATACTCATCACATCATCACACTACTCACATTTTATCACAGTGCTCGACAACAAATTGATCCTCATTTTATCACAGTACTCATCACATTGCTCCTTACATTTTATTCCAGTATCCACTACATCATCACACTGCTCCACCCATTTTATCATGGTACTCATTGCATTACTGTGTACATTTTATCCCAGTACTCATCACATCATCATATTAATCCCCACAATTTATCACACATTACTCTTTAAAATGTATCACAACACTCGTCACATCACATCGTCCCTCACATTCCACACAATACTTATAAAGAACCCGTGGAACAGTCTACAATTGCAGACCATTATTGTGTTTATTGTGTACTTCATTGATTATATTTAATAACTTATTTGGCGGCCCTTGTTTAATATTTTCCAGTTTTAGCTGAGTGGATTTGACCTTTGAGGTAGCTTTTTCAGGAAACTCTAATGTGTTTTGTTTTACCATCCAATTTATTGTAAATTTTTTTGTTTTTAATCTCATTTTGTTAGTATCTAAGACATTTTTAAAGATGCCTTCACTAGATTTTTTAGGCTTGCAGTGGACAGATTGTGTTTATAAGTGAGATAAACTAGGTTACTGCTAGCACTGCTATTGCTATTAAAGGGGTCATATGATGCAATGTAAATTTGTCTTTTCCCTTTGGAGTGTAACAAGCTCTTGGTGCATAAAGAAGATCTGTAAAGTTGCAAAGACTAAAGTCTCAAATCCCAAGAGATATACGTCTCGTTCTAACACGCCCCCACACCTTTACATCACTATGTGGAAATATTTGCAAAATGCCGCCCAAATGTTCATGCAAAAGAAGAAAGTGTGATTTCAGTAACCGCAGTTAGCGTTGAAGCAGCCGTGTCAGGGAGATGTTCCTAGGTGAAAGCAAAAGCACTTTATTTATCCTTCCGAAAGTAAATGCATTTAGGAATCTTTAAGATTACTTACAACAGAACAGCAACGCATTTTATGGACTTTGCAGAAAACTACATGTTTGAGAGAGGCGGGGCATAGAGGACCTACAATAATGTACAGTATTTGGAAAATAATGTGTTTTTTGAACATTAAAGCATGTCAACATATTCCGTTACAACAATCACACAAAATAATAATCTTAAAAATAAGCATCATAGGACCCCTGTAATACGTCGGCCTCTGATGTTATGTCTATACATAGTACCTGTGGTTTTAGGTTGTTGTTTTTTCCATGCTCTTAAAACAATCTTATTATTTGCATATTTTGCTCTTTTTTTTCTTTAAACAAACTTTAATTATAATGATTCTCCTAGTGACTACCTGGGTAATCATAATGCTCATCACATCAGTCTTTGTATTCTAATCACACTACTCACATTTTTTAATCACATCATTTTACTCCTCACTTCTTATCAAATACTTTTTAAATATAATCACAGTTTTCTTCACAACTCATAATACTCCTCACACTCAATCAACATATTCTTTACATTAACACATTACTCCATAAATCCCATCACAGTACTAACCACATTCCTTCTCACATTTTATCTCAGTACTGACATACTGACAGTATGGACTCATCACATCTGATTACAATACACTTGATATCCCAATGTTCTTCACGTCACAACACTATTCACCTACAACACTGCTCCTCACGTCTGATCACAATACTCTTTACATTATCACAGTACTCTTCCATGCTCTACTCAAATCTACTGTTTTGCTCCTAATGCCACATTCCTTCTTAAATCTCATACAGTAGTGATAAAACTAGACACCAAACAAGACTAGTTAATGAAACCTCAATTGTGAATGTAAATGAGCTGTGCTGAAGAATAGGCGGTGATTGTCACCGAGCTTTGGGCTCTCAGACAGGAGCGGGTGATCAGGCAGGTGGCTCAGCTGTGGCACTAACGAGCCACTAACGCTTTAACAAGGCTGCTGCCCTCATTTGTTTATGCTAATGATATGAAATTATATTTGTTCTTTTCTCAGTATCAGTGAACAAATGCGCCCGTTCCCCTCCTTCCCCTTCTGTTTGGAATCATGGCACAACAAAGGACCAGGGGTTCAAAGGGGAGGCTTTTGTTTTCTAATTGAGCTAATTAGTTTAATAAGGTCAACTGGTTTGAGATCAAGTTGCAGAGGAATCTGTAGCCTTTTTGATATTTGTATAGTAGCAGGGATTGTTCTTGAATCGGTGCAGTATGCTAAAAAAAAAAAAAAACCTCTGGCTGTGTGATCTGGCAACCCGTTCTCATCAGTCTGCGTATAAATAACACGACTTTACACTTTCTATTTGCGTGTAATGCATACGCCAAATGCCATTTTTGCGTGCATATGATACGCCAATCCTTCCCATTAATTTTGGTGGAGAGCAGATGCGTCCAAATAACACGCATCATCTTCAGCGGCAGTGACGTCACCAGCGAGGCTCGTTCAGTTCACCTGATGCGCGTACACCTTCAAACAGGTAAGCAAGGGTAAATATATTTTTTTCTTCTTCTTTTTGTAATGATATCACGTGGTTAAGCGTATTGTTTTAATTATTTCAGTATTTCTGCATAACGTTAGACAGGGTCGTGTTTTTAAAGGGCAGTTTATGCTCAAATTATGGGTCAGTGGGCTGCTCAGCTAGCCTACCATTGTCATTAGCCTAAGCTAACCTGTACTGTTTATAGACCTGTTGCAGTTTTAAATAAATAATGATGTGACATATGGGTCTTCAGCTTTTAGACATGACTAATACAAGCACAACAAAGCACCCAACCCAATATCGCGTGATAATCGTGATCGTGTAAAAAGTCCACACATTTAGCATATTTTTACAATACTAGCCTAACTTTTGCTTGACCACGTCATGTGTAGCCAATACACACACAGTAACTACAGCATATTTACCATGCTTCTCCTACTGTAACCGTAGTTTTACTCTGGACTTTGTAACGCACATAACCACGACATTTACTATGGGTTTACCGTAGTAACCATAGTTTTACTCTGGTATTTGTATTTACTAACACACAATAACCACGACATTTACTATGGGTTTACCGTAGTAACCATAGTTTTACTCTGGTATTTGTATTTACTAACACACAATAACCACGACATTTACTATGGGTTTACCATAGTAACCATAGTTTTACTCTGGTATTTGTATTTACTAACACACAATAACCACGACATTTACTATGGGTTTACCATAGTAACCATAGTTTTACTCTGGTATTTGTATTTACTAACACACAATAACCACGACATTTACTATGGGTTTACCGTAGTAACCATAGTTTTACTCTGGTATTTGTATTTACTAACACACAATAACCACGACATTTACTATGGGTTTACCATAGTAACCATAGTTTTACTCTGGTATTTGTATTTACTAACACACAATAACCACGACATTTACTATGGGTTTACCATAGTAACCATAGTTTTACTCTGGTATTTGTATTTACTAACACACAATAACCACGACATTTACTATGGGTTTACCGTAGTAACCATAGTTTTACTCTGGTATTTGTATTTACTAACGAACAATAACCACGACATTTACTATGGGTTTACCGTAGTAAACATAGTTTTACTCTGGTATTTGTATTTACTAACACACAATAACCACGACATTTACTATGGGTTTACCATAGTAACCATAGTTTTACTCTGGTATTTGTATTTACTAACGAACAATAACCACAACATTTACTATGGGTTTACCGTAGTAACCATAGTTTTACTCTGGTATTTGTATTTACTAACACACAATAACCACGACATTTACTATGGGTTTACCGTAGTAAACATAGTTTTACTCTGGTATTTGTATTTACTAACGAACAATAACCACAACATTTACTATGGGTTTACCATAGTAACCATAGTTTTACTCTGGTATTTGTATTTACTAACACACAATAACCACGATATTTACTATGGGTTTACCATAGTAACCATAGTTTTACTCTGGTATTTGTATTTACTAACGAACAATAACCACAACATTTACTATGGGTTTACCATAGTAACCATAGTTTTACTCTGGTATTTGTATTTACTAACACACAATAACCACGACATTTACTATGGGTTTACCATAGTAAACATAGTTTTACTCTGGTATTTGTATTTACTAACACACAATAACCACAACATTTACTATGGGTTTACCATAGTAACCATAGTTTTACTCTGGTATTTGTATTTACTAACACACAATAACCACGACATTTACTATGGGTTTACCATAGTAACCATAGTTTTACTCTGGTATTTGTATTTACTAACACACAATAACCACAACACTTACCAGGATTTTACCACAGTAACTGTGTTTTTACTCTACACTATTTGTAAAGCACAGTAACCACTAAGTTTGCCATGCCTTTAATATCTTTTTGTGATGTAATTGTAATTCAGTGTTTTTTCTGTCTTTCAGTTACGTCGGATTACATACTCCACAACAACCTGTAATCCAGCAGATCTTTAAAGAAGCCATCTCTTGTAAAATCTCTCTCTCTCTCGCTCTCTCTCTCGCTCTGCTAGAATTAACAGGGAACTTCAACTCCACGCTCCCAATGCTGATATTGAAGAAGCTGTCAAGGGGGCTGAACAAGTCCTTCAAAGGATCAACCCTTCACAGGTAATGTTGAAGACTCTTAGTTATAACTGATTTGCTTTAATGAACGCATCCTTATATTATGTGTTAATCAAATATTTTGGTCACAGATCATTTTAACACACTGTCTCAACATGTTTATATTTCAGGAAGGCCTGTCATGAGATTTGAATTTGACCATCTTGTGCATTTATGAAGAAGACCAAAAGCTGCAAAGGCAAACACTTCCAATGGTACGTCAGATACATTTTTCTCAGCATTTGATGTTTCTTAAACTTTGGTTCACTTAGCCCATCAGGAAGAACACTCAACAAAGAGCATGTTGTAGTAGTAATAATTCATCCAATAATCATATTATATTGCACAAGCGTACTTGTACAAAATTCTACAACTTTTACTCCTACTGCTGTTATTGGCCATTACCACAGCTCCCATCAGATTGTGCCCATTGTAAGAGTGTTTATATCATGAAGTTTAAATGAAGTCCATTGTATTCTTTATTAATCTTTACAAATTGGTGCCGCCTCTTCCTGTTTCAACAGTACATGATATCTGTCCACACCTCATAGTCTGCCTTTCTTTCTATGGTGATGTTACTGAACACATCTGTCTTAGAAGCAAGAGAATGGAAATCCTAGTTTAACTTTTCAAGTGCTACAAATCAGATCTTCAATGAATTTGGGCAATCAGATCACTTAAAGTTGTTCACACAAAGACCAATAACTATAATGAGAAGTATTTTAGCATCCACACCAACAGACAGTACTGTTCTCTTAAATCTCTTAAATGTTCCCCTCATTCTGTTAAATTTATACACAAAATTCTGCCTTTCTCTGCTTTTTTCACTTCATCTTCATGCTGTACTCCCTCACTCACACATTCTTTTATACTCTGTTGTAAGGCAGAAACTGAGAGTTTGCATGATGGCATTTTCTCAGACGCTGAATCTGATGTGTACAGATGAACTCAGGAGCCTACTAGAGTTGCCAAGGAACTTGTGCTTATTATATCTGCTTTATTTATATTTTTAAACAACAATAATGATTAAACATGGGGTCAATAAATATTTTCTTGTTTTACAGCTGAAGACCAGAAACGCAAAGAAAATCAGTCAAACCAGTCCTAAAGAAATGAGGAATGAACATGGACTTCTTGTGCCCCAAAAGAAAAGACAGAAAGGTGAAAAGTTTCACATTTCCATTTGTATGTCTGAATTCAATGCAGTTATGTGTGGTACAACATTGATGTTGATCTCTCAAAAGACTTTTCAAGTCCGCAGTTATAGTTTTTCACATATACATCTTTTTTATAGCTCCTAAAATAAGCAAATAAGCTGTGCATCATCTCTGTGATTTGGGAAGGAAATGACTGAATATGGTGAGTACTGACACCTGCAACTGTATTCACCAACACTATTACTCTAGAATGGTTATTGCTGTTATTGCTGACTTATTGTTTTGTCTGTTTGTTTGAATTAAGATGAAGCCAGTTGATGAAGATATCAATTGAATGGCCACCGAGTGCATCACTGCTACCTGAACCCATCAGTTATTTTCTGTGAAGACTGCATTCACAAACCGCTCTACTGCGACAGCTCAGATGTTACGGCCTGTAAAAGTAAACATCACAGCTAAACAACGAGAGCTAGTTGTGGTGGGATTCTTTTGGCCAATATCCCCAACAAGAATCAATGTTAAGTCTGGTGCAACAATTATAAATAAAAATACTATATATTGTTTATTGATTTACCATAACCTAAATACATGTTTTGGCCCTCCAGGACATCTAGACCAGGTGGAGTGTGAGGAGGACCGTCAGAGACTCCAGCCAGCCGAGCCATGGATTGCTCTCACTGTTACCATCAGGCAGACGTTATCACAGAACCTACACCAGCAGACAGTGAGACAAGTTCCTTTCACAGGCAATCAGACTGAACTGAACTCATACCAGTAAAACCATACACACCCCACCAACCTCATATGCCCTGCACTCTTATCAGTTATGCTGACTGGACTCAATATTATTATGCACCCTGACATTCTGTTTGCACTAATTCATACCGTGCTTTACTGCAGAGATGTATGTGTACTGTGATTATTATTGTTTTCAATTCATGCTCTCTGTATAGCATAATTTTTAACATATATTGTTCTCTACCTGAATTGAGTCCCTTATATATGTGTGTTTCATATATATATATTCAGAATTTGTATTTCATATATATTCATGAATTAATTCATTTGTCATCCATACTGTCACGCAGAAGTCTGCACCCAAGACTTTCATCACCTGTATACTTGTGTTCATTGTATTGTGACAATAAAGACATTTGATTTAAATTGGTTACATGTCTTTTGTTCATCAGTTGTGCTGTAGGGTGCTGCATAACAACTGCAAAAAAAAAATTATGACATGGAAGATTATGACATGTCCAGGACATGGACAAGCAAGAAGAGGAAGAAAAGCAAGAGAGCTCTAAAAACTTGATGTGATTCTTTGGGGCTCAAGACATTTCACCATGCATGCATTTGCATGGCTTCATCTGATTAGAAAAACATGGTTTTAACATAACCCATTTTTAATATTGTTAAAAATTGTATATCATTTGTCTTAATACACTACTTTAGTTGTCTTTATGTTGTATCCTCCAGTAAAGTACTGCACATGGTGTTGGATAATAAAGTAGGGTGAATATTCTATATTAAGAATGGAGTTTGGTAAATACACCATTTAATTTTGTAAACAATAGATAAATGTGTTTTAATTAAGAAATGAACATTTGGTTACATTAATGACATTCAGTTAGATGAAGGGCAGGCTGAAAGCTGCATTAGAAGATACTGCATGGACTATAATGCTGCAGGAATTTCATGCACAACTGAAGGTGATGGACAAGGGAAAGATCAACATGAATCCAGTACTGTATAATAAGCAAGATGAGCATGCACATTACTGATGTTTAGTACCTGAGGAGGACAAATATGAGGAGTATTTTACACAGAGACACAAATTAGCTCTTAATATTATGATTCTTTGCATTGCATGAATTGTATGGCTTTGCACTATAAACTACACACTCTCTGTACCTTGTCTTACTGAATGACACATTGACACTGTGAAAGTACAATGAAGTGTCACAGTATGTATTGGTTGTTTAAATTGGTGTCTTTGTTTACTTTCAATACTGTATCCTTGCACCTGATGTAATTCAATATTTGGAGCCTATTCCAAATAGGCACTGATGTATATTTTTATGGTTCTATTCTTATTCTGAGATAAACATGACTTACAACTTACATATTTGCAATTTGTTGAAAAGAAAAACTTAAAAATTATGACTCAGCACAGTCTGTTGTCCATGATGAGAAAAGGTATGTGTATGTTTTACTGCCCTTCCATCTTCAAGGGCCCAGTAGAGTCCCCTAGAAGAGCAAAAAAATGTAAATTTCAAATGGCTGTAAATCAAAGTCTGATTATAGTGTCAAAGAAAAAATTGGCAGGACAACTACTTATGCTATGCTAATTAAATAATGTTGGACAGAGTTTTCAAACATATATGGAAAGGTGGTATAAAGGTGTTTAAAAAAGTGCACTTAGTAAAATATCGAATTTCAGCCTGCCTCTTAAATATGTCATTAATGTTTACACAATGAACATGTTTAGATGACCCTTTGTTAAAAAAGATTGCATTTTCCCATTTTTTTAATTATTAAACATTTTAAACTACATTACCCATAAGCCTCTGCCATTCTATCGTTTGAACGCGAGTAATATTAGCGCTGGTATTTGGAGTTTATTGGAGTTGTGCTTAGGGTTAGGGTTACGATTTCGGTAAAGAGGTAATTTCTCACGACATAGCAACACTGCATTGTTAACTGAAGGTGTTACTGACGTAATAATTACAGTCAAACGGACTTTGCAACATTAAGCGGTTTATAATTTGGGTTAAAAGATAGTCCAATCACAACGAGTTCTGCGAGAGCCAAGGGAACGTCAAAGCCAATGGCAACCCAGTTGAGCAGAGGCGTCACACTTACTTGTACATATATGGTCATTTATGCCGGGAGCTTCCGGGTTCCTGTAGTGAATGGACAGAAGCTGCAGTTACCCTGATGCAGCAAGAAATACGTTGATTAAAGGTGTTTTTTGTTTTTGTGTTTTAACGAAGGTATAATGATTCCCATTGTATTGAATAGGCTACATTGTTTACACTAATATTAGTGTACAGTACTTAAACTCAAAAGTTTGCATATACTGTGTGAAAAATAAATGTCAAAATGTTTCATTTGCTTAAAAAAAACACCTCTGAAGATTATTTAAACACAATATTTTTCTACTACTCAATTTTCCTTCTGTAATATTTACAATGTATTTATAGTGTATTAAAGGTAAACAATTTATCACATCTACGTTTCATGGAAATGGACCCTAAAAACTTGCCATTCTTAGATCCACCAGTTGAACTATAGGAATAGAAAACAAACAAACAAACATCATGACATCAATCACTCATTGTCTAGTCATTTTACAGTGTTTATTGATATGTCAAACTTTTCGCAGATAAACATAGTGCCCAGAACAGTCTCTCTCCAGTTTATTCCACTATGAAAAAAAAAGAAAAGTTGATAAAAAAAAATGCATAGAGGTAACTAAGTGAAAACAAACAAACAAAATTGCAACAGAAACTCCCTTCAAAAAGCATAAGTTTAATATTCAAAAATAAAAAGGGAATTTGTTTACAGAAATCCTGACAAAAGATGCCAAAGAATAATCAAGGCTACAGTTGAAAATATATTGTTTTCTTCCCTTTATCAACCAAATAGGCAAAAATGATTAAGAACAATGCTCCAATATTTTACAATTATCACCTTTAAAAACATATATCCTGTAATCATTGTTTGCTTCTATTGTGAATAAATGCAAAACAAATAAATGGTTAATAATAATTATTATTATTATGTGTATATATATATATATATACAGGAGTGCTTATAGTAGAGATTGGAGTGATGAATGTAGAGCAAAAATGAATACAAGCAGCAATGCTAAGACTGGAGGTTGGCAGTAAAGGACTGAGAGCAGATGTGTCACACAAGAGAAGAAGATCTGGAAGCTTTTGAATGGGCTGATATTGTGAAGAGCTGATGAAGAATGATTAAGTAATCTGTGAGATATCCTGCAAGAAGAAACAAAGATAATTTATCACATTATGAACAACAAAAACACTGACAACAACAAATGGCAGAATACAACATACTGTAACTGCAGTGTGCATAGCAGTAATTGTACAGTATTGTCTGTTGGTGTGGATGCTAAAATACTTCTCATTATAGTTATTGGTCTTTGTGTGAACAACTTTAAGTGATCTGATTGCCCAAATTCATTGAAGATCTGATGTGTAGCACTTGAAAAGTTAAACTAGGATTTCCATTCTCTTGCTTCTAAGACAGATGTGTTCAGTAACATCACCATAGAAAGAAAGGCAGACTATGAGGTGTGGACAGATATCATGTACTGTTGAAACAGGAAGAGGCGGCACCAATTTGTAAAGATTAATAAAGAATACAATGGACTTCATTTAAACTTCATGATATAAACACTCTTACAATGGGCACAATCTGATGGGAGCTGTGGTAATGGCCAATAACAGCAGTAGGAGTAAAAGTTGTAGAATTTTGTACAAGTACGCTTGTGCAATATAATATGATTATTGGATGAATTATTACTACTACAACATGCTCTTTGTTGAGTGTTCTTCCTGATGGGCTAAGTGAACCAAAGTTTAAGAAACATCAAATGCTGAGAAAAATGTATCTGACGTACCATTGGAAGTGTTTGCCTTTGCAGCTTTTGGTCTTCTTCATAAATGCACAAGATGGTCAAATTCAAATCTCATGACAGGCCTTCCTGAAATATAAACATGTTGAGACAGTGTGTTAAAATGATCTGTGACCAAAATATTTGATTAACACATAATATAAGGATGCGTTCATTAAAGCAAATCAGTTATAACTAAGAGTCTTCAACATTACCTGTGAAGGGTTGATCCTTTGAAGGACTTGTTCAGCCCCCTTGACAGCTTCTTCAATATCAGCATTGGGAGCGTGGAGTTGAAGTTCCCTGTTAATTCTAGCAGAGCGAGAGAGAGAGCGAGAGAGAGAGAGATTTTACAAGAGATGGCTTCTTTAAAGATCTGCTGGATTACAGGTTGTTGTGGAGTATGTAATCCGACGTAACTGAAAGACAGAAAAAACACTGAATTACAATTACATCACAAAAAGATATTAAAGGCATGGCAAACTTAGTGGTTACTGTGCTTTACAAATAGTGTAGAGTAAAAACACAGTTACTGTGGTAAAATCCTGGTAAGTGTTGTGGTTATTGTGTGTTAGTAAATACAAATACCAGAGTAAAACTATGGTTACTATGGTAAACCCATAGTAAATGTCGTGGTTATTGTGTGTTAGTAAATACAAATACCAGAGTAAAACTATGGTTACTACGGTAAACCCATAGTAAATGTTGTGGTTATTGTTCGTTAGTAAATACAAATACCAGAGTAAAACTATGGTTACTACGGTAAACCCATAGTAAATGTTGTGGTTATTGTGTGTTAGTAAATACAAATACCAGAGTAAAACTATGGTTACTATGGTAAACCCATAGTAAATGTCGTGGTTATTGTGTGTTAGTAAATACAAATACCAGAGTAAAACTATGGTTACTATGGTAAACCCATAGTAAATGTCGTGGTTATTGTGTGTTAGTAAATACAAATACCAGAGTAAAACTATGTTTACTACGGTAAACCCATAGTAAATGTCGTGGTTATTGTGTGTTAGTAAATACAAATACCAGAGTAAAACTATGTTTACTACGGTAAACCCATAGTAAATGTCGTGGTTATTGTGTGTTAGTAAATACAAATACCAGAGTAAAACTATGGTTACTATGGTAAACCCATAGTAAATGTCGTGGTTATTGTGTGTTAGTAAATACAAATACCAGAGTAAAACTATGTTTACTATGGTAAACCCATAGTAAATGTCGTGGTTATTGTGTGTTAGTAAATACAAATACCAGAGTAAAACTATGTTTACTACGGTAAACCCATAGTAAATGTCGTGGTTATTGTGTGTTAGTAAATACAAATACCAGAGTAAAACTATGTTTACTACGGTAAACCCATAGTAAATGTCGTGGTTATTGTGTGTTAGTAAATACAAATACCAGAGTAAAACTATGTTTACTACGGTAAACCCATAGTAAATGTCGTGGTTATTGTTCGTTAGTAAATACAAATACCAGAGTAAAACTATGGTTACTACGGTAAACCCATAGTAAATGTCGTGGTTATTGTGTGTTAGTAAATACAAATACCAGAGTAAAACTATGGTTACTATGGTAAACCCATAGTAAATGTCGTGGTTATTGTGTGTTAGTAAATACAAATACCAGAGTAAAACTATGGTTACTATGGTAAACCCATAGTAAATGTCGTGGTTATTGTGTGTTAGTAAATACAAATACCAGAGTAAAACTATGTTTACTACGGTAAACCCATAGTAAATGTCGTGGTTATTGTTCGTTAGTAAATACAAATACCAGAGTAAAACTATGGTTACTATGGTAAACCCATAGTAAATGTCGTGGTTATTGTGTGTTAGTAAATACAAATACCAGAGTAAAACTATGTTTACTACGGTAAACCCATAGTAAATGTCGTGGTTATTGTGTGTTAGTAAATACAAATACCAGAGTAAAACTATGTTTACTACGGTAAACCCATAGTAAATGTCGTGGTTATTGTTCGTTAGTAAATACAAATACCAGAGTAAAACTATGGTTACTACGGTAAACCCATAGTAAATGTCGTGGTTATTGTGTGTTAGTAAATACAAATACCAGAGTAAAACTATGGTTACTATGGTAAACCCATAGTAAATGTCGTGGTTATTGTGTGTTAGTAAATACAAATACCAGAGTAAAACTATGGTTACTATGGTAAACCCATAGTAAATGTCGTGGTTATTGTGTGTTAGTAAATACAAATACCAGAGTAAAACTATGTTTACTACGGTAAACCCATAGTAAATGTCGTGGTTATTGTTCGTTAGTAAATACAAATACCAGAGTAAAACTATGGTTACTACGGTAAACCCATAGTAAATGTCGTGGTTATTGTGTGTTAGTAAATACAAATACCAGAGTAAAACTATGGTTACTATGGTAAACCCATAGTAAATGTCGTGGTTATTGTGTGTTAGTAAATACAAATACCAGAGTAAAACTATGGTTACTATGGTAAACCCATAGTAAATGTTGTGGTTATTGTTCGTTAGTAAATACAAATACCAGAGTAAAACTATGGTTACTACGGTAAACCCATAGTAAATGTCGTGGTTATTGTGTGTTAGTAAATACAAATACCAGAGTAAAACTATGGTTACTACGGTAAACCCATAGTAAATGTCGTGGTTATTGTGTGTTAGTAAATACAAATACCAGAGTAAAACTATGGTTACTACGGTAAACCCATAGTAAATGTCGTGGTTATTGTGTGTTAGTAAATACAAATACCAGAGTAAAACTATGGTTACTATGGTAAACCCATAGTAAATGTCGTGGTTATTGTGTGTTAGTAAATACAAATACCAGAGTAAAACTATGGTTACTACGGTAAACCCATAGTAAATGTCGTGGTTATTGTTCGTTAGTAAATACAAATACCAGAGTAAAACTATGGTTACTATGGTAAACCCATAGTAAATGTCGTGGTTATTGTGTGTTAGTAAATACAAATACCAGAGTAAAACTATGGTTACTATGGTAAACCCATAGTAAATGTCGTGGTTATTGTGTGTTAGTAAATACAAATACCAGAGTAAAACTATGGTTACTATGGTAAACCCATAGTAAATGTTGTGGTTATTGTTCGTTAGTAAATACAAATACCAGAGTAAAACTATGGTTACTATGGTAAACCCATAGTAAATGTCGTGGTTATTGTGTGTTAGTAAATACAAATACCAGAGTAAAACTATGGTTACTATGGTAAACCCATAGTAAATGTCGTGGTTATTGTGTGTTAGTAAATACAAATACCAGAGTAAAACTATGGTTACTATGGTAAACCCATAGTAAATGTTGTGGTTATTGTTCGTTAGTAAATACAAATACCAGAGTAAAACTATGGTTACTATGGTAAACCCATAGTAAATGTCGTGGTTATTGTGTGTTAGTAAATACAAATACCAGAGTAAAACTATGGTTACTATGGTAAACCCATAGTAAATGTTGTGGTTATTGTTCGTTAGTAAATACAAATACCAGAGTAAAACTATGGTTACTACGGTAAACCCATAGTAAATGTCGTGGTTATTGTGTGTTAGTAAATACAAATACCAGAGTAAAACTATGGTTACTATGGTAAACCCATAGTAAATGTCGTGGTTATTGTTCGTTAGTAAATACAAATACCAGAGTAAAACTATGTTTACTACGGTAAACCCATAGTAAATGTCGTGGTTATTGTGTGTTAGTAAATACAAATACCAAAGTAAAACTATGGTTACTACGGTAAACCCATAGTAAATGTCGTGGTTATTGTGTGTTAGTAAATACAAATACCAGAGTAAAACTATGGTTACTATGGTAAACCCATAGTAAATGTCGTGGTTATTGTGTGTTAGTAAATACAAATACCAGAGTAAAACTATGGTTACTATGGTAAACCCATAGTAAATGTCGTGGTTATTGTGTGTTAGTAAATACAAATACCAGAGTAAAACTATGGTTACTACGGTAAACCCATAGTAAATGTTGTGGTTATTGTTCGTTAGTAAATACAAATACCAGAGTAAAACTATGGTTACTATGGTAAACCCATAGTAAATGTCGTGGTTATTGTGTGTTAGTAAATACAAATACCAGAGTAAAACTATGGTTACTATGGTAAACCCATAGTAAATGTCGTGGTTATTGTGTGTTAGTAAATACAAATACCAGAGTAAAACTATGGTTACTATGGTAAACCCATAGTAAATGTTGTGGTTATTGTTCGTTAGTAAATACAAATACCAGAGTAAAACTATGGTTACTATGGTAAACCCATAGTAAATGTCGTGGTTATTGTGTGTTAGTAAATACAAATACCAGAGTAAAACTATGGTTACTATGGTAAACCCATAGTAAATGTCGTGGTTATTGTGTGTTAGTAAATACAAATACCAGAGTAAAACTATGGTTACTATGGTAAACCCATAGTAAATGTCGTGGTTATTGTGTGTTAGTAAATACAAATACCAGAGTAAAACTATGGTTACTATGGTAAACCCATAGTAAATGTCGTGGTTATTGTGTGTTAGTAAATACAAATACCAGAGTAAAACTATGGTTACTATGGTAAACCCATAGTAAATGTCGTGGTTATTGTGTGTTAGTAAATACAAATACCAGAGTAAAACTATGGTTACTATGGTAAACCCATAGTAAATGTCGTGGTTATTGTGTGTTAGTAAATACAAATACCAGAGTAAAACTATGGTTACTATGGTAAACCCATAGTAAATGTCGTGGTTATTGTGTGTTAGTAAATACAAATACCAGAGTAAAACTATGGTTACTATGGTAAACCCATAGTAAATGTCGTGGTTATTGTGTGTTAGTAAATACAAATACCAGAGTAAAACTATGGTTACTATGGTAAACCCATAGTAAATGTTGTGGTTATTGTTCGTTAGTAAATACAAATACCAGAGTAAAACTATGGTTACTACGGTAAACCCATAGTAAATGTCGTGGTTATTGTGTGTTAGTAAATACAAATACCAGAGTAAAACTATGGTTACTATGGTAAACCCATAGTAAATGTCGTGGTTATTGTGTGTTAGTAAATACAAATACCAGAGTAAAACTATGGTTACTACGGTAAACCCATAGTAAATGTTGTGGTTATTGTTCGTTAGTAAATACAAATACCAGAGTAAAACTATGGTTACTACGGTAAACCCATAGTAAATGTCGTGGTTATTGTGTGTTAGTAAATACAAATACCAGAGTAAAACTATGGTTACTATGGTAAACCCATAGTAAATGTCGTGGTTATTGTGTGTTAGTAAATACAAATACCAGAGTAAAACTATGTTTACTACGGTAAACCCATAGTAAATGTCGTGGTTATTGTGTGTTAGTAAATACAAATACCAGAGTAAAACTATGTTTACTACGGTAAACCCATAGTAAATGTCGTGGTTATTGTGTGTTAGTAAATACAAATACCAGAGTAAAACTATGGTTACTATGGTAAACCCATAGTAAATGTTGTGGTTATTGTGTGTTAGTAAATACAAATACCAGAGTAAAACTATGGTTACTACGGTAAACCCATAGTAAATGTCGTGGTTATTGTGTGTTAGTAAATACAAATACCAGAGTAAAACTATGGTTACTATGGTAAACCCATAGTAAATGTTGTGGTTATTGTGTGTTAGTAAATACAAATACCAGAGTAAAACTATGGTTACTACGGTAAACCCATAGTAAATGTCGTGGTTATTGTGTGTTAGTAAATACAAATACCAGAGTAAAACTATGTTTACTATGGTAAACCCATAGTAAATGTCGTGGTTATTGTGTGTTAGTAAATACAAATACCAGAGTAAAACTATGTTTACTACGGTAAACCCATAGTAAATGTCGTGGTTATTGTGTGTTAGTAAATACAAATACCAGAGTAAAACTATGTTTACTACGGTAAACCCATAGTAAATGTCGTGGTTATTGTTCGTTAGTAAATACAAATACCAGAGTAAAACTATGGTTACTACGGTAAACCCATAGTAAATGTCGTGGTTATTGTGTGTTAGTAAATACAAATACCAGAGTAAAACTATGGTTACTATGGTAAACCCATAGTAAATGTTGTGGTTATTGTTCGTTAGTAAATACAAATACCAGAGTAAAACTATGGTTACTACGGTAAACCCATAGTAAATGTCGTGGTTATTGTGTGTTAGTAAATACAAATACCAGAGTAAAACTATGTTTACTACGGTAAACCCATAGTAAATGTCGTGGTTATTGTTCGTTAGTAAATACAAATACCAGAGTAAAACTATGGTTACTATGGTAAACCCATAGTAAATGTCGTGGTTATTGTGTGTTAGTAAATACAAATACCAGAGTAAAACTATGGTTACTATGGTAAACCCATAGTAAATGTCGTGGTTATTGTGTGTTAGTAAATACAAATACCAGAGTAAAACTATGGTTACTACGGTAAACCCATAGTAAATGTCGTGGTTATTGTGTGTTAGTAAATACAAATACCAGAGTAAAACTATGGTTACTACGGTAAACCCATAGTAAATGTCGTGGTTATTGTGTGTTAGTAAATACAAATACCAGAGTAAAACTATGGTTACTATGGTAAACCCATAGTAAATGTCGTGGTTATTGTGTGTTAGTAAATACAAATACCAGAGTAAAACTATGGTTACTATGGTAAACCCATAGTAAATGTCGTGGTTATTGTGTGTTAGTAAATACAAATACCAGAGTAAAACTATGGTTACTATGGTAAACCCATAGTAAATGTCGTGGTTATTGTTCGTTAGTAAATACAAATACCAGAGTAAAACTATGGTTACTACGGTAAACCCATAGTAAATGTCGTGGTTATTGTGTGTTAGTAAATACAAATACCAGAGTAAAACTATGGTTACTATGGTAAACCCATAGTAAATGTCGTGGTTATTGTTCGTTAGTAAATACAAATACCAGAGTAAAACTATGGTTACTACGGTAAACCCATAGTAAATGTCGTGGTTATTGTGTGTTAGTAAATACAAATACCAAAGTAAAACTATGGTTACTATGGTAAACCCATAGTAAATGTCGTGGTTATTGTTCGTTAGTAAATACAAATACCAGAGTAAAACTATGGTTACTATGGTAAACCCATAGTAAATGTCGTGGTTATTGTGTGTTAGTAAATACAAATACCAGAGTAAAACTATGGTTACTATGGTAAACCCATAGTAAATGTCGTGGTTATTGTGTGTTAGTAAATACAAATACCAGAGTAAAACTATGGTTACTACGGTAAACCCATAGTAAATGTCGTGGTTATGTGCGTTACAAAGTCCAGAGTAAAACTACGGTTACAGTAGGAGAAGCATGGTAAATATGCTGTAGTTACTGTGTGTGTATTGGCTACACATGACGTGGTCAAGCAAAAGTTAGGCTAGTATTGTAAAAATATGCTAAATGTGTGGACTTTTTACACGATCACGATTATCACGCGATATTGGGTTGGGTGCTTTGTTGTGCTTGTATTAGTCATGTCTAAAAGCTGAAGACCCATATGTCACATCATTATTTATTTAAAACTGCAACAGGTCTATAAACAGTACAGGTTAGCTTAGGCTAATGACAATGGTAGGCTAGCTGAGCAGCCCACTGACCCATAATTGGAGCATAAACTGCCCTTTAAAAACACGACCCTGTCTAACGTGATGCAGAAATACTGAAATAATTAAAACAATACGCTTAACCACGTGATATCATTACAAAAAGAAGAAGAAAAAAATATATTTACCCTTGCTTACCTGTTTGAAGGTGTACGCGCATCAGGTGAACTGAACGAGCCTCGCTGGTGACGTCACTGCCGCTGAAGATGATGCGTGTTATTTGGACGCATCTGCTCTCCACCAAAATTAATGGGAAGGATTGGCGTATCATATGCACGCAAAAATGGCATTTGGCGTATGCATTACACGCAAATAGAAAGTGTAAAGTCGTGTTATTTATACGCAGACTGATGAGAACGGGTTGGATCTGGCCAACTAGACGAGGCGCCTTCACAATTAAGAGCGTTTTAGAATTCCTTATAATTGGAATTCCAGCCCATTATAAGAAATAATCACCCTTCTAGGGTTTAAAGCAGCATGTGTGTGTGTTTGAGACTTCACTATCATACAGGAGGTTATTTCTTTATTCAGACAGACTGGTCCTGGCTATGCTGTGTGTTCACCATTGAGTGAGCATTCAGTGATGTGAAACCAGCTTGTGCCTGCTCCGCGCTGATAACTTCACAGCAAAGAGATGGCAGCCGACTCAGACTTCTTCTTTTCACCACTGCTGTTATTAATAAAGGAGGGGGTGCTCTTTAATTGGACGCACTGTCCCTCAAAGAAAAATCTGTAACAATAATTTCAGGCAATATTCCACTGCAAGCGGAATTAATAATTATATGATTATGCATAGAGAAACAAGGCAAATTCACATGCACACACATATGCAGAAAGTCATTGATGTACTACACTGGACTCTAAACACTGAGTAAAGGAGTTTAATGAGTCTCGTTTTTGAAACAGAGAGAACGTGACTCACTGTCCTGAGGCTTTGGAGAGAGCTGGGTCCCTTGAGAGAGGGGGAGTTCACGTTTCTGAGATGTGTAAGGACTATTAAAGTAAAGGGAACTAAATTATGCTTGACCAGTGAAGACCTGCAAATGCTGAACTGTAAAATGAATAAATAAACAACAATTTTAATGAAAAGGGAAGTGCACACTGACCTGCACTGAAAGAAAATATTGATAGATTTGTTTTCAAATTTGATTTCTGTAAAACGTTGTCGTCAGTGTTGACAAGATGAATTTTACAGCAGTCCCACTTATCACTTCTGAGCTGGTTTGTGATATTTAGGTGAGAATATTAAAATATGGAAGTGTGTGTGAGTGGTGGGTAATCTGCGGGGTGGGATGAGGTTGGGATTGGTTGTTGTCACACTTGTCCTGCGTGAAGAGCCGCTGTAGGGTGCAGAACTGCAGCGATAGGCCAAGCTCATTAAAATACAGACAGTCAGAAACAAAAGCATGCATACACTCACTGTGGCGTGTTCCTGTGTGATAACCGGCACAATCCCTCATCTGAATTAGCCAGCCTTTGTAGTCTCATACACACACAAATGTATACATGCAAAGGTGCACACATGCATTTGACATACTATAGACAGTAATATACTTTGACAAGAAGGAGATATGAAATGCAAAAATCTGCTTCAAAATGATACAGAAAAAAATGAACATGTACTTGTGTTCATTAACATCACTTGCTAAATAAAAAATATTCATTTTTCCAATAAAAGAATATTTTTTTAAATGCAAAATGTCAAAACAAGAAAAGAAAAAAATAATATATCTTACGATTAGATTTTTCACCCTAAAGGCCAACAGTTTTTCCCCTTTTTTATATCCAAAACCTCGTTATATTTGTTAGATTTATAGTTTTAACTATTTCTGGTTTTATAGTCTAATGAAACTTGGCTCCTTAAGTTCATTTATAGATTAAGATTATTAATAACAAATATCACAAATAGTTAACATGAACATTAAGTAGAAAAATATAAATGCATAAAATAAACATAAAATGTAATAGTTTAAAATAATAAAAGCATAACAAATATTTTTTATTGAAATATCATTTTAAACCTTTCAGCATTGAAACACCAGCCAGATTCAGTGGATGTCAAGACCAACCAAGCAGACAAGAATTAACATAGAATATAAAGTAATGTGTCGTTTTTTTTTGTTTGTTTTTTTTTTAGAAAAAAAAATATAAATGTCATGAACAACTTGGAGCCATTCCTCTACATATTTTAATTATGTGTCTAGTTTGCAACTAACCTTAGCTTTCTCACTTGCACCCACATACTGCAACTGCAAGCTTCACCACTGTACATACATGTGCTTTGTCTTATTTAACAGAACATAGCGACCACCTTTGCCTCTGCTCATAAATGTGCCATCAAAATATAAACATAAATAGTACAAAAATAAAATAGTACATTTCTTCCGGTCTTGTTCTAGCAGGTTAACAGAATAAACTACAATCCTAAATCAATCTGCAAACTGCTTTACAACATTGCAACAAAAAAACCTGTTCATACTACTGTGTGACCAGTATATCTTATATGACCACTATAGTGAGAGAATAGTGAGAGAGAGAGAGAGAGAAAGAGAGAGAGAGGAGGCTTGTCTTCGGCACAATAAATATAAGAGGGTGAGGTGGGATGGGGGGAACGTGGCCCCCCGCATCCATCCCTCTACCCAAGGCTGGGCCCCAAGGACACCGCTGTGTGATTGGCCACCTTCAGGACAGGAAATCGAAGAAGAGCGAAGAGACAGAAAAGGTGTGATTTCACTAGCTAAATTACCCACGGGACTGATGAGAGAAACGAATCGGCGAGTGAGAGTCCTGCATCAAGAAGCCAGTATCACAGCACATCTCTTAGTCTAAAATATGAGCCTATCGTGGAACAAAATACAGTGTTTCTGTACATTGTCATAACTTAAACCACCCAACAAAAACTAACCCAATGCATCATTTAACAGGCATAAAATAACTATGAAAGGTTTTTTCACCCTGTCGCCATGAGCAAATCGTGAGCGCTCGTGCTATCAGAGATAAACACTGGTGCGCCCTGCAACATGACCCAATGTCAAACATCCAACCGAGATTTGAAGCAAGGTCACTCCAGTTCTCCTTTCACCTCTCTTGCTCTCTTTCACACTCTCCTTCACTCTGTCACTCATGTTTCGCAGTCATTTCACTGTATCAGAGCATCTGTCTGTAAACAGATAAATGATAGCCTATCTGGCTCTGTTCAGAGAGATAAGACTTTCATTTCTCTCCTGCTCTGTCTCTTTAACTCTCACCCACCCTGCCTTTTTTTTGACAGATTCAGATGTTAAAGGAATGGTTTCCTCAAAAATGATCATCTCACCATCATGTTGCTTTAAATCCTGAAAGACTGAAAGTCAAGCCATCGTCTAGTTGTCTAACAATGTCCACTGGTGAATTTACATACATTGCTGGAGAAATATGACACGTTTTCTCTCCCTGAAAGTCCTAAAATTCCCAGCACAGTGTTATTACTCAAATTCTGACTTTATGTGGTGGTAATGGCATCTTTTAAATTAGATGGCTGACTATGTCTTGCTAAGGCTAATTTCATAGTATTTTTGTATCTTAAATAGACACAACTAAATACTATTGGTACACCTTTTGCATTATTTGAGAAAATTACAGCTTGAATGAAAAAGATGCACAAAAATGGTTCTAAGGATATTTATCTTTTTTTTTATTATTATTTTTTTTTACAATTATTTTCATACTTCACATTTATAATTTTATCTATAAGCTCAAGCTTTATTCAGTATTATCAAGTTTCATTTATTCTGTGAGCTGGAAATGATGGCATAACTGAGAGCCATAATTTAAAAATAATATATACATTATTTGAACACAAATGTTTTTAACAACATATTTGTTTAGATCAAAATTTGCTTAGATTAGTTTCCCAATTTGTTTGCCATTATTTTTTTATTTTTTTTTAACAAATTGAAAGCCTAGCTGGCACAAGAGCAAAACAATAAAATATACTCATAAATGGGATTTGAAATGAGCAAATATAAATAATGAAGGAATGTAGAAGGTTTTTCTTTTTAAAAATCAAACGCTGGGACAATAAAAGTCCCCAAAGATGAAGAACCCCACCTTGGATGGGTCTGAGGTGACATGAGGCTCAGGAATTTCAATTTTTAGGTGAACTATCCCTTTAAGAGTGCCATATTAGAAATATTAAGGCTTTGCAGAGTATTGATTGAAGCAGTACACATCTGCAGTGCAACCTGGTTCAAATCTGATTCAAACCAGCAAAGGTCTCACTATAGTTTCAACAATTAAACAATACAGCTTAAATTTCAGCCAACCTCCCACTGTTCTTCCCTATTGTTCTTAACAAATGCTCTTCAACTTGATCTCCATTGCTCTATGTTCACCCCACTCTGTCCTATCCTCTCCCTATCACAGACGCACACAAACACACTCGCACGCATGCTTTTCATATGTAAATATCATTGTGAAGCATCCAGTCTGGTGTTAGCATGCTAAATCAGTGCAGAGTGCATCGTATCATTAGATCAAATTAGAGTCTTTCTGTTTTCTGTTCTTTCTGTTTTCAATTAACAGAGCAATTAAAACCACTGTGGCTTGATTACCAACTAACTGCTGACTCAGGAGCAGATATAAAACAATTGAATCTGAGGATACACATCCAAAACAAACACACACACTGTGTTGATGTTAGCATGATAAACAGCTGAGCATAGCTACTCAAGTACAGCAGTGCATTAAGAAAGCCATTTGTATTATTACTAAACTTTGATTTCACAGTCTGTGTGGATGAGCATGAAAGCTCAGTCCGACTGTGGAGGGAAAATAAGGACGGAAAAGAGAATCCTTTTGCTCATACACAACAATAACAAGAATGAGAACAAATTTACGTGTGTGTGTGTGTGTGTGTGTGTGTGTGTGTGCTTGAGAGCGAGAGAAAGAGAGAGAGAAAAAGATTGTTTGTGCATAGAAACTTGTTTTTGAGGTGGGTTTTAACTAAAATAAATCTATGTACCTCAAGATTCATTCTCCATTTCTCAGAAAATGGATTATCTGAACTAATTAAAGAGATTATTGACTAAAATTATAACAATAAACAACAAAACAATATATGTATAAACATTATGTATAATATTATGTAAATTTGAATATATGTGAAAAATGTAATAAATTTTTTATACAAAGGAAAAAAAATCTCTGAAATTGATTTTCACTTATTAACAAACATAAATATTGATTTTTATATATATGTAAAAAAAAAAAAAAGTATTTGCAAATGGGCAAATTCTAATGATCAAATGTAAACTTTTTTTATTTATATAAATGTGTAAATGCAGAAAAATTTTGTACTCCATCTATAGAAGTCTTAAAAAATTGTAGATATTTGTATTTCTTACATATACTGTATAGAGACAAACAAAAAATATTGAATATAAATAAAATGTACACACACACACACACACACACACACACACACACACACACACAGTATGTGTGATATTGATGTATTACATTGATTCATAACTATAAAATACTGTTATGTGTGTTTTAATACTAATAATATTATACAATACTATATTACATAATATTTATGATTTTTGAGAACTAAAAAACATTTTCCATAGGAGCCAAACCTACATATATCTTTTTGTTTCCATGGCTACTGGCTATACTGCTTGTGGACCATGATGCTGTGCAACACTATATCGACAGAAGTGTGTTGATTTTTATTTAAGTGTTTCTGTACGTCAACAAATCCAGGCCACATTTATACAGATCAAATCCATATGAACTGCACTGAACTGAACTGGACACTACAATGTACTGTATCTAAAGATGACAAAACTGTTAAAATACTTTCAGTCTTTGCTCACTTCACTCTCAGCTGTGAATGTGTGAGTGTCTCAGTGTTAATATCTGGGTATGCTGTGAAACTATACTGTGTGTGTATGCCTGTGTGTTCATACGAGTGTGTTGTATGTAAATTCAATGTGGCCTCGAGGTTTGGGGGGAAAGGGGGGTATGATTCAGCACCAGACACTTGGCACGTGCCTTTCTCCCTCCCTCACACACACACACACACACACACACACACTATGCGTGCACAATAAATCCTCTTTCCCCTGAGGAGCAGTCTGAGGGAGTGATGTGGAGGAGGGATGAGTCAGGTGGGGACCAGCATCCCTCCCCCAGCTCTCCCCTCCATCACCACATTACCCACAAAATGAGACAAATAGAGCCACTCCGCTTGCTTGCTCTGTCTAATTATGTCTAAGAGGTCAGAGTTCACGAGTGGGGGGGTCGAATCTGAATTTTGGGGTGGTATTACATTTGGTATGCAGATCAACACAAGCGTGGCAGTTCTCCGTGCATCTGCGTGTGTTTTCCGTGGGGGTCACAGGCTGTAACGTCTATGTGCGCCAGCCGGCCCGGGGAGCGATGAAAGGTTACAGAGGTCAAGCAAACATGAATATATATATATATATATATATATATATATATATATATATATATATATATATATATATATATATATATATATATATATATATATATATATATATATGTATACAAACCAATACAGATGAATGCGTCACTGCTATTGACCTTCCACCTTAACTGACCTTGACCCCAACACAAGGAAAACAATAATTTTAAAAATAGAAAGAGTCTTCGGGGTGGTCCGTTCAGATTTGGGAATGAATGTTCGGAGGTGGTTTCGATCCCACGGGTTCTTCCCGTCATGGATGTGTCGCTCTTCATCGGAGTGTACTGTCACTGGCAATAACACTCTCAGTGGTGCTGCGGTTCAGCTTCACAGGTTCGTCTGCTCGTGACACACTTCCACAGGAGCACCGCAAAGAGGAGGCGCTGCCGAGCCTCATTCAGGACAGAACCCGAACCAGACCTCAAAATCCACAAAGAACTCCTTGATCTGACTGATGTTGGGCTAGCTTATGGTTGTGGGACATTAGTTGATGGTTGATTTTCATCATCAGAAAAAGCTGGTTGGAAATCTGAGTGCTGGCACAAGGTGGTTGCTAAGATGTGGTTGCTTATTGCAAAAGTCAAACGAGTATATACCAAAGTTTAGACATATCTTCAGTAACAAACTCACAAATCCAACCAATATAGCACCATGTGTTATTTATTCTATTTATATACATTACATTTATATTATTACATATATTACAAACCCATATTTTGTGTATAATACAGATATATTAGAATGCATATCAGTTTTGCCAAAGGAATAAATTACATTTTAAAATATAGATTCGTTTTTTATTTTTTATTACTGTTTTCCTGTATTTCTGATCAAACAAATACAGCCTTGGTGATTACAAGATACTTGTGTCAAAAAACTGGCAACACTTATGACAGATATCACAACGATTGGTATTTTTTGCCAGTTTTATAACCATAAATTTCACCATTTCCCAACTTTTTAAAGTGTTCACCATTTCTTCCACACTGTTGTCAATCCCACAATTCACTGCACAAGCCGTCACCTAGATCCCATAAATAATGAATAGAAAATGTCCAGCTCCACTCACTCCACGCCAGTGGACACATTCTGTTAGAGTTGGGTTTTGTTCAAATCCTTAACTAAGAGTATGAGCAATGGAAATTGTGATGCTTAACTCATCAAGGAATACTAATTAAAGAACAACCAATCAGTGGAGAACTAGATTAAACTCAGGTCAGTGAATTGGCATGGCTGTGCTACTTTAACGTAATCAAGAGATTGGTGCTGCTCGAGCTGGAAGGAGTCCAGGGAGTCAGCAAGAATATAACTGATGACATACATCACGTGTCTCTCCACAGCAAGCTGTGGATATCCTTGATGTGGTGTTCAAGGATGTGTAGTATACACATAGTGAGAGAATATGAGCGTGTGACACATTGCCACAGATTTTGGTGAGTGTGAGAGTGTGCACCAGCACAGTGGCCACCAAAAGTCTCTGTTTTTATGAAACTGCCCTTATCTGCTCATAATCAGATTATGTTCATCACTGCTTGTTGCTTTTTTTACTGTAAACTTGAGTTACAGAGTTAGCTCCAGTCCTTTAATTTGATTGGTGAAGTGGTGTATAACACAGTATAAAAGCACTGGAACTTTTAACTGCTGTAAGTGTGTCAAGCTAAAAGAGCTTCAACTTTACAAAAACAAACACACCTATATACAAGTTTTACTCCATACTGTTATGCAAAAAGGTTAATCTCTTATGTCTTGCTGCTCTGTTTATTAACTTTACAACAATCATGCATTATTTTCTTTCCAGATCACTTTGTTTTAAGGAGTGTGTTTTGTGTGCATGTAAGACGCAGACGTATTAGTCCACCTGCAGGCTAGTTGTCATACAGATGAAAGGGAAACTGGGGAAATTAAACATTTTCTTTAATAGTTTTACAGTATACATAAATATATGTATTTAGACACTTACAATTTGTTAATTTAAATTGATCATAATACACACTTTAATATATGAAGTAAAGGGAGTTGAGGTTAATTGTAAAAACTTCCAAATCTGTCACTGGGGCAGTACCCTAAGGTACAAAATGTACATCTTTGTACTTTATTTATCTATAAATAGTACATATTACTACCTAAACTGTACAAATTATTACCTTTTGAAAGATTACCGCACAAGTGAAAAATTTTGTAACACTAATATTAACCTACTGTCTTTCAAATAAGAGTAAAACACAAAGTAATAAATGCCATGGGTTTAATACTTATATCACTGAATAGTTTTCAATGATTAATAATTATTTTCATTGTCAGGAAAAAATATAGTATGTTCAAAATCTGATAAGTCAATATATTTATATGAAATGGGACAACAACTTTTTTTTACTGGGAAATACACTACTGTTCAAAATTACAGAGACAGTAAATATTGTTACAAGAAATTAATACTTTTATTCAGCAATCACCGGTTTGGATTAATGTCAGGAAGAAGCACCGCAATGCCATTTAACTGAGGCAGTTAAATGCCTCAGTTAAACTGAGAAAATGCCCATCTGCACATGATCTATTAGGATGCCATTTACGTTCTCCACCAGCTGATTAAAAAGTTTTGTCAAGGGCAGCAATGCTTGCACTGTGTGTTTATTGACCTTGAAAAAGCATTCGACCGTGTACCAAGAGAAGAATTGTGGAATTACTTCTGACTGAAAGGAGTACCAGAAAATTACGTCAGAATCATCCATGACATGTACAAGGACTGGCGGACACAAGTTAGATGTGCAGGTGGATTGAGTGACAGTTTTGAAGTGAAGGTTGGTGTCCACCAAGGATCAGTGCTTAGTCCGCTGATTTTCATCACCATCATGGACTGCCTGGGAAACACCATGGGACATGATGTTCGCTGATGATGATGTTCTGTGCAACAAAACAAGAATCGAAGCAGAAGAAAGACTCGAAAGCTGGACCAAAGCCCTAGAGATTAGAGGCATGAAGGTTAGTAAAAAGAAGACTGAGTATATGGCAACAGGGGAAGACACTCAGGACAAGAAGAGCATCAGACTGAGTGGGGAAGAAGTCCCCAGAGCTAAAGAGTTCAAGTACCTGGGATCCACAGTACAAGAAAATGGAGGAAGCAGTAGAGAAGTATGAAAAAGTATCCAAGCAGGATGGAACAGCTGGTAAAAAATGACAAGAGTAATGTGTGATAAGAAGACACCCCACAGAGTAAAAGGAAAACTTTAGAAGAACAGAAGCAGTGGCAGAAACAAAATCACAATAACAACAGATGGAAGAAGCAAAAATGAAGATGCTGCGATTCTCCTTACGACTAACAAAATATTATCGGGAAACAAATGACAATATCAGAAAACAGCTGCAAGTGGATGCATTAAGTAACAAGCTGAGAGTGAACAGACTAAGATGGCATGGTCACATTTTCAGAAGAGATGATGGATACGTTGAAAAGAAAGTCAGATGGATGCACTTCGGTATAAGAAAGAAAGGATGGCCCAAAAGGAGACTTGTGTGAAAGAAGACATAAAGGCCTTGGGCATCAGAGTAGAGGTTACACAAACAGGAGAAGTTGGAGAGGAAGGATATGCACCGGCGACATATATTGGATTTTAAGCCTGTAGAACAAGAAGAAGAATTTTATTTAGCAAAGATGCATTAAATTGATCAAAATCGACAGTTCAGACAAAGGCTACATAACGTTGAAAAGGTTTCCATTTCAAATGTTTCTCTATAACATTCCATTTATCAAATGGTTTAAATATCAAGCAGCACCACTGTTTTCAACACTGCTAATAATCAGAAATGTTTCTTGAGCAGGAAATCAACATATTCGAATGATTTCTGAAGGATCGTGTGACACATAAGACCAGAGTAATGATGCTGAAAATTTCAAAATAATAAATCACATTTTAAAATATATTAAAAGACAAAACAACTGTTGTAAAATTGTAATAATATTTTTGTATATTCATGCTTTACTGTATTTTTGATCAATAAAAGCAAACTTGGTGTGCATAGATGGACAGGCAAACAGAAAATAGACAGAAAATTTGTTACAGTGTTGCTCATTGCTCTTGCCTGAAAGAGACCATATTACAGCCCTCTGCTTCTGTCTATTCTGTTCTGATGGGTAAACCTTCACAAATCAGTGGTAACTGAGAAAATGCCCATCTGCAGATGATCTATTAGGAGTCACAGATCTCTACGCGAACGTTAAAGCAAATTGGAAGCGTTTCAGGTCTCTCTGGCAGTCGTATATTAAGGGGGGAACAGGGGGCGGGGTGTGTGGCCCTGGGTTTTCCCTAACAACATTACAATGAAAAGAACAGGCAGCGAGGAACGACATTGTCATTAACCTCTGCCGCGAATGTAAATCAACGCCCGTTCACGCAAATTATCCCAATTCCACACAACCCTTCTCCAAAGACCCAGCGCGGGGAGCCAATGCACTTTCTTGTAAAGCCTCCAACGCTAATGCATGTTTATTATTCTCTTGCTCCAGTTTAGATTTCTCCTCCATCCTTGTTTTTACACTTTTAATGTAACCCGTTTGGTCATGATTGATATGCATCACTAATGCAGGATGCCTCATCAAAAATAGGCTGAAACAATCGCATAAGGCAATTTTACATCATTATCCTCATCATCATCCTCATCATCCTGAACACAAACATAATGTCATCAGATTCATTATGTTCAGAGTGTCTCAAGCCACATTAGTGCGCAGGGAGACCCGTTTATTCCACATTGACAGTCGTGATGGATGGACAGCTGCTGTCTCTGTGCACGCTCGGTTGGGACGTCGACATATTGCATGTCACACGGAAAGGTAACAAATTCACCAGGACGGCTCGAACCATCTGTCTGTGTGTCCTGGCTTGAACAAAGGGGGTCACCATGAGTCAGGACGCTCTGAACTCTTCTATTGTCCCGTCCTCACAGTGTAACGGGCAGTCCTAAATACCAACAGCTGTAAATGATATTAAAGCGAATACATGGCTGTACTTCAGATATAACAATATGCACGGAAATAAAGTTTGCACATGCTGAATGAAAACAATGTAGACAGAACACAAGCATACTTTGAAACACTGTGAGCTATATAATTGGACAACATGCATAGAAAATGGAGGCAGTTGTTTGGGCCCGCGCTCACAAAGCAAATCAAAATTTTCCAGCGAGCACGATAATCCCTGCACTGTCCTGAGGGAAAATGTCTCTCTCTCTCTCCTTCTCTGTCATTTGAATTCATGTGAGACTCATAACCATCTGGCTGCCGAACAGATTAATTTAAGTTTGAATTAAATATGATCGCTTTTGAATCATTTTGTAGCAGGAAAAAGGCTACCTCCTGAGAACGAAAGAGTACAGAGTTTAAATAATGACCAGATTTCATTCTTTATTCTCTTTTAGTGGATAAATGTGTCACTGGATTTGAGCTTGGACAAGTCCTCGATGGGGAGGACACGCACTGAAATGGTTTATTTAAACACAGAACCAAAAAATATCCTAATGATATTAAATTACAGTCAAATCTTTTGAAAATGACACTTTGTACAGCAACACCCACACAAATCTAGGTTTAGTGAAATAGGAATGAAAAATGATAATCAAACGGTTTGTTATTGACAATATTTTGCAAGCACGCCTCCAAATCTAAAATACTGGCACCATGGGTCGATTTTCAATTATGGTTTTCGATAATAAAGATAAACCAGCAGTCAAAGCTGGTCTTAAAGCAGCCAAACTTGCCCTCCCATCACCCCACTGTTCCCGAGGCTCTAAAACACTTCTCCTGCAGTTAAGCTTTCCATCTCTCTATTCATTTCTTTCGAAAAGAAAACCAAAGAAAACAAGAGGAAGGTCAAATACCTGTCAGAGAGGAACAGAAGGAGAGAGACAATCAATAGTGAATTTGGTGGTTTTACCTGTAATAGCAGCTAATGGTTGTCTGTGAGAAAACTGGTATTGTGTGTGGGTTAATTCGTGTGGGATAAATTGCAAGCGTGTGTACACATGCTACTCGTATTTTTGTAGATATATATGTAGATCGTAAGAAGTAAGTGTTTAGAATGGATTCACTTTTTTTTCTCTCTGTCTCTTGATTCTTCCACCATTTTAGAGCTAAGCACTTCTCTCTGCATACAGTATCACTGCTTCCTGATTCAGGACCAATCAGAGCATGTGTCAGATGAGGATGTTTAATCCTGGTGTAATCTCTCATCTGGGCCACTGGGTGCAGATAGCAGGGACTGTATGTGGAGAAAGAAAGTGACATTCAAAAATGTTCGACATTCAGTAATGTTACAATGCAACAAAGTTTTTTTGCAATTAAAGTGTTTTGTACTTCAGGTTAGGTAAAAGACAGAATATTGGCAATGTTGCACTGCTGCAGTGGCAGGATTTCTGACACTAAATTCTAATTGGTTCCTTTAAAATGGCACTAACCGCATAAAAATGATAGCAAGACTTTTTTCTAAAATATTTTCAAAACACAAAAAAGGACAGATATTGCATACATATTTTATATTGTAGTTATCCAGTCAAAATGTTTGTTGTCACTAAAATAATACTCCATAATATAAAATTGTTATTACATTAAATGTTAATATTTAGCTATTGAGAAATAGAAGTATATTTATGAAAGAAGGAATTAAATAAGGATTTGCACTATAGTTCACTAGGTTAACTAGGTCACAAAATGTAACTCTCTAAAAAAATTATGCTCTTTTTAACTTGCTATGCATCAAAGAGCTCTGAAAAAAACTTGACACTGAAGTTTGGAGCCAGTAAAAACATTTTAAAAATGTTATCAACCCCAAGTTTTTGCTTTAATTCCCTGCTCTTTTAAAGATATAGGAATACAAATATATGTTTTTGTTTTGCAAATTTATCATCACAAACAAAGATTAATAACTGCCCGTATCACAGAAAAGGCCCTCTGCAGGAGGGGCAGGTGTCTCTTCACTGGGGAGATTTGGAAACTTAAGGGGGGAGGTGAGAACAGGGAAACGCAGATGGTAGCTGTGCCCTGACCTTTGAACTCTTTCTCCAGCCGAGGCTTCACAAGCACATGTGTGTGTGAGAGAGGGCAGATAATTAAGTCTGAGTTTTCCGATCACCAAGATTACATCTTGGCACCTTCAGCATTTATCCACATCATGATGACGTTTATACTAGTTTCTTCATAACAAACACATATGCTACTGCTATATTTGAAACAGTAAGTGTCTTTTGTTTTGTGTTTTGTGTTGTGTGTGTGTGTGTTTAAGCATATACTGTATGTATTTCAGGGCAACATCAGTGTGTTTTTCAGCCCCACAGTGATGCAGTGGTACCATATGCATGGCTTTTATGCTACACATGAAGTTATCAGTGACTAACTGGTCTGTGACCTGCTCACTCAGAGACATCATGAAAGGAATTTGGAGAAGAAAAGAACAAATGTGGACAGAGAGATACAAACAGACCAATGAGATGTAAAATAAGACCACAGAATCACTGCCCACAACAAGTAAAGAAAAGAAAAGTTTGAAAAGTGTCTGGAAATCTAGTGGTGTCTGACAAAGCAATGTTTGCTATTGCCTACAATACAGCAACCGTATCACAGAACACCTTAGAACACCTTAGCAACCACACAGGAATTTACATAACCTCGCAGAACACATTGGTAATTGCTCAGAAAACTATGGCAACCACATAGCAACACCCTAGCAAACACACAGAACACCTTAGGAATGCCATTGAACACACCCAAAACACACAAGCATCATCAGAGCAAGTTTACAGGGGCCAGCAACACTTCAGCAAATGTAAAGTTGACTCTATTTTTGGCAGCCATGTTGTGGACTCTGGAGGGACATGTGACTCACAGGTGGATGTATTTATAACACAATGGTGCAGAGTGCACAAATCAAACAGACAGAGCGGATGCCCCGCTTTGAACCGCAGAGGCCACACCCTGCACTGTCATCCGGCCCCGACAGTCTGAATCCAGACAGGATTTTGCTTTCTACCTCACATAAATATACCTCTGTAATACATCAGATGGAATGAACCAAGGGAAGACAAGAGAGGAAATGAGACTGAGCAGGTGGAAGGAGAACTAGACACACCTCTCCTCACCGCTCTCAGAACAGATCCTATTACAGAAGGCCAGGAGGATTTCCCTCCTTCTGCTGAGAGAAGTGAGGATGAGCTCTGAAGATTAGCCGAACATTGACCTAAACACACACAAACACGCTCACACACACATTTACACCGGGGCAACATGTTTCAACCTTTCTGTATGTCGCTACAGTGACTGATGGTTCCATCACAACCTCTCCACACAATTCAGAGAGAAAGTGAAGTGAGGAGAGAGAGGAGGATTCTATTAAGGTGGAACGGCAATAAAATAAACATAGTTTTCCAGCTTCGAACTGGAACCATGGTGGAATATTCTGTGATGTCCACTTCACAGGGCACCTACGTTCGAATACAACAAACGTTTAAAGCCATAAGAGAAACATACAAAATTTGCAGAGCAGGGGGGCGTGAGGACTAGAATTGAGAACCCCTGGTGTTATGCAATATGTTTATGCAGTTTAAGGTTAAAAAACACATGATTTTCCACATACTGTAGATTATAGTTGCTCCTCTATGCCCCCTCTTTCTGTAGATTTTTACAAAGCTCATTGTTCTGAAAATTGAGGTGTACTCTGATTGGCCAGCTATCCATTGCATTGCTATTGCAATGACACAAAATCAATAAAACCCATTACAAATGTGGCATTTGTTGCAATTTTCTGATTATAATGACTTATACTGTCTTTTTGAATCATCAGTGGCAAATTATTTAAATATGAAAACGTACTTACAGGCTGTGAGTCAGAAGCACCAGACTGTCCTTGAAAAGTTGGAACTGCCCAACTTTAATGAAACAGCGTATGTTCCACAGATGCATTGTAGACTACTGGTTCAGGAAACAGTCCTCATCCTCCATAAAATGCGCTGCACACATCTGAATATTTTGGGTTGAGCTGTTCTGGAACAGTGTTGTAAATACAACTTAACCACTGATTTTTAGTTGTGTCCTCTTTTGGAAGGCCAAACAAAGCATGAAACACAAAGTGTCTCAACGACATGGCGGTGGCACCAATGATGAGAATCAAAGTCATGCCTTCATTCTTTGCATGCACATTTGGGTGGTGTTATGCAAATCTTCACACACACTGACATAGCCGTTTTAGGAGGGCCTGGACAAGTCTTAACTTTTATAAAGAATATCTCCTTGGGTTTGAGACTTTAGTCTTTGCAACTTTAGGGATCTTATCTTTGCACAAACAACTTGTAACACTCCAAAGAGAAAGAAAAACTTGAAATTGCATCATATGAACCCTTTAAAGAGAGAGACATACTGAACAGGTAAGTAGGCAGTCATTTCCATATGAATGTGTTTCTAAAGTAAAGAAGCGTGAGAAAACAACAACAAGAAAACTAGCCTGTTCAGCTAAATCAAACAGGAGTGCTCTTAAATACATGAATAAACATGAGCTCTCCCGCCCAGCAGAGAGAGCCGAAAGCGCATCACACCTTTAAGTGAAAAGCTGCCTGGTATTAGGACTTAATGTGGCAAATTGAGTGGCCATTTCAGACACACCACTACACACAAAGAAAACACTCACACACACACACACACACACACACACACACACACCCTGCCATACCATACACAAATACACCAATACAGACAGATTCACACCAAAGCAAACTAAAAACTGTTGCTCAGTAATAATAATAAATAAAAAATTAAATATGTAACAAAAATATTTCCTAATAATAATGGATATTATTATTATAAATATTATTAAACTCTAACAATGTTTTATAATATATAATGTTCATATTTTAATAAATAACATATTCTTTGAGTTTATTATTACTAATATATGCTAATAATAATCATGATTATTATTATTATTATTCTTAGCAGCAATAATTGTCTTTTATTATTATTGCAGAACAACCGTATGCAACAGTAGAAAGAATACAATACTGGATTTGTTTTTCAGTCTGGTAATTTCATGGTATCATTACTGAAAAAATAAAATAAATAAAATATTAGTAATGATATTTGTAATAATAGCTATCATTGTAATTAATATAAAAAAAATCAACTATAAACTATAAAATCTAACAACTATAATTACTGAAAACAAAAGAAATAAATAATATGAATGTTATCATTGTTACTAATATGAATAAATTCTAACAGTTATAAAATTATTTATAAATATGTATATCAATTATTTGTAGAATTTATTATCATTTATTATCTACATGCAAATAAACAATTGATAACAACAGCAATAATTGTCAATCATTTGAAAAAACTGCAAAAATGAAAGAGTGCACTATTAGATTTGTGGTAACACTTTATAATAACTGCATGCTATTAATCATTAGTTAAGCATTAGGAAACAGTTAATTCATCATTTCTAAAGCATTAATAGACATTTATAAACAGTTTATAAAATAATTGTTTTTGATCAATTTATAATTTCTAAATTAAGTATAGCATTATTTACACACCAGTTATTAAGGAGTTGTCAGTGGTTCTTAAGATCACTTAGAAATTGTAAGTAAATGATTAATAAACTATTTAAATGTGCATTCATACATCTTTTTATTCAGACATATAGTAATAGTTACTTATAGTGTTAATAAATGGTTTATTAACATGTATTTCTACTGTAATTCAGGGTTAATTCATGTAGTTGTTAGCTAACTATTTTTGTGAGCTCATCTAAAGTGAGGACTATTTATGCCTTCTAAAGCTTTTACAAATGAGATTTAAAGGTTGTTATTATTTCTATGTTCTGTATCACTGTGTAGTGTTTGTTTCTGTTTTTGGTTTAGAAGATAACTGAGCCTTTAAATATCCTTTATAAATGCTTTACAAGGCATAACTAGTCCTCACTTTAGATGAGCTCACATAAATAGTTAACTGACCACTACTAAATGCTTTATAAACTACCTGAATTGACTACATTTCTTGTGATCTTATGAATCACTGGCAACTCCTAAATAACTGGTTTGTTAAAATGCTATACTTAACTGAGAAATGATAAATTGATCATGAAATTACACATTATATATATGCTTTTAAATAAAGAATAAAGCATGTATATCTGTATTTATAAACTGATTATTACTGTCTATTAATGCTTTATAAATTATGAATTATCTGTTTACTAATGCTTAATTAATGATCAATAGTGTGCAGTTATTATAAAGTGTTAGCGATTTGTTTCTTTAAATATTGTGACTTCATATTATTACTGATGACGATGATGATGATAATCTTGTTCTTATTAGTATTGCTGTCATTTTATATTATATATGATTATATATAACAATGTTCATATATATATGCTTAAACCAGTTATAATTGATATGGTTTGCATGCAGGTAATGTTGTTAATATATATATATATATATATATATATATATATATATATATATATATATATATATATATATATATATATATATATATATATATGTATGTATGTATTTATGTATGTATGTATGTATGTATATATATATATATATATATATATATATATATATATATTAACAACATTACCTGCATGCAAACCATATCAATTATAACTGGTTTAAGCATACATATATGAACACATTGTGAGTTACATAAATCCACATACAGTACATTCTGGGTGGAATGAATCAAAATAACTATTTAGTGGCACTTGGAGGCTGCTAGAGAGAGAATACTCATACACACACATAACATTTAAACAAAAGTGATGAAAACGTGGGAATTAACTTCAAACACCTGGGAGCATGTCCTCATGCAGCTGTCAGTGATGGGCTGGAATCAGGTGATTCTGGGGACACTGAGATCTGAGGGCCGCTGGGCAGCAGGAAAGACCATTAGCACTAAGCAGCGTGTAAGCCGCTCCACTTTAACATGTTAGATAATACACAGCTCAAGAGAATCCTCAACTCAGAATAGCGCTGAGAGAACGGCACAAACACTGCTCTACAGAGCAACACAAGCACATCGTACCACTAGAAAGTCATGCCAACCATCACTATATGCCACAGTGTGTATTTGTTTTGCACTTGATCTGATCTACTTTTTTAAAAATGTATTTATTTGTGTGACCAGGTTTTTCATTAATATTGACATGATTATATTAATAGAGTTATCTTTGCCAAAGCATTGTAAGTTGTAATGTTTTTTTTTAATAAGTATCTAATAAAATTAAATAAAACTTAATTAAAACAATCTCTCTCTCTCTCTCTCTCTCTCTCTCTCTCTCTCTCTCTCTCTCTCAATATATATATATATATATATATATAGATAAGTTGTCATATTTTACCTTTTCTTACAATAAAAAAAATCTGATGATCATATAAATCTACCAACCTATCCAGGAATGTTGTTATAACCCCCCCCCCCCCCCCAAAAAAAAAAACAACAACAATAAAATACACAAACATAAAATAAATCCAAAGGAATTTTCACATCCACATGCACACCCCCATCTCTCTCTCTCTTTTTCTCTCGCCCTCTCTCTCTGCCTGTGGAGAGCTCAGAGAGATGGGCATGGTTGCTAGGTGACCGGTTGTGGTTGCCATGGCAACTTTAAGTGGAACAGCTGGTCCAATCAGCATAAATTGCGGGAAAGCAAAGGCAGAGCCAGAGAGAGAGAGAGAGAGAGAGAGAGAGAGAGGCTGCTGAAGCATGCAGGATAGATCGAAAGAAAGAAGAGAAATAAGGATGAGTGAGAGGAATGAGAGAGGAGAAGAGTAGGAAAGAAGAGGTGAGAAAAAGGATGTAAAAGAGAGAAAAGAAGCAGAAGACGAATAAAGAGCCAGCTTGGAGAAACGGATAAGTGAGTGGAGAGCCAGAAGAGGGAAGGATATGAGGAAACCAGCATCAAATTCAGCAAAAGAAGGAAGTTAAACTCTGGGACGCCATCTTCATACCAAAGAATACTAATCTCATTTTTTAAATTAGCAAACACATATGAATTTCAAAAACTTCATGCCAGAAAACATTTTGCTTCGAGGATGCACAAGTTCAATGGAGAGTTCACTTAAAAAAATTAACATTTTGTCATCATTTATTCACCCTCATCTCCAAACCTGTATGACTTGTGAAAAACAATAGAAGTCAATGGAGTACAGTACAACACTGGACCCCACTGACATTTAACGTCCTTTCAGCTCATGGAGAGGAGATCTGAAATACTAAAACACAAGTGATTATCAAACAAGCTGCATCCAAAATCCATTCCAAGAACACATTTATTCACCTATTTTTGAGTGTGTTAATACACCACGAAGAGTCACCACTGAAGTGTGTCCCTTCTCTCTCTTTGGCTACTTGTGATTCTGAGGAGTGACGTATGATTCATATTTTACAAAGCAAAGACATGAACATGAACCTTCCAGACAGAAGAAGATAAATTCAGGTTTAGAATGTAATCAAGAACCATATGATCCTACATAACTGCACCAACAAAGTATTAAATTTTTTTAAACAATTACAGGCATTTTTTTTCTTCCCCCAAGTCATTAGATAAAAAACAGTAAAGCAATGCACATGTCAGATATTATTCCTTAGCTGACCATATCAGCACATTTTGGGCAATCAAGGTTTCCACAGAGACAAACTAGTAGCTCTCCATGACAACTGAGATGTGTAATGGGTTGAGCCATTAGAAGGACAGGGAACTAGAGGCTATATATGAACTCTTTTAAGTATATATTACTCTGCAGCCAGGACTTTAATCAGCCTGAAGTGGAAGAATGGACCATTTAGACACTACATCTAGGATTCGCTCCAAAACTAACAAAGCTGACTGATTCATAGAGACCCCAGTGCCAGAGGGCCACAGCCAAAACCGTCCCCTAACATCTTCCTCCAATTCTCTTCCTCTTCGCACCCCCAATCAACCCTCTGACCGGGATCCTGCCAGTAAGACGCTCTGTATTGGAGCTCATTGTGTTCGGCTACTGAAGCACATGCGGTAGCAGTTTATAGCACAATAAAACAGCACAACAGCACTCACAGGCTTTAATTGGATATAATAGCCGTAAATAATTCTGATCATTTCACACCTTCTCCCAGATACAGAGTGGAAATTATTTATCAGCCTTTTTCGCCAACTATCACAATTCCCGTCCACACGTTCACAAACACGTACAAGTTATTTCTATATGCATTTGTCTTATTTCACTCGTTGCGAGAAAAGTGAAAGAGCGAGGGTGGGCACGGAGGTGCCGACTCTCTACACAATGAGAGCGGTGTTTTACAGGAGCACGTGTGGCCTGCTGTCACCACTGCAACATTTCATGCACCGAGTCCTGCAGTGCGGACCAGAGAGCGCCATCAAACACCCAATTCTCCTCTAAAAAGCCTGTTTAATACCAGGTCAGCTGACACAACACTGATTTATTTTCTGAGAGGCATGTAAGGCAAAGCGAGAGATCATGAATGCTCACCTCTTCATATTTTATTCATTTTGATACCAAAGCAAGGACATGCTCTTTGAAATGGGAATGAAGTTTGGGCTTGGTGGGATTTTTCTAATGTTTCGAAAGATATCTCATCAAGGCTGCATTTATTTGCTCAAAAATGCTGTAAAAACAGTAATATTGTGAAATATTATAACAATTTTAAAAAGCATGTTTTTTTTTAAATTTTTTTTATATATTGTAATTTACTCCTGTGATGTCAAAGCTGAATTTTCAGCAGCCATTACCTTCGGCCTTCAGTCACATGATCCTTTCAGGATCCCAAATTCAGGATTCTATAGAAAGTTCAAAAGCTTATTCCAGCTTCTTTTTAATTTTAAATATTGATTTATTAAAAAAATAAAAATCTTACTGATACAGTTCAATTAAAGTACAGCTTTATCATAAGTAGCTAATTTTGACATTTACAAAAGATTCAAAAGGTAAAAAGAAAAGTCTTAATTCCTAATTCCTCTGTAAACATCTGCAGCAGGGGAACGTCAAAGCAGTTTATACATTGTGTTGTCAGATGGCCTCTTAAAGAGGCATTCAGAAGTTATTCATATACATCACAAAGGGGATGCTGTACTTACATACATTCTTTGTGTTCTGAGCACCATGTTTAACAATGACGGCGCTCTGAATGGGAAGAAGAAAATCATTCTCTTTATCTCACCTTTTCCTTCTTCCTCTCCCAGGTGAAAGGAAGCAGATATTCTACTTGCTGTACATAATTGGCCTTTTATTGTCACATCAGATTCATATCTCCGTTACACCGTCTAGAGCGCGTGGAGAGGGCCGATAAATACTGGAGAGACAGTCAATGAAACCAATAAAATCACTAAGACCAATCACATCCAATAAAGACAGCCACTCTTAATGTGCTCGGAGTGTCCAACTGCGCCCTCAGACCCCCTTCCCTAGGCCTGTGCAATAATAGTGGCCAGCAGGCCTGTAATGTGGCATGACATCCAAGGCACTGCAGAGCTACTGTAGGCTTTGAGAAGTTAAACACAATACAAATCATATCAGCTTTTACGTTACAAATCCAAGTATGATTGTACAATCAAATCAAAGTAAGATTTCATATATACTTTGTGTGTGTGTATTATTGACGATTAAGGTTCTCAGCTCCCAAACGGATTTAATTCATATATTTATTTGAGCATGGATCATTAAAAGAAATACATGAAATAAATCACAATTAAATAAAAATTCCACCGGTTCATTAAATATCTGGATATCTCCATTGATTGAAAAACAAAAATAAAAATTAGGAGAAAAAAAATTAAGATTTTGTGAGGTCTTTGATGAATATTTTTGATGAACATTTATTTTTGAATATTTTGTAACATTATATATGTCTATACTCTCACTTTTGATTAATTTAATGCATCTTTTTCTTGCAAAAAACAAATCCTAATTCAAAGCATTACATCAAGTAATGAAAATAGAAAATATTCGTGCATTTTTAAATATATGTGGCCTATTGAAGGGAATTTTGTTGTCCACATACACAGCTGCTCATTGTGTCCATGCAAATACTTCAAAGCACAATGCATGTATGTTATTTTTAAGAATTGAATCATGTTGCTGTGACAGCAGGGACACAGAAACTTGAAATGACATGCATTTTGATGTATTATGATGTAAATTATGATGCAATTTTTCTGTAAATGTAAAGGACTGATGACAGATATTTTTTCCTCAGTCAGTCATCTATGTGATGAGTGTGTCTGAATATGTCTGTCCCACAGTTCAGGCCTAAAGGACCTTACCTGAAAAAAAAAAGGAACACGACAAAACCTGACCTTTCAGAACATGTCTGTTTTCATCTCCTTATTCCTTCCCTTCCCCCCTTTAGGTCTTCATCCTTTCTCTCAGAGACCTTGGGAATAAAACAGACAGAGAGAGATGACAACACTGCTATCCAAAAGCCTGCAACATTTTAGCTTCGGAGAGATGGGGAGCTTACGCTGGGATTTCGACCTGTCAGATAATGAGTGTGAGGAGAATGGTATTGAATAGGAATTTAAAAAGTGTGATAATTGTTCAGATCTTCAATTTCTTTATGCGGGAATACCAGGAATGATTAAGACAGTGAGCTTAATATGAAATGATAGTTATATAAAAGAAATGATCGCACATGGGTGAGTGAAGTAGATGGCTAAACATATGTATTTGTAAAAAACATGATACAGACATCCTCTATCTCTGCCTTACAGAGTCTTTATAATATTCATAATTCATAGCTCCTCAAACAGAAAGGTGACCTTTCTTAAACAATTAACAGAAGTGTAACTTCAACGTTTGGAGCCACACACACAATAAAACATAACAAGCACTACACGTCTGAAATGCAGGTGACCGGCCAGCAAACAGTGTGTCCTTAATGAGGGTTTGACGCCGTGCAGCGTGATTCAAGACGACAGACCTTAAAGCAGTGAGGAGAGGCCAAGCTCAAACAGCTGTATGCTAAACCTTCCTAAACAGCTTCTCTCATACACACACACAGCAAAGACAAGCAGTGGTGGGGGCAGCAGAAAATATATGTTTTGTGAGCATCTGCTGGCTCATTTTACTTCATGTGAGTTATGAATGAAGAAAATTGTTAATAAAAACTAGAATATTTTACAAAATGGCACAGCATTGTCACATTTAATAAAAAAGACTGCAACAAATACAAATAACAAAATATGTGTTATAATTAGGGTTGCAACAATTCTGGGAATTTTCAAGACTGGGAACTTTCTATGGGAATTAATGGGAATTTATGGGAATAAACTCGAAATTTGCAAAATTGCAGGAACTGGAAACTTAAATGTAGTTGAGAAAAAAATCTTGCAGCATAAACTTGGTTAAAACAGCCATGTTTAATGCAATTTCAGTTTCATTTCTACCCTACACACAGCTCAATCACATGCACACAGCAGCACACTGCTTATTGCAGGGCTATTGAAGACTCACCCCCTGCATGCACTCTGCTTTCCTCCATAACATGAACAGATCATTTCTTAAATCCTGCACACAAAACATTAAAATGTCCATCTAAAATGTCATGCACTGAATTTTTTTTAACAATACACTGACATTCAAAAGTTTGGGGTCAGTATCTATTCTCTCTTTTTTTTTATTTTTTATAAATGAATACTTTTATTCAAATGTAAAGCAGTAAAACTTATATTGATAGAAAAGATTTCTATTTTGAATAAACACTGTTCATAAGTTTTCATATATCAATACCCCCCCCCCCCCCCAAAAAAAAAACATGCCTGCACTTGAGCCTATGATCAAACAAAATGTTTATATTTATGCTTGTATATGATACAGTTTATTAAATTCCCCCAAATTTCCAATTCCCAAAAATTCCCGTTAGGTTTTAAACTTGGAATATTTCCAAAATTCGTCAGATGACGTTCCCATGGAAAGTTTCCGGAAAAATGCTGGAAACTTTCCGCCCCTTTGCAACCCTAGTTATAATTAGCTGAAATCCTATTAAATCCTTACAGGTATTTAAGAGGTTGTTTCGGAACAAATTAATAATTGAAATAAAATAAAATAAACAACAGCAAAATGTTTAAAGTTTTAAAAAAAGACTACAAAAAATATTTAAGTAATATTATAAATATTCTAATATTGTAAATCATATTTGGAAACATTTATTATTTTGCTCTTTGCTGTAATATAGGCCTATAAAGCACTGTCCTGCAAAGCTTATTTCCAACTGGTATCCGGTACAGGTGTGTTTGATTAGGGTTGGAGCTGAACTCTGCAGGACAGTGGGTCCCCAGAAGCAGGGTTGAAGACCTATGCTTTAAGAGGTAAGTCAATATAGGATTAAACTGTTTGTCTGTTGTAATTTTCAGGCAAAAATAAAATTATTTATTTTTGCAAAAACCTCCTTAGGTCACTTCAGTCTGTATGTCTACAACATGGTTTCTTACAAGGTTTTTAAATCCAGTTGTCTGCTGGTGTTCATTTTCCCTCTATACTGCAGGCTTTGTGAGCAGATTCAATGGGAACATGAAAGTAGAGTCAAGAGTGATAGAAATATTTTTGATTCATCTCTGGACACTGCTGTACAGGACCGGATGGATGTGGTGGGGAATACATCAGTAAATCCAAAATGATTGTGCATTTTCATCTTATATACGCACAAAGAGTTGAATAAGGCAGCTGACATTATTCAGACTGATTTGCCCAATACATCACACAGCTTCCTGATGGGCAGGAGGGGTTTTTAGACGTGTGTAGTTGGTATCAATTCATTGTAATATGGCAGAGTTACATGATAAAGGGATGTGGAGAAATAATAAATAAACAGTGGATACTGGCAACATTACTAAAGCTGAAACTAAATCAGATGAAATTATATAGCACAGCATCCTCAGCTTCAACGCCAACACTTGCTTGTTAAAATATCCCACAGGAGAGTATGGTGCTCTTCAGGTGCTGCAAATACCAGATCAGACTGCCATACCATCCCAACTATGGTGCAAATGGATCAATGGCTGCTGATGTTGACATTTATTAGGCTGTACTAAAGTTCCTGCATTGATATCGACACTCAGATGCATCACCCAAGTACCTCAAGAGCCAATGTGTCAATACTTCTGACTGAATGCATGCAGCACGCTGCATCACACTTTTTGTTGTTGTTGATGTTGTTTATTTTCTCTGCACATTTACTAACTCACTGGAATTCTGTTTTATCATGAAACGCATGCAGAGTTCAAAACATCCAGCTTTAGGCTCCAGTCAGTGCTGTTTGCTGTAAAAGGTCTTTGCTTTCCTTTGAGACATGGTTTTGGTCGCTTTCTCGTGTCATATTCTATGTCATGGAGTCTGATCTGGTCAGAGCCATGTTACAACAAAAGAGCCAGAGGGGAAAGAAGGAATGGAAGCGCCTGTGTTTTTATGGAGATGATAAAATTGCTGTGGAACAGTATTTGGGCTCTAAAGTCACACATATTTCTAAAATTATTTGGATTTTCCAGTTCAGCACCTGTGTTTTATGCTCAGTAATTGTTAAAAAATATAATGGTTGTGTCTTTGTGTGCATTGTAATGTAATGAACAATATGCAGCACATGAAGGTCACCGCAGTGAGCTTTCTAAAATATGTTTATATGAGCTTTCTAAATTGTTTATTTGTCTAGGGTTTAGAATTAAAATACTTCTTAAAAACATTTGAAACTGTGATGACTCTTCCTGTCATTATTCGTATTTGGAATATTATTGTGTTGTTTTTATTTCGTCGCTTCTCTGACGTTACATGACCTAATTCTCGGCAGCAATCGACAACGGTGCAAACGAATTTGTTACATTTTTCGCTCAAAAATATGTTTGTGGCCGTAAGTCGCTGCTAGATATACCGCACCCCTGACATAATTTCTCCTTACCTGTGAATAAACGAACTTTCCTCATTGTCGCAGGACAAATAGCTTAAAGGTGGCCGTGAAAATATAGCCTACAAATCCTTAGCGTTTATTCTTTGCTCCAGAAGCAATACATTTCCTTTTTAACTTTTCAAAACCGACTTTTTCACACGGTAAAACTTCAGGCATCTTGTGAATTTGACAAGCGCGCACCGGACACGTGTGAGTGGATGCGTGTGTGTGCGGGGTTTGACTGGATGCTTATCCTCTCAGTGATTACCAGTCGGTAGGCACGAAAGTACAGGCCCCCCTCGCATTCAAATCATTGCCCACCATCTTGATTGTGGAGGACAGCTTACGAGGCCCCGCAGATTGTTCGGGCTTGACAATGGATTCTTTTGTGAGGGTGTTTCTCTTTATTTCCTCAGATAAGACTTGAGGGTCCTTCTGGTTCTGCTCTCAGGAAATGTTTGCAAAGTTACACCTTACTATACCTCTCTAAACAAGTAGGTAGTATTAACATTTTTTTCCATTCGCAAGTGGCCATTAAATCGGATAATCTTTATATGACTTTACCGTAATGGTAGAAGCGCACTAGATATTTAATTGTATAACCAATGTTTCCACATATGTAATGTTTACCCAAGACTGAGAAAACGCGCTCAAAATGATATTATAACTGGATTCTCTTTAAATCACTCTTAAAGGTGCGCATCAGACACACTCCAAAAGCAGAGGGCAGCGCTTATGAGTGTGTGTTTACGCAAAGTCGCTTTAGCTTTGGTTTACGTTAGAACTGGGCGGCCATACAGGCGCCATGTTTAGCGAGTTTCCCAGGAGCACCGGGCCGAAGAGATGACCTTTCCGTCCTCTGCTTCAATAGACGCATAAGTAAAGCGCCCAGCTGGGCCTGTCTAAGCCTTCAACGTCAGTACGAAAATCGGTCTGATTTCCCTGGGAAAAATCTCTAAACAGCTGGAAATGTTCACGAGCCTTATAAAAAAATAAAAAAAATAAAAAAAAAATTACACTGCGACAGGGTAGGCAATCATCATCATCATCAATTTCTGCGATAGAGAATTATTAATATTTTTGTTTATTATTATTTTCTTTTTTTCAGATTAAACGTCACCTCAGTTCAATGCCTACTGTTTTGGTTTCTTTATATCATGACTCAATGTTGCCTTAACATGGAGGTAACAAAAAGTCAAATTCGACAATAAATAATGCAATATAACAATGGTGGTTATTTTCTTATAGCTACACTTACAAAATTTAAAAAAAAAAAAAAAGGAAAAAAGAAAGAAAGAAAATTACTAGCCATTTAATTTAAGCAGCCAGTATTTTAGTTATCAGATGCCTTGGTTAGCCGTGCTAACTTGGTTTAAAAAATTGCAAAGATTATATTAAATTATTATGCTATCTATTTAATAAATGTGTATACTAGTAAGTATGCTAATAAGTAGGCTACGATAATTTGGCGTGTGTATATATATATATATATATATATATATATATATATATATATACACGGTAATAACAACATAATAATAAATATTTCTATCATGATTTAAAGGCATCTTTATCATTAAATAGATTTAGTTGAGCTGTACTTGAGGCTTGCAGGGAAAGGGAAACGTGCATTCAACTCGAAAATAGCTGTCATCACCTGGCCTTGACCCCTCAAGAGTCTATAAGTTTGCGTTGACGCTTCTATTCACGCTCAAGGTACAAGCCCCATTGCCACAACACAATCACGAACATCCAGTCCAAATCAGTCATACAGTCAATGCCTCCACTGTACACGCGCTGATGGATGCTTCAATTCGTCCATAGCACGTATAGTCACACGCAAGCATTCGTGGACAAGTGTAGAAACACAACGCGCAACTATAGCCAAGGGCTACCCGTGCAGTCATAGCTGTGTTCACCTTTAATGCCCTTTATAAAATTAACGCGTGTGACGCCTCTTATTTTCTTCAATCGTTTGAAAATAGGTCCTTCTAAATAACAAAACACTTTAACACGTTGTTCGTGCACCAACCCTGAAGAGCATTTTTCTCTCTGGAGCCCAGAGTTCAGCGGCCGGGCCGCGCAGCGCTGAGGCCCACTCCCCTCGCTCTTTGTTGGGTCTATTGTAGTGAGTGTGTGTTGGGATTGGGGGCGTAATGAGAGGGCTGCGACCCCCCGATGGGGTGGATTTGCTATCCAAAGACCGTTAGACAGCGCCTGAATGAATTGGGACTGAATGTCATTGTAATGCAACTGAACAGCTCCTCCTTCACGCAGTTTAAGACGAGGAGGCCGCTCAACTGAGCAGGGAGAAATAGCCAACTGACGGCGTTCGCGCACTATTTCTATCCGTTCTCTGCTGTCCTGCTCTGATCTTCTCCAGCTATGGACAAGTATCCGTCGTTATCCTTCGGATTCAGGAAGGTGTTTTCGCCACTGATAAAATCCTCTAAAGGCCTTCTGTCAGAGCTGGGATTTGTGTGGCAAGAGATCTAAAACCACTGAACAAGAAACGAGGCAATTATGCGTTCAAAATCATCCCAAATACCTCGATTGAAGAAAAGGCGTCTTGCTTTTGAAGCCGGTATCATCCTGACCGGGGCTCATTTCTGTGCTGGAATCTCAGTTTTCGTTTCGATTATTATATAGGCCTATGCATAGACGCATTTGTTATCAAAACGGAAGGCAGCTATAAATATCGTAGCTGTACTTAGATAAACATGGAAGAAGAAAAAAAAAACTGAAAACAAGGTAGGCTAATAAAAAAAACAGCCCATTTTCTTTGACTAATACGCATATTTGGTAAAGAAAAACGAATTCGAATATACCTTGAAAAACTGGAGCTGTTCTTCTCGATACCCTTTGTTCCATCCGCAGGGGAGGTGTGGAGAAAAGCCTCTTGAAAATTCACTCATGCCAAACAATGGTCAAGATACATCTTTGAATTTGACCACAGCCGTGTTAAAGGCAATTTAAAAAGAATTTTCTTTATGCAACCTGATAAATAATCATTTAGCGTCCCCGATGTCCAAGACGCTTGTCAAAAGAAGAGAGTGAGCATCAATTAAAGGTGTCATTACTCGTGTGTTATTCAGGAAACAATATTAGAATTACTGTGGGGGGGGGGGGTACACATTTATTAATCTTATACATGTCGATATGAAACGATACCTTGGCAAAAAAAACTGAGCTATTTTTTAACTCGGCAAATAACATGAACATAACATGTTAAGCGTCATCGGTTAATGCAGTGTTCAATGTCTTGATCAGATACGAAATGAAAATGAATAGAATTGTGATCAAAAGCCACACGTGACTTTAATAAAAACGACTGGTGTGTCTATCAAATGCAATAGGTAGAATACATTTCAGCGTGTAATTTAATATTACGCAGCCTACTTCATTTTTGAACTATAGATCAACCTTTTTTATTATAATAAGGTTAAAGATGAAAATACAACAAGCATTTAATATGAGACAACTGAATTAGAAAGAAAGAAAGAAAGAAAGAAAGAAAGAAAGAAAGAAAGAAAGAAAGAAAGAAAGAAATGGACTTATAAACCCACGACAAATCTTAAACATAAATTATTAGTGTACTTTTTATGTAGCTATGCTAAATAAAAATTACGAAAACGCAGACATCAAAATATCTGCATCAGTTAATTACGTTTCCTCCGATGGCGGAGCAATACTGTCCAAAAGCATGATTTCTCAGTGAACAATAGTTCATATAAACTCTCCAGTCCCAAATTCTGCAGTAAAAAATTATAAATTTTTGAATGCAAATCTGATAGCATTGCCATTGCACACCTTGTTAACAAATTTAAAAACAAACGAATTTAGCAAACGAAGACATTTGTATCCACTTGGTATTCACAGAATAGCGTATATTAAATTGAAAATAAATAAATATAATAGCCCCCTCAGAGATTATGGACTGGGCTGATTTCCATTGCATAACAGACCTATTTGCATTATGCTACAATCTGTAGGATTTGATTCTCTAATCATAGCAACGATCTTTCTTTAGCTGTTTGGACAAACATTACGAGGCATGACACATTATAAATATCGACTGGGTTGAGACACTCCGGTTTTGTCCTAAATTATTTTTTCTAGCCACTTATGCATATGTGTGCTTCACTCGATTAACTTCATACAGATTAGGACAGTTCATCGAGGGTCTGTATGCAGAGAAAACATTAAGGCCAGTATAAACATGGATGCAAACACGCTTGTGCGCGTCAAAGCAATAATGCTATTTCCGTCCATAATGCACGTCTGGATACCCGCTTCTCTTTGGAGAATGTCAGGCGCGCGCTATTTCAAGGACATCTCGCTGATGAGGCTTTGGCTAATGGGGGAGTACTTGGGCCCGGGCCATGACGTCATTATGTCCCAATGTAATCCGCTTGCGTTGAGCCCAATCAGCAGAAGGCTGCGCGTGTCTGGGACGGGAAGAGAGGACCTCTAATCCGCGAGGCTGGATCAGAGAGGCTGAAAAAATACTCGGGGCAGGACCCAGAAAAAAACGCTGCCCGAGGACGATCGCGATTAAAAGGGATAGATCGGGAAGAACTGGGCTCAGTGTGGATGAGTTTACCGAAGGATGCTGCGGAGATACATTTAAATGGAGGGAAAAAGCAAGTCATCCTCAAGATCATACTTCGAGCGCCATACCTTCCGCAAAGTCATTGGACAGATACGAAAACAGAACAGAGCGCTCGAAAAAAGGGATACCGCTGAAATATACGATTCGTTCTGCATCTTTCTTTGCTTTGTTAACGTGTCTTCGTGATCCAGAAGAGGAACGCTATTGTGCATCGGTATTAAGCCGCGAAGGAGGGCGTATGTGCATAGACAAGAGGAGCAGTATCTGAGCTGCATGTGGAAACATTCCTCTTCTTAAACCAGGAAAGTCAGTTTTTAACTAGGCTACTGCGCGGGTTTTGTCCTCTTTTTTTCTATATGTGACCCAGTAGCATTTCACACGTGATGCTTCCATTGCTCATTTCTCCAAATACATCAAGGACAAAGGAAGCAGAGCGGCGATTGAAAGATTGTAACCCGTGGACAAAAGCTTTTTTTTGCTTTGATTTATATTTTACCCCGAAGGAAAATGGTATATATAGCATAAGAGTAATTGCGCTGTATCGATTTATTTTTCCATTGTGTAAGCATAGACATGGTGCACGTCATTAATCTGTCTTTAAACTGCATTGACAACCGTGTCAGATATGACAACACCACTGAAGACTAAAGTTGTGGATGGAAGGGTGTTAAGTAGTTCGCCTCGTATGTTTAGCTCGCATGAAATTAATTTGCTAAAGCAGTGTTGGAGTTAAAGTGTTCAAATGTTATACCTCTCTTTCTCTCTCTCTCGGAAGCTCGGTTAGGTTACATGTGCAAGTCAAGGCGCGAAATTTAAGTGTCAAATGAGGCTCGAGGGGTTTTGCTCATGTCCATTGGGCTGCTGCCTTTGGATCGTTCGTTCTCAGAGTTCTTGCTCTGCGTGTTCACAGCGGACCTTGATTTAATGTCCATACAATTAAGGCACGCGGTGAATGCCAAGAGAAGAATATCTCAAGCAACCAGTATTCTCTATAGTTATAGCCAAGTGCTCAGCTCAGACATCAAGGCACTAAAGAGGGGAAAGCGTTCGAGTTCAGAACATCGTTCTATGTGACCAATAAACCACGTTAACTTATTAATAACAGATTTAGAACGAGCACCTATAGCAGTCTGTAGAAAAGAGAATGGTTAGCCAGCAGCTTGTTTCCCGAAATGTAGGATATCCAAACAAATTAAGTAATAGACATTGGCCTGATTGCGACTGCGTAGATTATTTTTTTTTTTTAATTGTTCTAGACTTAACATTTAAAGCATTTTATTTCACACTTTATTTGAGACTATTGTCACTCTGTGTGGATAGTTTAACCCTGCAGTCGACAGTGTTGGACACTGTGAAAAAACGCACAATGTTTCACAGCTGTAGATAGTATAAACCATTTATATGCACTCAACCAAACAGATATGCATCAGCTACAAAGTGACGTGAATGTAGTTTGATGTTACTGTATGAGGGCGCCATCTACTGGGCACATTCTCAATGTAGTCTTGCCAACAAGATTGAGGAATAAGATGCTGTACTGATAATTACATCAAGTCACATTTTCCGTACTGTACTCTTGTTCAGTCTTAAAAAAAAAAATCCGGTTAATATTCATAAGAAAATGAAGAAACAGGAAAATCAAAACTGTATAGGGTGTATAAAATATCTTGAACATGCCATCTAACATTGTTCACGTTACTGGATCTTTAAGATGCTTTGGAAATGGTCCTTTAGCCTCAACATGATGTAAACCTAATTTTGAAGTCATACTCCACAGCTCAAAAACGATTATCTAATGTAATAACATGAGAATGGTAAAATATAAGAACAAAAATGGCGTTGCAATTACCTTCAACAAAACCTGTCAAGGGGAAACATCTGGAATGATCAGCTAAAAAGAACTGTTAAATTCAGTTCTGAAGCTAGATAGATTTATCAGAGTGATTAAATGTCAGATTTTTATTTTCGTAGCTTACACCAATCAAACGATCAATTGTCAATCAACTCATGTTATTTTTAACAGGGTTAGTTTAGATATAAACGATAAAAGACTGAAAAATATATTAGTCTTATTAACATTAGCCTACATCACAAAATACTTAGTCAAATTACATTCATTTTAAATGAGGCAATATTATACGTTAACTGCTGCTGGATTAATAATGTTAAAATGTAAATACACTCTTACGGCAATTCCTAACTATTTTAGATTTTAGTTAAGTTTCGACCAAACTCATTTGTACGTTTTAAGGGTTAAGGGTTGGGTTTAGGGCTGGACCTTCATGCTTAGGTGTGTGTGTGTGTGTGTGTGTGTGTGTGTGTGTGGTAAAAATGTGATCTGAGAATGAATTAACCCAATTTCCAATTATTTACACAGCCTCAGGACTAGGCCTATATTTGAGGAATAAGGAATATTACATAATTTTTCTTGTAAAGTCCAAGATATGCTAGAGGAAACTCACTAAATATCTAATATATAGTTTGCATAAACCTCTACTTTGATAGAAATATTGGATATGTACAGATGATAGAGCTCTACTCAGGTAAGTAACAACTTTCAGCTAATCATCTACTGTTAATGTTCTCAGTATATTGTGGTGTAACTTTCTAAATAAACATGGATAATTGCATTTTGTTCGGTTGTCCTTTTTTATCTTCTCAAACTGTTATCTAAATGACTGCATTGTTGCCGTGGTGTGGTTAAAATTCAAAGTGCCAAGCTAATGCACTGGCCATTAAATAAAGGTTGGCTATTTCATAGTCTTTTGTTGTGTGCATTTTGCCTTTGTGAAATCTGACTGATATTAATCCTAAAAGCTGAAGTGCGTCAGAAAGGTGCACCACTAATTTTCACTAAAAGAGGAATTGTAAAAATAATGACCGTTTCAAACTCTTAAACACTCCCTCTGCCCTCGGTAGTCCCGCCCCAAACTCACACCATTATTTGAGCCTTGTCAGCCGTGTTTCAATGTAGAAACTATGGAGCGAAGCATCATACTGGCTGAGTATACAATACAACTAAAATGTATAATGTGTGGTTTTAATTTTGGTCTACTGTTATTTCTAATGTATTTATTTTGACTGTAATCAACTTACCATTCTTAATTGCATCAAATGCAAATGAACGATACACATTTCTTCTTGTTATAGGCAAGAGCAGTTAAAGGCCTCGGGTATCAAGAATTCAATTAACAAATTGATTACATAATTAATTTGAACAAAATTACATTTCAAACGTTACGCAAACAGACTGTAAAATATAAAACAAAAACAAATAATCTTAAACAAAAGAGAGAACAATAAACTGATCCATCCGGATACTGCTGAAATAAATAAATAAATACAGTTCGTTTTTACACTTTTGAGGGGAATCAGCCTACTTTTTGGTTTATACATCTTAAGCTGAGGTATGAGAAAATATTTGAATATAAAAGAACACATATCACCTTTAAGGAAATGTGACAAGCTGCCAAATGACGAGGCGATATTTGGGGCATAGGATCAGGACCATGGAGAGCTCCCGCTCCGAGTGTGCGCTGGCTCTTCTCTCTTTTATTCAGTTAAAACAGTTAAAATTGACAAACAATAACAACAAGCCTGTATTGACGTTGTCGTTACACACTAACCCAAATTCATTTAGTGGTGAAAGAAACAAAGGCACATTAATAATATATATTGCCGCTTAGCGGGGTAAAGATCTTAACTGTACGACGCACCTCTATACTGTGACGAAATACAATCCCGCTGATCAATGGAGACACACCACAGATTCCTGTCAAATATTCGTTACAAGTTCACAGGCCGCGAGATTTACAGCTGAAACATATCAGTTCAACTAATCGCCTTTCGATAAAACGCAACTGTTCCTCGCAAATTTGTGGATGTTATCTTCCTGAAACTGACCTTTGCATCTGGATGCACACAAAAACACTTTTCATGTGCCTAAAACTTTACATTTGCATATCCATATCCAGAGTCGTCCAGTGTAAGAGATTACTGGAGTATGATTTATTGTTGGAGTATGTACCAAATTTAAAATGAAAAGAATTAAGTTTTACTATAAAATGTAGCTTTAATTGAATGTTTGCCATTTGCAACTTTAGAGTGAAAATTGTTTGTACCATTTTTTTCTGTTTTACTGTTACCAGCATCAACCACCTGAGGTCAGCATTACCCTTAAAACGCACGCGTTGTTACTCATGATTGGATGAGTCTCCACTGCGACAGAAGACAAACACTTCATAGACCGTTTCTTAAGTTTTGAGACAGGATCACTCTAAATATTAGGCTACTGTTTCACCAGTTCTGTTGTGTCTCTGCCTCGTTTTATATATGTGGTCCTATTTATCTTTCCTTCAGGAATAAATAAAAGGTTGTCTGACATTCAAAACAAGAACTATTGTAAACACACAGTACTGTTTTGTACTACTGACACACTACAGCAAAACAACTGATATAACAGACTTAAAACCATATTTTGTTGGTGAAAATACTAGTGGCCTAACACTTTTGCACAGTACCTTGTGTGTATGAACTATACCACTGAAAAAAATGGTTGGAGCCAACGAAAATGATGACAGGAGCTGTATAAATCTAAACTGGCCCAACTGTACCAGCAGAAGAAAAAGACCTTATAATTGAGATCTGAAATGCATAACTAAAAGTGAAGTTTATAAGCGTAAGGGTAACAATTTTTACACAATTGCAGATCTCTATAATGGAAACTTTTAGATGACTTTAGATGTATTGAAATAGTCTTAAAATATTAGGAACTTAAGAATGTGCTTATATGCACATGATGTTTGGGTTACAGAGTAGGATTAAAGAATATGTACTTATACTGATCACAAATGTAGTGCACTGGGTCAGAGAAGCAAAACTACAGTTGTGTATGGATGTGGAGGGGTGATGATATCATCATCTTTCAAATATTATCAGATCATAATGCAGCAAGCAGCCTAAATTAGCCCAGGCAAAACTGCATACATTACATTCATTATAATGACACTTTACTATATTATCACTTTATTATATAGTTACTGCTACAAAATATCAATAATCAATCTGGGCACAAACTTTTGTATCACACGCTTGTCTATTTTCTCACCACTCCCATTTTTCCTCCATAGTCCCGTTATTTTAGTTAGCTAGAAATAAAATTTTCCATATGAAATTACAGCATTTTATTCTGTGACAGTGTGAACCTCTTCCAGGGCAAAAGAATGCAGGCACATGTAGTCAAGGACATGGGAATATTATGCAACACATTACAATTCAAACTGACTGCCAGTGAAAGAGGAAGAGAGAGGGAGAGAAACAGACAGGGCTTTATAAATGACAATAAAGTGAAATACGAAATTACTATGACCATGACCTTTCAATGACCTTATTTTTGCACAAATTGATTCAATATCAGATGATAAAAACATCCGAATAATCCACCAGTGATCCACACGAATTCGGTCCATCATTTAGCAGCTTGTTAAGTAAAAAGCTTGTTTGTAATAAACAAATCATGATTAAGACGTTTCTAAACTTCAAACCACTGCGTCTGGCAAAAATACAAGACCATCATCCATAACTGCATTATTATGGATTATGGATTTGTATTCTAGCCAGATGTAATGGTTTAAAATTAAAACAGCTAAATGATGGATTTGTTTCTTACATACACACTCTATGGACTCCATGGAGTGGTCTGAATTACTTGTGGATTACTGTGATGTGTTAATCAGCTGTTTGGAATTTCACCTATCTGCACCCTATCACTGCAGTGATGTAATACTACATTTCACTAAATCTGCTCCAATGAACAAACAAACTCATCTACGTCTTGAATGGCCTGAGGGTGAGTACATTTTCATTTTTGGGGTAAGCTATTTCTTTAAGCATTACTACTACATTGAATATTCTGTTGATATGAGACTGTCTAAGAACAGACATTTTCCTCCAGCTTGCAGGATATGCCTCTCTCCAGCTGAGATGTCATTGCTGTGTTTCCTGCCTCAGTTTGGGGAAGACCAGACCATCTGTCTCTGTCTGGCCTGGGCCATCACACTAGAACTCTCTTGTAAACATGCTGCCATACTGTGCTTTTGCAGATTTAAACACGTTCAGAAATTACATTTATGGAAAAAACCTGATGGCAAGGAAACATGAAAAGCTGTACTTTTAAACTAGAACACTATAATATTTTTATAGTTGGTTTAAAACTGATCCACAGTCAGCACCTAATAACTTCCCTTGATTCTTTTTGCTTTTATGACTACCCTTATCTGTTAGTCTGTATATATGATTTGTTTTATAAGCAGAAAGACACAGACCAAGAGAGGGAGGGTTGAGGTAAGAAAGGAACCAGAGATAGTTACTGTACATAATCATTTAGCCGGTAACAATCCGGTAACATTATAGCCGGTAACAATCTTCGTATCTCGTAATTAGCGTCTATGTGCAGAGGATGGGCTGTAATTGCAGTCAGATGCATCCACAACACACAAACAATGTGATCGTTTCATAGATTTATTGGGTGTGCAGCTTTGCACTCATTTGATTACGCTCTCATTTGTCAGAGCCAAACAAACAAGGAAATACCAGGACAGAGTCAAACTGTTACTCAACACACAGTCAATAATGCATCAGAGGTTATCAGTCTTTTACACAACTCACGCTCGATAAAGCTCAACTGAAGAGTGGTCTTTTATCCATCAGTTTCAGTCACTGAGTCGGAGCAGTAGGTGAATATGACCCTCACACTAGGGGAGAGTGTGGGGTCAGCTGTAACATTGCCAGATAATCCAATCAGCAACAAGCTACAGTGATGTCACCCACTTTGAAGTCTTCGTCTATGAGACAGCTGTGAATGTGGGTGAATAGTTCAAATTTGGTGAGAAATGTGAAAGCTTTCACTTAATATTTGAATAAAGGGATAGTTCACAAAAAAAAGAAAATTACCCCATGATTCACTCACCCTCAAGCCATAGGGGTATATGACTTTCTTCTTTCAGACGAATACAAACAGAGTTATGTAAAAAAATGTCCTCGCTCTTCCAAGCTTTATTATGGCAGTGAATTGAGGTAGAGATTTTGAAGCCCAAAAAAGTGAGTCCATCCATCATAAAAAGTGCTCCATACAGCTCCTAGGGGTTAATAAATGCCTTCTGAAGTGAAGCGATGCGTTTGTGTGATTAAATGATTAAACCATAATCTCTATCTTACGCTAACGTGCATCCATGAGAGAGAGGCGTTCCAGCAGATGATGCAGGATGCAGGTGTAGCGTAAGCTCTGGTGAGAAGTGATGAACGTGGAAGCGCAGAGAAGAAAAAGGAAAAAGAAAAATGTCAGAGGATTTCGACATAAGCCGAGAGGAGATTGGTTTTCCTTTGCTGTAGGCTAATCAAAACTTGGTTCTCACGAGACTAGCATATTCTCATTGGAGTCACGCTACATCTGTATCCCAAGTCATCTGCTGGAATTCCACTCTCTGGTGAACACGCATACAACACTTTGTGGAAGCTAGAGATTACCCTTTATAAAGTTTTAATACAGACATTTTTCTTACGGAAACTCATTTCACTTTAGAAGGCCTTTATTTATTTATGACATAAAATGGTGGTTTAGCTTATTTTGTTCATGAAACATACAACAAAATGTGGAAAAAACAACAACAACTGTTTCCAACCCAAAAATGCAACATATTTTAAAAGGTCAGAATCTACTTAAGTGATTTTTTTCCACAATCCCAAAAGCTGTAAAGACATTTTGGTCACACTTTACATTACAGCCTTCATGTTATTGTTGAAGGTATTCTTCATGATAACTGAATGGGTAATATTATATCAATATTTATTTTGTTAAGTTCATTTTGTCAACTTTTAAGCCATTATATGTAAGATTTTGTCATTTTTAACACCTTCCGGGGAAACTTTATTTTCAAAACCATCATAAAGGTTTGTTGCGTTGTTTCAAAGAGGCGCATGTATATCGGCTCCAGCTGGGTGGGCGCACCTCGGGGGCAGTGGAACTCGAGCGCGAGCAGGAGAGCGCGGCGCTGATTGGATAACAGAGCTGTATAAATTGCCGCACTGCTGTATTTCTCTCTTTCGTAGAGATATTGTCCAAACATCAATGCGGTCTGAACAAACTGCCCAGGGCCGTCATACGAGAGAGTCTTCGCGCACAGGACCCTTATATTTACAATGAAGGAGAGAAGAATCAGCCAGCCTTTGGTCATGCGTTGTAAACTGGTTTTAGTAGGAGAAGTGCAAAGCGGGAAAACCGCAATGCTGCAAGTGTTGGCCAAAGACTGTTATCCTGAGGTATGTCCTGCTCTCTCACGTATTCATATTGATGTATATGTTCGCAAGTAGGATGCTTGCTTATGTCATTATGCAATATGCTGTGAGTATTACGCACTACGTTTGATTAGCCTGTATAGTCATACGTCATACATCAATGTAATACTTCATGCATATTTCTCATGTGAGTTGTTGTGCACATGTTGACGCTGTGGGGACAAAGCGCGTTTGCAACAAACCACCATAACATATGATATATACTGTGAAACTAAATGCCGTTTTAAAGGAAATTAAGTGTTTTTATAGAAAGGTTAATTAATTAAGTCATTAAATAATGGCTTTTATTTCGTTCCCCCACCCCCACAGACATACGTCCCAACAGTGTTTGAGAACTACACAGCTGGACTGGAATTAGAGGAGCAGCGCGTGGAGCTCAGTTTATGGGACACATCAGGTGAGCGAGAGACTGACCGACTAACAGCTGGACAGCGGTGTTTCTGGTTTACATAACAGAGCATTTAAACTGATGAACACATTTGCACTCAGTAATGTTTGCTAATTAATAAAGTTTTAAACGCATGACAGCACTAATTAATTAAATGGACCCAGAAATTTAAATTCTGGCATCACACACACACACACACACACACACATATATATTATTATTATTATTATTATTATTATTATTATTAAGGTCCCAGTGTTTTATTTCCATACAATATTAGTTATGCCAATATTATTTGACATTGTACAAATCAAAGGTACAGCTGCTCTGATCAACATTTAATTGGCTCTTATTCATCCCAATAATACTAGTTTTAGTCACTTATCTCGGCCAAATACATGTGGTTTGTTTACTACTTGCTTCCACTTCACAGTGAAGCTGCTTATGTTTGTTTGATTAGGTTACGTGCATCAGTGTAAAAAAATTACAATATCAAATACATTTTATTGGCTCTTATTTTTTCCAAATAGTACTATTAGTTTTAGTCAACAGACCTGAGTCAGTGGGGTCCAGTGTTGTTTGGGACCCTGTTTATTTTCAGTGTATGGATAAAAATGAATAGGACAAACATCAACAAACAGCTTCACTGTGGAATGTAAATGTTCATTAGAGCAGTTGTCTAATTTTGTACAATGTAAGAACAATAAAATTATAACTCATATACATCAAATATACATTGATTGTAGTAACTTGTCACTGATCGACTATATATGGGCTAGCAGGTCAGTCAGACGCTACAGGAAAGGCACACCATTAGCACCTGAGCCCTGAGTCAGTAAACACAAGCTGATGTGTGTGTGAGGGTCTGGCAGCTGCAACACCTGAGACCGATCCTCAAGCGTCAGACACTTGTGGCGTGCCGTATTTACCTTCTGTCTGCTTCTAAATCAGACGAGACAGACAACTGGTTAATAAAATAATCAAGCCCGTGAAGGACACCACAAGGTTTTGGCATGTTTTGGAATTTTCTCATTAAGACCCACAAAGCCTTTTCAGTGACGTAGGTGGCTTTTAAGAGATACTGTGTCTCTAGATTACACAGATCAGCTCCTGTTCCAGGGACTGTGGTTTTGTCTATCAGATTAATTTGGCCAGGGAATGTTTAGTGATAGCTGGAGCTCTTACTTTCTTATCTAGTAAAAAGACATGGAATGTTATTTCCGATAGACTCGTTTCTGTAGCCTGTGTTTGTGTTCATGGAGCTTTAAGGGTAAAAAAAAAAAAAATTCTTAAAGGGATAGATCACCAAAAACTGAAAATTCTGTCATCATTTACTCCCCCTCAGGTGGTTTCAGACTTGTATGACTGACTTTCTTCTGCAAATAAATAAATAAATAATTACATAAATTATTATTAATTACAGTGTTCCTGTGGCTTAAGTGGTAGAGCATTGCTAGAAACAAAAGGTTGTGGGTTCGATTCCCAGGGGCCACATGTTAAGTAAAAAATGTTAGCCTGAATGCACTCTAATTTGCTTTGGATAAAAGCATCAGCTAAATGCATTGGGTTTAAACTTTATAAATATATAAGAAGAAGAATGTATCAAGAGGGTCTGGCTGCAGGCTTGCACTTGCACTATCAGACTTACATTCTCAGATACTTCCACTAGTGACATCACTTGCAGTCTTTATTTTTTATTTTGTAGAATTTTTTATTACTTTATGTTTGATTTTCCCAACATTTTATAACAGTAGCCAGGTGGCAAAGACAAGAAAAAAGAAACTAAATTACAATGTCACTTGCAATCACTACTTGCACTTTCCGCTACCTGTGATGTCACTTGCAATCAACACAAATCGTGCGTGTTGCTGATGGAGACAAGACGCTGTGGTGGTGATTAAATGATTAAACCTAATTTAGTACTATAACGTACAGGGTCCTGCAAGAAAAAGACTAGACAGGCAAATCCGTGGCCAGAACACCACAATATGAACGTTTGTGCATAGTCTCTCGCTAAGCGTAGAAAAAAACACTTAACATGGCTTAATGTAGTAAGATGCTATTAAAATATCAAATTAAATATACAGTTCATTAATATAATGAATATGTATATAGTATTTTCCTCACATACCACAAAAAGTGGCATAATGGACTAAGATGATAAAGGCCAAACTCAATATGCTTCTCTACATTATTAAAATACATAACTAACATGTACAGGCACGCATTTGAGCCCAGAATAAATACAACACGTAAAGTTTTGCGTTAAGCATTTTTCCATACAACTCGTTTATATCACTGTCTTTGTCCAATAAGCTACATTATGTGTTTTCTTTATAATGATTTTCTATTGGAGGAAAACGTTTAATGTTTAATGTACAATTTAACGCACTGTGTTCTGTACTCGTCTGCTTGCCTGTACAGAGCTGATACTTTTAAAATCACTTAATGCATTTCATAATGCACGTTCATATTTGCTGGTCTGAATATATGTTGAGTCAACAACAAGACATATAGGCTAGGCCTACTGAATTGTCTTTATCATCTTAGTCTATTATTAGGCCACAACAAGCGTTTTGCTGTATGGGAGGACAAAGTTTGCGCATTGTGTTCATAGCCATCTGCTTGCCTTGTAGTACTTTAAATAATAACTATATATCGAATTTGGTCTTTTAATTGAACTTAAAGGGTTAGTTCACCCTAAAATGAAAATTATGTCATTAATAACTAACCCTCATGTTGTTCCAAACCCGTGAGACCTCCGTTTATCTTCAGAACACAGTTTAAGATATTTTTGATTTAGTCCGAGAGCTCTCAGTCCCTCCATTGAAACTGTGTGTACGGTATACTGTCCATGTCCAGAAAGGTAAGAAAAACACCATCAAAGTAGTCCATGTGGCTTCAGAGGTTCAGTCATCGAAAATACATTTTGGTCCAAAAATAGCAAAAACTACGACTTTATTCAGCATTGTCATCTCTTCCGAGTCTGTTGTGAGAGAGAGTTCCCCAGACCTCACTGATTTTCAAACCCTGTCTATGGTTCTGACTGTCATGATGTAGAATTTGTTTCAAAATGGAACTTAATTTGTTCACATTAGAGATATACTGACTTTTTTGCAGCTGAATCATCAACACATTTTTATATGCACACTTGATTAACAATTATTGTTCTGTTTCTGCTTTTGATCTACGACTACTACTACTAATAAAATAATTTGTATTATAAAAATTATGAATTACTACCATTATATACTACTGTATATAAAATTATGAAGTTAATTATAATTTATATTTAAATTATAATAAATAAATTAATAAATATAGAAATAATAGCAATTGACAACAAACAACAAGAAGCAACCATAACATTCAAGGAAATGCCCAGAACATCTATTACATGTGACAACTGGTTGTGAATGAGCTCTTAAGCAAGGAGGACTTCCTGTCTATGCTCAGTTTAGGTCAAGGTATTTCCTGCTGTGCATTTTATCTTAACACACTGCCTTACCGTGGAATGTTAAAAACACTCTGATTGGAATCTTATACAAACTAAAACCAGACACGGAATCCAGGGCTGCACTTCTTGTGTGAAACTTTTACTTTGGCTTTGTAACATACATCACATCAGGGAATAAAACCTAGAAAGAAAAATAGATGCCCAAAGCACCTTCCAGTGGTCACCACATAAAATAAAAGGAAAAAACCTATAGGAGACACTGCTTAATAATTCAACAGCTTTTAACAGAAGAGAGAGAGAGAGAGAAAAACACCTTGGGCTTACGTAAGTCAGACAGAAAACAAAAAAACCATTCAAGTAAGAGTGCTCATTTACTCATTTACCAGCAGCCGCATCGCATACTGGTGTATCCGCATCACATCATTTATGTTATTGGATGAGCTACTCAATAACAGCATAAAACAGAAAATATATAAACATCTTTTATGGCAGAGATAAAATTAGAAAGAGGAGAGTCGCCAGCAGCAGATTTCAGGGCAAATAGGGTTTTTCAAGTTTGTCTTTTTCAAAATAATTTCTTTATGTTTATGTTTTTATTATTTTTAGGAATTGCAGCTTAATTGAACACTGGGTGTAATACTTCAGAATTACTTTTTATAGACTAAGATGTAAAGAACTGTCAACAGTGGTAAGGTATATCTAAGACGGGTCCAGACCAACCTTACAAAAGTATGACTTACAGAAGGTATATTTAACTAAAAACATTTTTGGGAAACACATTTTAACAATAAGGTACAGCTTAAAATATAACTTAAGAACAATGTAGAGTTAAGAAGTTTTCGGGAGACGCAGTCCAGATCAGAAGTAAAAAGGGTAACTGTGAGGGGAAAATACATTTTATCATGCACAACACCTGACTCAGACTTTTGCATGGAAGATCAGAGCTGGAGAAGCCAATCAAACAGCGCCCATCTATTCCCTCATTAAGCTAGTTAGACTTTGTTAACTGTGCACAGCTTTGTTAAGTGGGGATGTACAGGAGAAACACTGGCAGAGCGGTAGACGCTTGTGCACCCACACGCAAACACTTATCAGCATACATGAACAAACACGCTCTAATCATGACTAATTACAGTTTACAGTTTTTATCATTTGTTTTTCAAACAGTAGCTAAGGTCAGGTGTAAAGAGCAATTGCTATCAAGTACAACAAATACAGGGAGACGTCTTACCACTGAGTTTTGCATCTGAATAGATGAATATATGCACACTTGATTAATAATTATTGATCTATTTCTGCTTTTGAACTACTACTACTACTTCTACTACTAAAATAATTTGTATTATACAAAGTATAAATTACTACATTATATATAATATTATGAAGTTTATTATAATTTATTTATAAATAATAATAAATAAACAAATAATTATAGAAATAATAGCAATTAATAACAAGAAGCAACCATAACATTCAAGGAAATGCCCAGAACATCTACTACATGTGACAACTGGTTGTGAATGAGCTCTTAAGCAAGGAGGACTTCCTGTCTATGCTCAGTTTAGGTCAAGGTATTTCCTGATGCGCATTTTATCTTAACACACTGCCTTACCGTGGAATGTTAAAAACACTCTGATGGAATTTCCCAGTCATACTGACCTATTCTGGAACTCTGGAGAATCTTAAACAAACTAAACCCAGACACGGAATCCAGGGCTGCACTTCACAATAACATAACTTAACCTCTCACACACAGTAGATCTACAACTCTACAACTTAATTTTCTACATTGGCCTTAATGTGGAGACCTGTATGGTCTAGTGTGCATAGTAATATCAAGGTTGTCTATTTTTAGTTTTGTCTCATTATATTCTTCCTCTCTTTCTGCTGTTAAGCCATATATTCTTTGACTAAACATAGTGAGCTGAGTCACTGTCTACATATACAGCAGTAGTACGTGACTCAGAGAGGCTCACAAAACACCCAGCATCTGAGCTGAAAGTTGATATAGTAATACACATAAAAACAAGAATATTGGGCAAAATGCACCCTTTAATGGACTTCCTTTATTTTCCATTGACATAGAGCCATAGTATGAGAGTGTTTATGTGTGTATCCTTCAATGCTGTTGCTGTAGTTACAGAATGAGATGAGGTTTGGTGTGTGCGGGGGACAAGACATCCTCTGCAACTAATTCTGTCAATAAAGGAATCTCCAAAATTCACCCACACATGCACACACCTATTAACTGCTGTATGTTTGCTATTTATGTTACTCAACCATCGCCAAGTCCCCCTGATATCATTTGATCTTCCATATTCGGTTGCATTCACTCCTCTCTCACAAGCATCTTATTTGACACCAAGTTTCCATTACTGATATTTGTTATGTGGTTGCTCCTGCAGGTTCACCGTATTATGATAATGTCAGGCCTCTCTGCTACAGTGATGCAGATGCTGTTCTGCTCTGCTTTGATATAAGTCGCCCTGAGACCGTCGAAAGCTCTCTGAAAAAGGTTAAAGACATTTTATGACTTAATTTTCTATTACTCATCTTTTCTTTTCTTTTTTCTTCAGTTAAATTATCTAAAGTTCCTTAAAGCTGCAGTAGGTAACTTTTGTAAAAATATATTTTTTACATATTTGTTAAACCTGTCATTATGTCCTGACAGTAGAATATGAGACGGATAATCTGTGAAAAAATCAAGCTCCTCTGGCCCCTCCCAGTGGTCCTATTGCCATTTGCAGAAATACATCGCTCCCGTTTAGAAACAACCAATCAGAGCTGCGGTTAACTTTGTTTGTGTTCAAAATGTAGAAAAATGTATATAAAAAGCGAGTACACCATGAATCCATTTTCCAAACCGTGTTTTTGGCTTGTCCTGAATCACTAGGGTGCACCTATAATAAGTGTTTATATTCGGACTATTTTAGATTGCTTCGGGGGTACCGCGGCGGAGTAACCCAGTACCTTTGTGATTCTTCATAGACATAAACAGAGAGAAGTAGTTCCGGCTACGATGTTCTTCTGCAAGACGCAAGCAGTTCTGTTTATTGACCGCTAGAGCGTCAAAAGTTACCGACTGCAGCTTTAAAATTCAAAATTTTGCTTAAGCAACGCTTCATAAAATATTACAACTTTTAAGAAAATGCATCTTTAATTAGTGTATTTTGTCTCATTGCACAGGCAATTTTTTGCAGTAAGATAAAAAACACTTATAATAAAGATACAAGCTAACAAAACAAGTCTTAAAGGGATAATTCAACCGAAAATGAAAATTGTGTCATTTACTCACCCTCATGTCATTCCAAACCTATATGGCTTGTTTTCCTCTGTCGAATAAAATTTCTTTTTTTTCCTTCTTTTTTTTTCACATAATGAAAATCAATGTTGCTTTGGACCCTACTGACTTTCATTGTGTTGCTTGCTTCTCAAGTAAAAATACTATTCTGCAGTATATTAACAGCTCTCTCCCTGCAGTGGAAAGCCGAGATCATGGATTTCTGCCCCAGTACTCGAATAATCCTAGTCGGCTGCAAGACAGACCTGCGCACAGATGTTTGCACACTGATGGAGCTGTCCAATCAGAGACTGACGCCCATCTCCCATGAGCAGGTCAGTCGATCACACCCTTCCTAGACTCCTCGCCTCTCTTTTTCCCTCTCTGACTGCAGTCTGTCTATTCTTGTGTTTGTAGGGCACCTTGCTTGCAAAGCAGGTGGGAGCAGAAGTGTACCTAGAGTGCTCTGCATTCACATCGGAGAAGAGCATCCACAGCGTCTTCCGCTCAGCGGCACTAACATGCCTCAACAAACTGCAGCCCCCCATAAAGCAAAGCCCCAGTCGCCGGCTGTCCAAACGCCTCCTTCACCTGCCCAGCAAAGCAGAGCTCCTGACCTCCTCCTTCAGCAAGGAGAGAACCAAGAGCTGTTCCATCATGTGAGCTCCACGTGCGCCACTCCAGTTCCAGAAAAATATATATTTTCGCTCTTTGAAAGGGTTGGATTTGAGAGGAAGCGAGGTCATGACCTTTCATCATCCCTTCCTCTCTCTACACTTATATTGTTGTTCTTCCATTCTGACACCCCACCCACAAACACACTCATACCTATGACAAAGAGCTGCTGCCATTGTTCAAGGTTTTTGGCTGTTACACATCCTTGTATCGACTGAGTTTACAAGCATATGGCTTTACATGAGCTGCATTTTGTATCAATGATCAATCAGTCAGTCAAAGAAGGAAATACAGTGAATATTGGACACTGTCCTAATTTTTGTGGGTAGTCTTGTTTGTTAGCGTGCATACATGTATGGGAATGTGAGATGAGCTGTGAACGTAATTTAATATTTAAAGGAAGAGGATGTGTTTGTGGTACACAGTACGCACTTTAGTGAACATGGATGTGATTGTTGAATGGAAAGTGAAAGGATGATTTAATACAGGTTGGAATTAGAGAATTATGCTTTGCTTGTAGCTGAAGTCTCTGGCACTGATCTACAATGTGAGATCTCATGCATTCATAAGGGGAGGAGCCAAGCAAGATTTTTGAAGAAGTCCTCCTGAAAATGGTAGATGAAGCATCAAATCACATTTGTACAATCCAGATGGAGTGGAAGTGCTGACACACTCTTTATCTCTCTCTCTCATATAGTCCTTCTTGAGCTTTCTGCCCCTAGAGAATATAAATGGTCATAAAGTCCAGCCAGTAAGGACAAAGCCCAGCACTGCCCAGCGTTATTGCAAGAAAGACCCCTTCCAGATGGTCCTTTTTTAAGAAAACAAGAACTTTCACTGAAGTAAATTTAGAGATTGGATATACTAAGGGATATTGGAGTCCACCAAAACTGTTGCTTAAGCGAGAAAATAATCGTAATGCTCCAGTTGACTTTTCTTTTACAGTAATCTTAAAATCTGCCAAAACAATTTATTTTCAATAACATGCCTGTAAAGACTTGACTTCTCTTGTCATGTGGTGAAGTTACTGGTTAACTTGGGCTGGACATTAGACTGCATTATAATATCAGTGATTCTCATGCACCGGTCAGCTCACTGTCACAGAGGACTCTCTTCTTATGCTAATCCTCATTCTGGTAATCTCGGTCTTAAATCCCACAAACCCTGCTTGTGTAATGCTTAATTATAAAACAACTAAATCCTCACTTTAGGCTTATAAATGGCCAAGTGGAAGTAAACCGAGAAGTCAGACGGGACAGCATTATGAAGAATCTGACCTCAGAATAACTTCCAACTTAAGTAGTTCATCAAATATAATATGATCAAAGAAATGGTTTGTGGAATAATTTATATAATTTTTATAATAATAATTTTTTTGTCAGTTAAAGCTATGGCTGGAATTTTAGCTTTGACATCAAAGGAATATATTTAAAAAAAAAATAATATATTTAAATAGAAAACAGTTATTTTGAATAGTAATAATATTTCACAATATTACCGTTTTACTGTGTTTTTGATCAAATTAATGCAACCTTGGAGAGCAGAAGATACTTTGAAAACTGCAAATTAAGTCAAATCTAAATTTGCATAGTCATTATCTAGAGAATGAGAATGAAAATACTGTACGTATAAACTGGTCTTGCCTTAAGCGCACATTTGTTCTACTTTGTTATTATTATATCACTGACCTTGTAAATTCTCAGACTAGTTCATCTGAAAGAAGCTTTAGGAGGTTGTTCATCACTTCATACTATACTGTTGCTTAGTAACAGACAAGTCAGTTATACCAGACTAAATGTCTGAAAACCACTCGAGAGAAGTTGAGAGAGAGAAACGGGGTGTAAACAAAGTGACAAAATGTAGCATAAATGGTTTTTTTTTTTTTCATGGCTATAATTTATAGTTTAAAAAAACACAAATCATCTTACTGACCATCATCTTGATATGAATTTGTTACTGTTGTCTGGTTAGGTAGCACCCTTATATGTTATATGTTCGATGTGGTGGACCTCCACAATCTTCCTTTTCTTACTGAAGTCTGGACGTACATATGTTGTGCATAATCAGTTTTGTACAGCCCTTTAAATGAAGTCTGAGAAGGAAACTAATTTGAAAACAGACTGTATGATTGTGTGTGCAATGTAAGTTATTAATAGTTGATTATTGCTGGTTCTGTTTTATTCTTTAGTTTCAGACAATCTATTTTATATGGAATATTGTTTATTATTTTTTCCTGTCTCTGATGTCGTGTGTCACTCTTAAATGAATTAAAACCTGGATTTGGTCAGTAAATTGTGTGTGTTTGCAGATCCAGTGGCAGTCCAAGATATAAAGAGAAAAGTGGCATGTCTGTAAAAACATTTAACATAAAAATGAAATAAAATGAAAATGTTTCCCAGCAATCATGGAAATTCATTAGTCAAAGCAAGTGGGAACCCTGTATCTTAAATTTAAGGAGAGATTTCATAAGAAAGATCCTCTTATGGCAGACTCTTGAATTGCCTCTTTATTCACTTAATTGCCTGTTTATGGCACTCAAAACTAGGTCAACAGGACTCGGAAAAGCCAGGAGTAAATCATGTGATTCTGCAGGAATAGTATGGAACAGTACTGAACAATAAAGAGGCAGAAACAATAAAAAAAATACTTCTTTCAATAAGCACTGTACACACATCAGACAAGGACATGGAATATATGGTGATATGTTTTTTGGTAAAAAAAAAAATAGCTTTAACTAAATAAATAAATATACCTTGAACAATTTGGGTCCATCAGTTTTCTTTATGAATCTATCTAGCCTATATCCAGTTTGTAAAGATGGCATATTATCCAGGCTTTCTCAATTACATCACATAGCAATAGGGCAAACTCTGTCATTGACCTTTGCATTAAGTCCCTACACTATCCATCTGTTCACAAAGTTCCAAATTACTCTACATCAGTGCTCCTCAAATGTGGTAGACCAACAGTTGGGTTATAGGTCTTTTCTGAAAAACCAGGGGAAAATATTGTAAATAATCGTTTAATCAGGTATACAGGTGCATCTCAATAAATTAGAAGGTCATGGAAAAGTTAATTTATTTCAGTAATTCAACTCAAATTATGAAACTTGTGTATTAAATAAATTTAATGCACACAGACTGAAGTAGTTCAAGTCTTTGGTTCTTTTAATTGTGATGATTTTGGCTCACATTTAACAAAACCCCACCAATTCACTATCTCAACAAATTAGAATACTTCATTAGACCAATAAAAAAAATAAAGAAAGAATTGTGAATTGTTGACTTTCTGGAAAGTACGTTCATTTACTGTACATGTACTCAATACTTGGTAGGGGCTGCTTTTGCTTTAAGTACTGGCTCAATTCGGTGTGGCATGAAGTTTATGGCGCTGCTGAGGTGGTCTGGAAGCCCAGGTTTCTTTGACAGAGGTCTTCAACACATCTGCATTGTTTGGTCTCGTTTCACATTTTCCTCTTGACAATACTCCATAGATTTTCTATGAGGTTCAGGTCTGGTGAGTTTGCTGGCCAGTCAAGTACACCAACACGATGGTCATTTAACCAACTTTTGGTGCTTTTGGCAGTGTGGGCAGGTGCCAAATCCTGCTGGAAAATGAAATCAGCTTCTTCAAAAAGCTGGTCAGCAGAAGGAAGCATGAAGTGCTCCAAAATTTCTTGGTAAACGGGTGCAATGACTTTGGTTTTCAAAAAACACAATGGACTGTCTCCAGCAGATGACATTGCACCACAAATCATCACAGACTGTGGAAACTTAACACTGGACTTCAAGCAACTTGGGCTATGAGCTTCTCCACCCTTCCTCCAGACTCAAGGACCCTGGTTTCCAAAAAATATATAAAACTTGCTCTCATTTGTAAAAAGGACTTTGGACCACTGGGCAACAGTCCATTTCTTATTCTCCTTAGCCCAAACCTCTGATGTTGTCTGTGGTTCAGCAAATTCCTTGACACGTCTGTTTGTGGTGACTATTGATGCCTTGACCTCAGCCTCAGTGCATTCCTTGTGAAGTTTTTTGCTTGACAATCCTCATAAGGCTGCGGTTCTCTCAGTTGGTTGTGCATCTTTTTCATCCACACCTTTTCCTTCCACTCAATTTTCTGTTATCATGCTTGGATACAGTACTCTGTGAACAGCCAGCTTATTTGGCAATGAATGTTTGTGGCTTACCCTCCTTGTGAAGGGTGTCAATAATTGTTTTCTGGACAAATGTCAGATCAGCAGTCTTCCTCATGATTGTGTAGCCTAGTGAACTAAACTGAGAGACCATTTTGAAGGCTCAGGAAACCTTTGCATCTCACCATATTCTAATCTTTTGAGATGTTTTTCATGGTATTAATAAATTACAATGTAGATTCGAATACACATTTTTAACATAAATCTATAATTTAATGTAAATCAATATTACAATGATTTTTTTATAATACATTGTTTAAATTAATCGCTAAAGTAATTGCTAAAATACATTTTTTAATCTTTTTTTTTTTTTTTTTTGGCATATTGCGTTGGGTCAGCACTTAAATTCCAATGAAATTCAATATCCTGGAGCAAAACAAGTTCAAAAGTACTTATCTACATCATGTTCCTCAGTCAGTTCTTTAGCCTGGTACCTTTAAACAGTAGTGTACATGTTCACACTATAGTATATTAATAGACAAAGAGTGCTTGTATACCTCACCATGTTCAGCTCTTTCATTTAATGCATTAAACCAAGTCGACCTTGACCAGTCACCGCTTAAAGCATGACTTTCAAAGGAAATTTCTAGGAAAAGGAAAATATATAAACTGGATAAAACAGCAGAATCTGTGAAGCATGAATTTAAGAGGAATGTTATTAAAGAAAAATCCTGTAAAGTAAGGGAATGAGAGAAGACCAGCTCATTACTAATCCCTCACATCCAACAGACAGAAACCTAGGGGGGAGAAATCAGTAAAGAAGGGATTTAAATATACTCTCCAATTACTAACGAGGTGTAGTCTGCCATAGAGACATGCATGCACACAAAAACAAACACGCAGCCATCAAACCAGCCACCGTGACTCCAGTGCTAACAATGCCATAGATCATCTAGAACCGCTGAAACAAAGTGGGATCATTATGACAGAAGAAAACAAGTTCAGTATGCGAGTTCAGACCTTCAAATGTGCTGTCTACTTTCTTATGCACCTTTTCTGCTTGTGTTATTCACCTGCTCGTACTTACATTATGAGAGGAATGTTGTTTTAAGGTTCAAAAGGAACTTTCAGTGCTGTTTCAATGCAAAAGCTCAGTCAACCCTTGTTAAATCAGTCAGGTTAACTATTTTCTGGAGCAGAAAGCATGTCGCACATGCAAGAACATCTGCTAGACTTGTGGCCTCAGGAGAAATGAATGTACATAATCAGCATATTAAATGTATTCCTATATTAGCATAAACAATGTGAAACCTTTCAAGTCAAATCATCATACAGTTTCGATTTATGTTATTACACGTCCTTTTTAGAGATGCATGATACATCAGCAGAAAATTGGTTATCAGATCTTGTCATTAATATTGCACAATATTGGATATATATCAGATAATAATTAAATTAATAATAATTAATCATAATTAATAATAATAATTAAAAATTCAAACCCAGTTTGGAAAACCCTAAAAAAACAACATACACAATGAAAGTAAATGGGGTCCAAAATAACATTGGAGGATCTTCTTTTGTGTTCTGCCAAAGAAAGTCATATCTGCAACATTATTTGATGACTTTGATATGGTAGTGTTGCAAGAGCTGATTTCTGCTGCGTTGGCAACAGAACAAAACAACCGCACACGTGTCCTCATAGGAGCATACCTCTCACACTGCCATGGGCCTTTCCTTGTCAAACGGCCCCCAAGGCTTCCCTAAAACCCATGAGGTTAACCCCACCCCCACTATCACTCACTCTCACGTATATGTACAGCATGTCACAGTGAACCCCTGAGGTATGCTGATAATGGATGAGTGTATTTGGCTGTTTAATTTGCCAACCATAGTTTCATGGCACCTGGGTCTCTGTGCCATAGAGAAGGAAGGAGGTGTGGGATGCGTTTGGACGGGTCAGGATGGCTATGCATGTCTGGAGGGATTTTGCTGGTTACAGCTGAAAATGAAAAAGAGTGATTTATGTCTCTTAAGGACAAATTTTAACATATGGTGTGACACTGTAAATAACTTATTAGGTCAGGGTGCATCACACATGCATTAGTGCCCACAGTCACAACAGGGTAGGGCAATTTCTCAATGATTGTATATGCCCCAATATAATGGAGATATTGGTAACTTGTTTCTTACATGCGAAAAATAAATTGTGTGTCTTTATTTGTACTTTGATACAATCTTTTCATGTTAAAGCAGGAAACAAACAATGATACACGACAATGAAGCCTGATTGCAATTCCATGTGTTTAACATGCTCTCAATCAAGTATCACAGCAACCGACGATATGCCAGACAATGAACCGATGATTAAAGATATATTTTAAGAAAATTGCTTTCATAGTTCATCATTTTCACCAAGACAAAGTTAGAGATTTCAGAGAATATGGAGCAGTTCCAGACTGATACAGACTAAAGCAGGGTCTACAACAGGGAGTCCCAAGGTGGGATTGCAGGGGGTCTGCCAATTACTGTTAGAAAAACTAAATTAATATTTAAAAAATACATGCAAAACAAAAATACAATTGTATGTAATATATTATGTAATACCCTCTCTCCATATATATACATATGCGTCCTCACAGATTTACTTTTATTCAGGAGAAAAAAAAATTGTTTCGCAAAAAAACCTAAATAATTGAATTTGTTGATATTACAATTCCCAGCCCTAAATCTTAGCATTATAAAGTGTGTAAACAAATTAATATTAACATTATTGTCCACCAAGGGATCCAAAGGTTGAAAACTAAAATTCAGAGCATGATGGCTAGTTATCTGTAGACGGTTCACAGCACACATATCCAGAAGGATCAGTACTGTAGGCAGCTCTTTATGAGTCTCAAGGTCACACAGGCCCTAATCAAAATTACCCACGATCTTGAGCGTGTCTGAGAAGAGCAAGTGTGTGAGAGAGAGAGAAGTGTGTGAGTAGATATGAAAACATGAGTATTCTCTTTGACCTTACAGTGTCAGACAACACATTTACCGCAGAACGCATGTAGTCATAGCAACAGCAGCAAAGTCTTAGTGCAAGTGTGTCTGTGTGTAGGGTGCACCAATTTACTTTTCAACGACCTGAAAGAGAAAAATCATACGAAATGAAATATTAAACAGATTCAGCTCTTTTGAACACATGTGTATTCTCAGTGTGAAGATGAAAGCGGCAAACAGGCGCTTATCTGGCCAACTAAAACAGTACATTTTAATTAACACCTGTGCCCTGCGTTTATCAGCAATTGAAACCGTATCCACGACACCCTTTTCGTGCGATGCCCCCATATGAAATTCATTTGATTTGAATAAATGCAAATGGTGATCAAGACTGCGTATTAATGTTCATAATGCTCCAAGATAATGGTTGCTGGGTGAGGTACCATTAGTAATTGATGTTACCTGTGACTCAAACGGCAGACATCCTCCTTAGATCAGAAGTGTGTCAGAGTCTGTCTCCCCAGCTCAAGCCCCCCATCAACAGTCTGCACCTGTTTTGAAGGAAGTTCTCTTTCTTCCTCAGAAGGAAGGGCTGATAAAGGGAAGCCCGGCTTTGAGATTTTCCACTGAGGAAAAAAGAAAAAAGTCACTTCCACCCACACACGGAGAACACCACTGCAGGAGGAGGAGGATGTGAACTGAACAATAGAGACTCGTGTGTCGGTGGAGTTCTGTAGATGAAGCTCTGACATGCTTCACCCTGTCGCCCAGATAAGCCTCTCTTCCCTCTACCAGCCCCTCATCCTGCCCCGCAACAACAGCCATTGTTATGAGACAAACATTACAGTCTATTTGTGTCACGGCTGATCAAGTAAACAAGGTGGTGCTGAGCATGTTTGGCAAACCTCATCTTATTTATCTCATCACAGAGACTCTATGCCAAACAAACACTAAAAAGAGGTTTGCAAGCTGCAATTTCATTAACGTAGGAGCTAGTTGTCACAAGAGAAGTTGTCACAAGAACTCAGTGATTACGAGGTTTTGAGTCAAACACCGAATCACACACGTGTGCTTTCTCTAGCAGTAGTTTTATGTGGGTTTCAAGCACTGTGATCCAAACTTTCTTAAATTACAATTACATTAAAATACATTGCAACAGCTAAACCAGTGAACATTATTAATAAACCACCACATTAGCATGTATTAAGGTGAAAGTCAGCTATAAAATAAAGGTAGATTTTAACTGAAATCTGAACCTGTGTTCTCAGGACAAACAAATAAATTTCAGGTCAGGACATTTTATAAATTGTTATACATTTTAAAACATGAACCGTTACGTTTTATAGTACCATTCAAAAGAATGGGGTTGGTGATTATTTTTTTCTTAATCTTTAGAAAGTATTAATCTTAAAAGTATTTTGCACTTACCGTGCATTGACCAACATGGTGTAAAAAATTACTGCAATTTAAAATAACTCTTTATTTTAATATATTAACTCCTGAGATGCAAAGCTAAATTTTCAACATAATTTCTCACATGATCCTTCAGAAATTATTCTAATTTACTGCTCAAGAAACATTTCTGATTATCACCAATATTGAAGACCGTTGTGTTGCTCAATATTTATGCGGAACCTGTGATAAACATGTAACTCTCTGACATATAGAAAATTCAAAATAACAGCATTTATTTAAAACAAAACTAATTGCAATATTGTAAACATCTTCAGGTTGCATTGTGACAGCTTATCCCATATACAGTAGTCAATATGTGAATCGGTTAAAAAGAACGCATTTTGGTTTTAGGACAATTTTGGTTTAGAACCATTCCAATGTTGACTAATGTAGTATGACAACATGCTCTGCTATTTGAAGATTGTATATCTTCAAGAACAGGAAGATAATTATTCAACGTGCTGAAAAAGGATCCACGAAGGGCTGCAGGAATAGTACTTATTCAGGGAAAAGTATTATGCCTAAAATGGCTTTGAACAGTTGCTACATGAGAATGTCTCTGCTGAGCCACTCAGGAAGCTGCTAGTAATTAATATAGAAACTTGCTGACGAAAGTAAAATCCTCAAACATGCACAAGGAACACAGGCCTTGCTGAACATGAACGTACAGAATTCAGCACTAAATGAAAAGAAAGACATCGAGAGGTGTAAATGAGACTAGTACACTCAGACACAAGTGCTCTCTCAGTCAACCACTCTCTCAGTGAGGGCTCTCACTTGTACAAGAGTTCCTGTGAGCTGCACTCCATTAGGATTTAACATCAGGTACTTACTATGAAATTTCACTATGAATATGAAGAGTTTGCAAGAGGCTTACAGCAACAAGTCCCTTTATCAAAAAACACACATTCCAAAAAACATTTCAATATCTGTTTCAGTACATGAGGAGTGGGACGGTGTTGTTTCCTTCCACCACAGGATGCCTTAGAGGGGCCCTTCATTCACTGGCACCAGACAAAGGCCTGGGATAATATTCCTGGCGATGGCCCAGTGCAACATCATACCCATACATCTTAACAAAGACACAGCATCATATTTAAACAGTTATATACCTTCGAGGACTCAGCAGATCGGATCCAGCGTTAGCTGCAGAATTTTTCAATATGCATGCAGACTGTGTCTCAGTTTGTCCAGTAGTCAAGGAAGTCCTGCCCTCCTGTGGTAAGACTCTGAAAACTAAAAAAAGCATTTCACTGTTTGATGGTTTTATGGTTTTATTTTGGTTCTTCTAAGTTTTGGTTACCTGGACTTTCAATGGAGGGACATAAACCCCTCAGGTTTCATCAAAAATATATTAAGTTGTGTTTAAAAATGATTAACAAAAGTAGCCTATTACAAGCTGGGAACGACATAAAGGTGAGTAAATTATGACGATTTTCATTTCTGGGTGAACTATCCCTTTAAAAACATTATATTCACAATCTTATGGTATTTATTTCGTTTGCTAACTATGTACAGTAATGCATTCACATGGATCACATGAGAATTGTCATAAAAAAGAAAAATATAAAACTAAAGTAAAAAAGATCATTTCTACCAATTATGCATTTTGTTTAATAAAATTTGCTGTTGAAAATGGCATTTTGGATTGTTTTGCTTAGGGCAATTACATTGTTAATATTTAATGACCCTTAATACACAAATAATAAATTCACTTTTCTTGCATAATTTGGCAATAATGAGGACTTCACTAAAAATGAGACATTAAAAAATTAGTGTACATATTCTTTTCATACCTGATATTTCGCTTCTTCCCAAATCACGTCTCATATTTTCTCAAGTTCTTCATTGACACTATCTCCTTGCAAAATAAGTACTTTACAAAAATTTACAGTGCACGAGTTCGCCTGCTATTAATCACACATCTGTGCTTTCATCTTTGACCTGTTGTAGCGCCTCGGGCCAAACGGAGAAACACCCGAAACAGGTGTGTGGACAGTCCACCACTGAATTTAATCATGATTCATCATCAACATAATCATAATTACACACTCTCTTCCGAGCCTTGAGGTGGCAGCCGGGCGCGAGACCAATGAATATGAACCAACTGCGTCATTTCCTATTTACGTGAATTTTCCCGCGCTGCCTGTAGGGTCTGCTGTCATTGAGAATAAACACCGATCATTTTAAGGATGCCAACTTCAGATTATGATCCAGCTTGTTTGCCGGACTTGTTGCCGCTTTATTACCGCAGACTGTTCCCGTTCTCGCAGTACTATCGCTGGTTGAGTTATGGCGGAGGTAACGTTAAGTACATCTCTGACGCTTATCCATGTTATTCTGAGATCACACAGCGAGCGATTCACTGCTGTTTACAGTAGTTTGTGTATTTACTGTGAAAAGTCGATCTTTAGTGTTTAAATTTAAACAAAACAGTTTCTGCATGCGTAATTTTTTTATGTGACAATGTTCACGTTTCTAATTAAACATTTATAATTTCCTCAGTGTCTTAATTTTGCCTCTTGCAGTGTCTAAAAACTACTTCCAGAACCGTGAGTTTTCCTTCACTCTAAAAGATGACATTTATGTGAGATATCAGTCCTTCACCACTCAGAATGAGCTGGAGAAAGAGATGCAGAAGATGGTTCCCTACAAGATCGATATTGGAGCAGTCTACAGCCACAGGGTGAATATTATATTGTATTATATTATAGTTGGCATGTCCTGTGGTGAATATCTAAAACAGCATATTTTAAACAGCATGTCGATACTAATTTTTTAAATTGTGATTATGCATATGCCTTTGAGGTTTTTGTGAATAAAAAAAAAAACATTAATTGAATTGAAATATATTAATAAAATATATGCATATTAATTAAAATACTTGATGGGATATTCATACAAAAATTTCTCACAGGATTTAAAATAAAATAGTGGCAATAAATAAATAAATACAATTTTGCTATTTAGTTTAATAGTATTGTAGCCATGTAGAAAATATAGTATTATATAAATATAGTCATTTCGATCATATAATATATATAAAATGTATATGTGTGTGCTGTAAAATATTTTAAAAAGTGGATTGAATGATGTTTTTGTTATAATATATTTGCAATGTGGTTAGATGCCTCTAAAAAAAAAGTTTTGTTGTAGATTATAATTTTTCACTTTTGGCTTTTTAATCTGTTTCATATTGAAATGAAAAGATCCTGATGTCTCTGGTTCTGTGATCGACAGCCCAGTCAACACAACGCAGTGAAGTCTGGGACCTTCCAGGCGCTGGAGAAGGAGCTGGTGTTTGACATTGACATGACAGACTATGATGATGTCAGAGGTTGCTGCAGGTATACAGAGGCCTTCTCATAATATTTTCTGTAAATACATGAGATGCTTATGGAAAAGCATTTTTTTTGTTTTGTTTTGTTCTTCAGTGCTGCTGATATCTGCTCAAAGTGTTGGACTCTAATGACCATCGCCATCCGTATTCTGGACCGGGCACTTAGGGGTAAGCATAATTTCTTATCAACACAATTTACAGTTTACAGTAACATCATAACAAACGTACAAATGAAAACACATGTGTGCACTGTTTGTGTGGTTCAGAGGACTTTGGCTTCCATCATCTTCTGTGGGTATACTCGGGCCGGAGAGGTGTGCATTGCTGGGTTTGTGATGACGCTGCTAGGAAGCTCTCAGTGGCGGCACGGTCTGCCGTGGCAGAGTATCTCAGTTTAGTCAAGGTAGTCACATATCAGTTAACCGATCATCCTAGAAATTGCATTATGGATTTGTTCATCATATTCAGCTGTGTAATCGAAAAGCTGTGATTTAATGAACTAATTGTGTGTCCTGTGCATGTTCCTTTAGGGTGGTGAGGAGGCTGTGAGAAAAGTTGTGCTGTCAGATCCAATCCATCCTTTCATCAAGTAATGGGGAATAATGACTTACTTCCTGAAGTACATAATGTGTAAATGTAAATGATGTAACTGCATTCTCTTGTTGTTTTAGTCATTCTCTGTCTGTGGTGGAGCGCTATTTCGGTCAATATGCCATTGTGGACCAGGACATATTGGGCAGTAAGGAGAGTGTAGACAAAGTGCTCGCTCTGCTGCCGGATGATATCCTTTCATTCCCAGAAGTGTCGTCACCATACAAGTATTTCACTAGTCCAAACCAATACCAGTCAGATTTCACAATTCTCAGTGTCACATTTGGTACCATATCAAAAAAATATCGGAAATACTTCAATTGTTCATGTTGTTCACACAGTATTTGATTAGTGAAAGTGATCTTTTTATAAGAGGAGTCCAGTGGACTGTTATTTCTTTAAGTCTGACTGCACATATCAAAAAGGACCTGACAATCTATTATCAGGAGGAAAAGAAGCCAATGAAGCGATGGGAAAGACTCTGCACTCTGGTGGAACATAAAAAGGTAAATGCAAACTACTTGCACAGCAGACCGCGCAACAATCTTAAATCCTTAAGACAAGTAAGGGGAAGGCTAGTTCAGTTTCCTATTGTTTTCATTTGTTTGTGTGTCTGTGAAGTCGAGTGTTAAAAAGGGTGGCCAGTACTTCGATAAGGAGATCATGCTGCAGTACTGTTACCCACGCCTGGATGTCAACGTCAGTAAAGGTGTCAATCACTTACTGAAGAGTCCCTTCAGCATACACCCTAAGACAGGTGAGAAGGAATATTACCAGAGTAACTTTATACACTGCTGTTCAAAGTTTAAATTAAATTTATGCATTTAGCAGACGCTTTTATCCAAAGTGACTTACAGAGCATTCAGGCTAACAATTTTTACCTAACATGTGTTCCCTGGGAATCGAACCCACAACCTTTTGCGCTGCTACCACTGAGCCACAGGAACATAGCAAACATGTTCAGATTTTGTTTTTATGAGGATAAGAAAGCTTTTGGTATCAGTTTCCACAAAAAAAATAAACAGCACAGCTGGTTTCAACATTGATAATAATAAGAAATGTTTCTTGAGCAGCAAATCGGTATGTTAAAATGATATTTTTAATCAAATGCAGACGAAACTTTTCAATAGTAGCACATTTCTAGTTTTAAGGTGCAAGTTTCATCTGTACACTTGTTTTTAAGTTTGAGGTAAAATGGCTTGCTAATGTCACTTCAATTTGATGCTAAACATTTTTTTGGATTCAATATTTTCTTTAGGTCGAATCTCTGTGCCAATAGATCTGAAAGAACTGAACACGTTTGATCCTTTCGAGGTGCCTACGATCAGGTAAATACTCGTAACTCTTTGTCAGGTTGTTCCAAATAATGTGTCAAGTGCTTTCTATAAATGCTTGGAGCTTATGTCTGAAGTTAGATATGCTAGACTCACTGGTCTCTCTGTAGTCTGATCTGTGAGGAGCTGGAGAGACCCAGAGCAGATGAAGCAGAGGACGATGATGTGAAGGACAAGGAGAATGAACAAGAAGCTGGAGAACGACGCAGAATCAGAGGTAAGCAAACATCATGTTTGACCGTTCAGTTCATTCACGTTGGTGTAGTTCAGGAGCCAGCCTCAGTTCTGTGAGCAGGTGCTGTGTGCTAAACATGTTTTTGGTTCGGTGTAGACTATAAGCGGACCAGCCTGGCCAAGTATGTGAAGGTGCTTGATCGGTTTTTGGAGGCAATGGCTCGATCTCGGAAAGGAGAGATGCTGAAGAAGAGTGGTGAGTTAGAAACAAGTTTCTCGGTTTTTCTGATTATCTCATAAACTTGATTTCAGCATTTACATTCTAAATGAATTGGGGATGCATGACACATCGGTTATTACCTTAGTCAATATTGCATATTAAATTCTACATGCTCATATCCTCTATTTTTACAATTAGATGTGAGCAGCAAATGACAAAGTTAGTCTTAAAAAAAATTTAATTATGCAATCTTTAGTCAGTATCAAAATTAATATCTAGTTGATTTGATTTTGTTTTGTTTTTTTAGACCAAATAGTTAATAATTTCAATATTGGCCATGATATGAAAATAAGGATTGGCTTATCGTCGATTGCATCCTTAAACTAATGGTGGTTCTAGTTGATGTTATAGTGCAGTTTATTTCATTGATTATTTGAATGTGATTATGATTCATTTTACTTTTGCAGATCTTCAGAAGGACTTCTAAGACAGAAGCGCTGGAGGTATACAACAGCCGTTTATCAGAAAACATTTTCATGTTTATCTGTTGACTGTCTACTTCTGAGGATACAGACACTTTGACATACATGGAACTATAACTGTTTGCTCTGAAACATTCCATTGGAGGATCAGTCAAATTATGAAATAATGTCTTTTATTTCCATGTGATACTGTTCCTTTATTTTTCTAATGGAAATAGGTTTTTCCTAGGCATTCATGGGTTTTGTAAATCAATCTTTCTTTATAATTTGTTTCATTTTTCTACCAGCTAAATAAAATAACTTATATCTCTTATATTTGTTGTCCGTTTAAAAGGGGGGGAAACCCACAAAATTACAAAAATAATTGTGACATCTGGACTGAGTCAATGACAAAGCGGTGGGAAGCTAAATGCAACCAACAAGCATTGTGTAAATTGAATGACAAATTTATCCAAAACCAGTGCTTCAGCAGTATAAAAACATTAATGGAAACAGACTAAACAGCATCATTTAAACACCTTTTTTTTTTTTTTTAACCGAGCATCAGTCTCATTTGGCCATGTCAATTAGACTCTGTAGTGATGTTGGGACCCAGGTTTTCTCTCCCTGGACAAAGACCACTCCACGCTCAATGTAGATGACGATTTTGCCAAATGTGTATAACTGTTTGCCCATATGCCTTTTGGCCACCAGTGGCATGAAAACAATGCCGTTCTCCTCAGCTTTGGCCTGGACTAGATCTTTAAAGTTGGTTGGTACAGATGCTGGTACTGCTGTGGTGCCTGGTGGACATGTGGCAGGATTCTCCACGTCACGGCGCTCAGGCTGAGGCTCGCTCTGGAAATCTTTTTTTCTCTGTGTCTGAATCAGATATGCAATGTTCTCTCTTGCTCCAGGTTGTGTATACCCACCTGCAAAAAGACAGACGGTGAAGTTGAAGGTATAATGATAGAGCAGTACAAAGCTATAAGTACTGTTAGTGGACTTCATGTGCTATTTTTTTCTAGTGTGTGACTGACCTAGTCCAGAGGCAACAGCACGATTCATGATGTCAAGGGCCTCGTTCAGTTTTTCTTTGATCAATGGATGACTGAGCAGGTTCTCGGAGAACAAACTCTTCCAGCCCAGATACCATTTAGTGATCTCCTCATAGTTTGGGTTGTTACTGAGCCAGGAACACAACACCTGCACCAGAGAAGAAAAAAAAACAAAAACAAAAACTAGTAGTCAACTCCTAGTAGTTAAACTAAACTAAATTTATTAATAGAAAATGAGTAAAAGTCTACATATAAATTAGTTGTATTTAAACAACTATTTTAGTTTATGTCTAAATAAATGAAACAGTAAAAAAAATTGAAATAAATCACTTTTTGATCTGACAAATAGAAATGTAAAATCTTATGTTTAATATTACAATATGTATTAAAATGTTAAATTATGTTTAAAATGTCAGTTCAATTAGACAAAATAATTAAATATTTCCTTTTTTAAGCACTGGCCAATTTCTTAATAAAATATGTAAAAAAAAAAAATAATAAGTGACAATAATAGACATATGACATAACAGTCAGGTTAGGTTCTAACTGATTAGCATTCTTTTGACTAATTGTAAAAGACTGTTACGCTGACCTGTAGCCATTTGGGAAAGAAATTCTTATCCAGCAGTCCAACCATGGTGGAGACCGAGAGCATCCCTTCCCAGTCCATCACCCAGTTGAACAACTCCAGAAGCTGCTGATGAGGATTCACCACCAGCTCTCCTAAACAAAGAGCTGCAACACAGTAGCAAAACCTTTAGAGACTCCCTCAGACTCCCAACGTCTGTCACTGACAATCTAAATAAGCACATACCCAATTTGGGAATGATATTTTTGACCATGAAGGCCTCCCAGGCACCAGATGTGAAGACATCTTTCCAGGGTTGAAGAATGAGTCTGGCGGAGGAGTCACTGGGGTGCCAGCGCTGCAGGGCATGGGCTAGTTTACTGCGGATGGGTGCGTACAGTGGCTCAAGACGCGTTTGCATCAGAGGCAGCCAGGGATGAATCCATGAATGGATTGGTACCGTGTCTGTCAGTGGGTTCCAATTGTCCACCTATCCAAAAATAGTCAGAGAAGTAACATAACAGACAAGGAAACATATAATGTTAATTTGTCATATGCTCAGCACGAACCTCTCTCTGTAGTCGTGGGAAAATAAGCTGCTCCAAAACATGGTCAAGAATCCACAGCGGTAATACAGGGGCCCAGCACTCAACACAGTCCACCATGGGCCCCACGTTTCTAGGCTGCCACTGAGACACACAGCTCCTCATGACTGGAACCCACACTTCCCATATTAACCTGCACACAAAACATGCTCGAGCCATTTCCTTCTACAGACACTCCACATACACACACAGATATGCGTTACCTGTGATAGGGGTCCATGTTAGTGTCTGGACCACCATGAAGAGATTGTGAACTTTCAAGAATGGCCCTCCACTGACCGACTTCCTCCAAACCATCTGAACAGTCCTATAGACAAACAGAGAGAGTGCAGAATTCATATAACTCAGAGCTTATACAAAGTGTGAAAATTTCTCTAAGATCATGTGACACAGAAGACTGGAGTAATGATGCTGAATATTTAGCTTTGCATCACAGGAATAAATAGCATTTCAGAATATATTCAATTAAAACACAGTTATTTTAAATAGTTATATTTCACAATTTTTAACAAATACATTATAGATGCACTGAATGCAATTTTCTTGGCCGATTCCAATTTTTTTGTTAGTGTGATCTGCTGATACTGATTTTTGCCAATTCAATTTTTTCTTCTTCTAAGAGCTATAATTGACAGCATATACAAACGAAAAGCTAATTTTCTTCTTGAGACTGAACACAGCTTGTGCGCTCCACTAATATAGATCAGTTGTGGCATGTGCTCCTTTAGTGTACAAAACCTTTGGGAATGACAAAAATAATTTGCAATACAAGCACTATTTAACCGGAGTGAATGAGACGTGTGTGAGAGAGAAGGGGTTGTCGAAGAGAAGAGAGCTAGAATGTGCTGCTGAAGTGACGTTATTGCCTGTGCCGATGGTAACGTACGGACTGGATCGAAATTTAGAAAGAAGTGAGACTGATTGGCCGATTCCGATCCCTGGCCGATCAATCAGTGCATCTCTAAAATAAATGCAGCCTTGGTGGGCACAAAATACTTTCAAGAACAAAAGAAAACCCTTTCTGAGCCAAAACATTTGAACAGTGGTGTAACAACATCCTGTATAAAAAAATATGTATTTTACCTTCAGTGGATCCCAGCTGCGAAGTCTCTCTTTCAATAAAGGATGTACAACAGACACAGCTAGATCCCCCAAACCCAAGGTTTTGTACTCCTGATAGAACTCTGTCTGCAGCTGCTGGAAGATCGTAGCACACTCCTGAAGGCCGAGTGCAGGGCTGTCCTCCTTATCGCCTGCATCGAAACGATCCACCAGGTTCATCACCTGCTCCAGCCGACCAATAGCCTGTTCCTCCTCTGCCAGCCTGACCTGCAGCGCGTCACTCTCATGGGTCAGGGTCACCACAGTGTCCTTATCATGCTGCAGTTGTCGTGCACTCTATACACACACACACACACACAACACAAACAGAAAATAAATCAAAGAACTAGCTGTTTGCTTCCGTCAATGGCCAAAACAAGAATTTATTACGAAGTGAATTATGCATTTAAATATGTTAAATAAGTTGTGAAGGGTTACACATGGTGCACCACACAGGAAGCAACTTTTAGAAATACTTTTAGATTTTAGAATTAGCATTATATTACTTCATTAATATAATATTGTTTTACGTAAATTCTTTTTCTAACTTGCTGCTGATTTGGTGCAAGTTTACGAGTGCTGTACCTGTAGGATGTCTTGCTCTGTGAGCTCAATGAGCAGTTTGAGGTTGTGTTCCAGCTCCGGTAATGAGAAGCCAGGGGTCTTCTGTTCTCGAGTGCTCACACTCAAAGGGGCCTCCTCAGGAACACTGTGCTTCTGACTCATATGACTGTAACTGTGATACACCTTCTGCTCTCTGCCAGTCATATCGATCACCTGAAACACGAGGGATGGGTTAACTGCTTCTTGTGAGATATAAATAAACAATTATTGCGCATTTCTAAGTGTTTTGCACTCTCACCTTAACCTGAGCCAGTTCTCCAGCAGGTCTGCTCATGCTCCTGTTGGCCAGTTTGCCATGAGCTTTCAGCTCTTCCACAGTCTTGTAAGAATATTTGGGCTTTTTCTTTGCCGTTCCTGGTTCTGTACGCCATTGCCCCAACTCCTTCTGAAACTCCTTCAATGATCGAATGAAAAAGAAAAAGAAAAAAAAAGAAGGAAACAATGTGAAAACTGGACAGGTAAAGAAAGATCTGACTTGTTGCTGAGTTGCTGCTGGGTTGCGTTTCACAAAAGCATGTGGAAACAACAGATTCATAGTTGCTTATAGGAAATGCACCCCTTGTTCAGTTAGATGCTTTTTTTGTTTCCTGACCAAAAGAGAAAACTATTGAGTTCTATCCATTCTGTTTTAAAACGGATCCCTTTATAAAATTTAAATTGCTTATGTGGATGTGTATTTTTTTAACAACACTGATTGATCACTTGAATTTGATTGAACCACTATAACCACCAATAATTTGTTAGTTTTGACTTACTTGCTCCTCCTCCTCCTCAGAGTCTACAACAGGAAAATCCTGCAAGGACTGCTGGGTCCTCTCATTTCCATATGCACCAACCGCTCCCTTCCCCTTTCGCACTTTAGCCTCAATCGGGTTCACAATACCTGCACACAAAGATTTCCATAAGAGGATATATCATATCATAACATCATCCCCAGGATCCCCACAGATGATGCATAACATAATTCACAAGAAGCTAAATGCAGCAAAACCAGTTCACTGAGGTATGAAATAAAGCACTGAATAGTTTTACCTTGAGCATTTTTGCCCAATCCTTTTCCTGGAACGTAACCCATCTTCTGAAGAAGTTTTTGACCAATGCCTCTTGTGTGTTTCTCCCAGGATCCCAAGTCCTGCCCTGTTCTGATACCACCTGCAAATCTCTGGGATGTCTTAAAGCGCCCACCCTAAAATAAATAATTCAAATACATATATTACACAACTGTTCTGACATTTGGGATCAGTAAGGACTCGTTTAACTGATCAGATAAAAAAAAAAAAAAAAAAAGGACGGCACAAGGGTTTTAAACATTTATAAATGTAAACGTAAAAAGCCGAAAATTACACTTTGGGATAAACTACATTTTAAATATTTTAAAATACAAAATTATTTTAAATTGTAATACAATCTTAAGAGCTTACATTACAATACAAGCTTAACATTATTTTAAAAAATCATAGAGAGCCATATTTTTGGACCTGATATTCAAAAGTAAAGATATTGTTGTGTTGGCATCTCACTTCACCGTTTGGAGTTTTTTGGGAGCAGCAGCACGGGGTAGAGGAGGAGCATCTCCACCATCACTGGAGTCACCTGAACCCTTCTGCTCCACTTTCTCCTCAGCTGCAGTCTTTCTTAAGCCAGAACTCACAAAGTTCACAGGAGCTGAATAGTCTTTCGATCTGTGTGGATATCAATATTGATTATTGTCTTAAAATGACATTTACCGTTTATTCACTAAGATCTCTAGCAGTTCCGACAGCTAAAAACATTATCAACAACAATCACATGCCTTTTCCCCCCAAAGCTGGGCCGCTCATCATCAGAGTCATGCTCTGCCCAAATCCCATAGGTCGCTTCTTCCTTGGTCTGTCTGTGTCTGCGTCTGTCTGGGTTGAACTCATTGGCCAAGTCCCATTCAGACACCTCAAACTTTTCGATTTCCACACCATCCTCCTCCTCCTCCTCACCTCTACGCCCATACAAATGGGACATAGACATATCTCTGCTGGAATTAAAACAGAAAAATGTTATAGGCCAGGGTTTTCAAAACAGGGTCCTGGGACCCCTGGGGGGCTGCAAGGGAGTACTAGAGGGGTGCAAAGAAAATTTGAGATTAAAACAGTGTAACAAATGTAAGATCAAATAAATAATAAAATAAGATAGACAGACAGACAGACAAAAACACACCAGTGCTACAGTGTGTAAAAATAAGAAAAATACACTTTTATCTCATGTTATAATGTTATTTTTAGAGCATAAAATGGGTCTTTAAACATGAAAATATATCGCTGCCTTCTTAAATGTTAGGATGATGATATTTGGTGCTCCGTGACCTAAAAGGCTGAACAGCCCCGGTTTATGCACAAAAGTATTTATATAAAGGAGTTTAACCTGCTTAATTTATTCTCTGACACTAAACAAACACGATAAAAGAAAGTGATATTGATAGTAATATTAGTACTTCAGGAAAAGGTTTTCAAAAAAGGTTAGCATAGCGTTGCTATTTTTTGTAAACAAAAGCACATGCTCTCTATTAAAACGGTTAACTTTACTGTGAATTCTCAAGCACGTCCAACTAACGTGCAAACAGTTATGTGCTGAAACACATAATACATATATACTTAATTGTGTTTTTTTTTTACCTGAAAATGTTGTTCTGTCAGCAAGTGCTTATCCAAAAACAACTTCCTGTCGGAGCCGGAAGCAGAGCTGTGACATCAGAGCGACGCGGAGGTAAGGAGCCCTCTTTTACAGCCATCTTGGATCCTGTTCCCTGAACTAGTGAGTACTTGTGTGTTACATCTATTGTCATCCAACGCTGTTTTGATGCGTTTGACCTCAGATTTACCACTTGTATTGACGCTTTAGTGTTCCTCTGTGTGGAACGGTAAAGATTTGTTTAATTGGCTCGATTATTGACGAAATAACTTAATGAATACAACCGGCTGACTGTTCAAAATGGGGAGCGAGACTCACCACCGCTCGATGTGTGCCAGTTTTGGGCTTTGTGTCTAACGAAACGTTCAGAACATACGAAATATAGTTTCATAAACAACTAGAGCGAGATTTATTTAAAGTCTTTAATGTAATGACAACAAGAACTTGCTTTGTGTGCGTCAGTAATCACTGGAAAGTTGATCTCGCCTGGTAGACAAACAATTTACGAACACAGAGATACACGTGTTGTGATAGCATTACTTTATATTAGGTCAAAAGCTAATTTCCTAATGTTGTCAGCGTGGTTTAGTTTTCACCTTGGCAGTGTATGTCTCAAACAGCAGTAGCGTACACACGTGAAATGTGCATCACGCACACATGAACCGCTATTTGCAGCTGTGATGCTGAATAGGCATTGCTATGTAATTGGGTTTTTATAAAACTCACAGTTTCCGTACAGAGCACTTGTGAATTGTTATCATGCAAGCTCGATAATTGATCAGATGTGAACAAAGCGTTGGGTTTAATTCAATAGAGGCCTAGTGCTGCTCACTTTGAGTACTAAAACATGAATTTAAAGCACAGACTAAAACACACAAAAAAAAATCTCATTGACTTCATTTCTGCGAAACTTAAGATGTTTGTATTATGTCCACTCTGTTGCAGTCCAGAATGCCAGGCGAAGCCACAGAAACTGTCCCTGTTACAGAGCAGGAGATGCAGCAGCCCCAGGCGGAGACGGGTTAGTATGTTATTGCTGTTGAATTTGCATGTCTGGTGCTGAATGCAGGTTGTGGAAGGGGTCCTGGAGTTTGAATATTTGTTTCAGTTTTTATTGTTTAAAAATAAAGCAGTTGCAAGTAATAGTGTTTTTACAGGTCTTAGACTTCTTCAGGGTTTTTTTTTTTAATGGTCCTCTACCAGCTGTTGTAGAGACTTCACAAAGCGAGTTTGTCTAGTTGGAGTGGTCACATGGTGATTTGTTGGGTGGGGTTGCCGTTTGAGTCAGATTTCTTCACCTAGAGGTTTTTAGGTTCAAGTTCCTGAGCCCCTCCCTGGATTAAGAACTGCACAATTTCTGTTAAGAGATAGTTTGACAACTTGTTCTGTTAATTCAAAATACAAAAGCATTGTATTTGAATATATGTGCTCATATATATATATATATATATATATATATATTTGTACAGTACTTCGTTACTTTTCTTTCTCCAGGAAAAAAGTTTGACAAATGGGTCAGTTTGCTTGCATGTGCGCAAAGTTTTTTTTTTTTTTTTTTTAATAAATCCCACCTTTATGCAAAGGAAGTGGTGTACGCCTTTTTCAGGGTAGGTTTTGTGCATACACAATGGTTATAAATGAGGCCCCAGAAACCTGTAATATCCACATGCTTGGGTGAAAGTGTTTTTATTTTTCAAATAATAATTACAGATCAAATGGTTGAAAATTTGTCTACACTCTTAATCCAAACCTGTTTGAATTTTTTCCCCCTGGGAAAACAGAAGGTATTTTGGAGAATGTTATTGACTTTCATTGTGTAGACAAATACAATGTTATGACAGTTGAATTAATTCTCTAAGTAGCAAGTCATACCTACAGTGTAGTTTTTTGATTTCATAATTTACTCAGACATATTTAGTTATGAGGTAATGACAACATTTGGTTCTGCAAAATGAGTGACCCAGGACTGCCTTGCCCAACAGTGTTCGCCTGTACTGATTAATATTACACTAAATTAGAGTTGTGATATTGAAAGCACATGCATCCTTACATTTCTTTTTTTCTTGTTGTGTGTGCATGGAATATGGACAGTGTCACTCTGCATGAACATTTTCCTAACATTTCACTGAATTTTAGTGATTGCAACCTGAGTAGATGTAAGAGCGTTTATAACAAGGGTGTTTTTTTATTTTTATAGAAATTGTTTTATATTAAGCAGTCTATTGGTCTTTAAAGGAGGGATTTATTGTGTTCAGGAATGTATTTGCAAGGTTTTGTGATCTACATGAGGAGAATCATGCAGTGTAACATGTTTACAAGTCTCCTTATGATTCTGTTTTTGAAGAAAACAAGCTTTTCTTTATATATCGTGATGTACAACACGCTTTTTCAGGTCATTTTTTCACAGTGTTAGTGTTGAAAGTTAAATGTTAAAGTCACAATTAGTAATTTTATGTACATTTAACGAAGCATACAAATCTTGCTCAAATATTGGGCACGTTTAGTCATAGGTATGGATAGTACTTTGGTGAACTGCAGTTATGACAATATGAAGAATTAATATATTTCTCACATTTCTTGATTTTACTAACTACTGTGTTTGAAGATTAGTTGAATTTGGGACTTGGGCGCTGCGTGGCACAAAGTTTTGTTTAAATGTTTGTTCTCATTTGATGATATGAGATTGTCAGAACTTTTCTAATCTAAATGATAATTTAAAAAGTCATCAGTTTACGGCTACCATACTTTTTTAAATGAAGTTAAAATTATGTCTTGTGACCTATTGATGGTAGGTTTTTTATATATATATTTTAAACAAAATGCTATTTATTACTTGTGCCTCTAAGGGCCTTTCACTTGTTAAATTTTGTAACCTCTTTAATTTCTGTCTGAATAGGCAGTATTACATTTTAATAATATTTCTTTAGGTCTAATTTACCTTAATGTATTGCATATAAAGTCCGGATCACAATGCTTTTGATTAAATTGGGTAGCAAGTTCCAGTTCCTGTGGACTTTAATGTGCCAGGGATTGTGTTAATCTTGTGTAAATCAATGTTTTAGTACAAATGTTTTTTGCATACTGTAGTTCATTGCCAATAACTGTCTGGTTCTTGCATGTGCAGTTGAGTGGTGTTTTTACAAAGCCTTACAATTCCTAACCCAATAATAAAGGTGTGTTTGGTTTAATTTAGTAGCCAGTTGTCCTTTGTGGAAAGGTTTAACACATTCGTCAAATTGACAGCATCCCTCATAACCAGCATGGATGTGATGGTTTACACCATGCAACTTTTTAATTGCAAAAAAAGTTCACTCTAGCCCTTTTATTTCCATTAGCCACACCTGCTGCTGCGGCTCCTGCTCCCTCTCAGGCAAAGCCTAAAGTGGGCAAAACTAACTCTAAGCTGTCCTCTTCTCCTCACACCACCGCTCCTAAGCCAGTTCCTGCTGGACACAGGAAACGATCCTCTCTATCTGCCTCCTCAAGCTCCCCTACCTCTCCTAAATCTACCTCTGGCCATCGTGCTACCCCCCCATGCTCCCCTTTGGCCTCTCCTCTAGCTGACTCTTCTGTAGCTGGGAAAGCGGAGCAGACTGCTCCTAAGGTGGTAAAGGCTGGCAAACAAGGGAAGCAACAGAAAGCAAAGAATTTTAAACCTGCTGACCCTGAGCAACCTCCCTCAGCCTCTAAGCCTGCTCAGGAGCCTGCACCAGTTGCAACTTTTCCGTCTCTTGCTATACCATTAAAAGAAGTAGCAAAACCAGCTGGAGATGGAAGTGCTTCCCCTGTCTCTCCCAAAGTTGCTGTGGCTCCTGTTGACTTTAAAGTAACTTCTAAATCTGCTGCCCCAGCACCAAAGTCATTTAAAGAAGCTGTGGCCGCCAGTCCACCAAAAGTGGCTGAAGCCTCCAAGGTTGCCTCTGAAGGTCCTAAAGTAGCAACCCCTGTTGTTTCAGAAGCAAAGATTTCCTCACCCTCAAAAGCAGCTGCCAAGCCTGGCCCTGTTAAAGTGCCAAATGTGAACCCAGCCACTGCTGTTCCCCCAAAATATGCCCCTGCAGCGCTTGAGGATGATCTCCCACCTCTCTTACCACCTGAGAATTCTTTTACAATGCCTACACTCCCCCCCATGCCACCTAGTGCAATGCCTGTAGTTACCCCAACAGCTCCCAAAGCAGAAGCTGTCCCTACTAGTAAAGTTGAATCTTGCTCTGTCCCTGAAGCTAAGGCTGCTGCTAAAGCTAAGCCAGCTCCTAAGGTTGAACATAAAACAGAACATGCCCCAAAAATTGAGGTTGCATCTAAAGTTGACCCAAAACCCAAAGATGAGCCTAATCCTGCCCCTAAAGTTGCAGTTGCTTCTGCTCCTAAGACTGAGGCTGTTCCCAAACCTAAAGTTCAGGCTGCTCCTGCACCTAAAAATAAGACTGCCCCTATCCCTAAAGCTGAGCCTGTTCCTGCCTCTAAGGTTGAAGCTGCTCCTGCTCCTAAAGCTGAGGCTGTCCCCAAGGTAGAGGCTACTCCTGCACCAAATGTTAAGTCTGCCCCTAGCCCTAAAGCTGAGGCTGTTCCTGTCAATAAGGTTGAGGCTACACCTAAAGCTGAGGCTACTCCTGCCCCTAAAGTTAAGCCTGATCCTGCTCTTAAAGCTGAGGCTGTCCCCAAGGTAGAGGCTACTCCTGCACCAAATGTTAAGTCTGCCCCTAGCCCTAAAGCTGAGGCTGTTCCTGTCACTAAGGTTGAGGCTACACCTAAAGCTGAGGCTACTCCTGCCCCTAAAGTTAAGCCTGCTCCTGCTCCTAAAGCTGAGGCTGTCCCCAAGGTAGAGGCTACTCCTGCACCAAATGTTAAGTCTGCCCCTAGCCCTAAAGCTGAGCCTGTTCCTGTCACTAAGGTTGAGGCTACACCTAAAGCTGAGGCTGCTCCCGCCGCCAAAGTTAAGCCTGCTGCTGCTGCTCCTAAAGCTGAAGCTATCCCCAAGGTTGAGGCTGCTCCTGCACTAAAAGTTAAATCTTCCCCTAGCCCTAAAGCTGAGCCTGTTCCTGTCACTAAGGTTGAGGCTGCCCCTAAAGCGGACTCTGTCCCTACCTCTAAGGTTGAAGTTGCCCCTGCTGTTAAAGTTAAGCCTGTTGCTGCTCCTAAAGCTGAGGTGGCAGTGGGTGCTAAAATTGAGGCTGCTCCTGTCCCTAAAGTCGAGTCTGAGACTGCTCCTAAAGTTAAACCTTCCCCTGCTCCCAAAGTTGAGGCTGCTGTCCCTACCCCTAAAGCTAAACCTGTCCTTGTCCCTAAAGTTGAGCCAGTCCCTGTTCCCAAACCAGTAAAAGCCCCATCTGTACTGGAGCCAGTCATCAAGAACGACAAGGGTATCTCTTTCTCTCTTTCTGTCTATGCTTATGCTGGTATAAGCATGTATACCCCAAACATTCTTTAGGGTCACTTCATCAGTGAAAATACGTTTGGTAACTTTATGGTTTCAAAATCAACTTATTTTTTTAGTCTTTAAGTGAAATTAAAGCTTCGGTTGGATGCTTTTCAGGAAGTTGTTAAAAAAAAAACATTGGGCCAATAGCTGAATGGTTTTTGAGTTTATCAATGTGTATATTATTCAGAGTTGTAAGTATGATGGCAATTTACCTTTGCTCCCATTTATTGCATAAAGTACATAAGTTTTTTTGCAATTTAAATGCTGTTAAACTGATCTACTCATTTCTCCATTGCATTTGACACTTTTGATTATTCCAACAGGACTTTTGGTGAAAATATATGTATCTAATGGCAAATTAATTCAATATGTCTGGGTGTTTTAGGGTCTGGCACTGAATCTGATAGTGACGATTCTGTTCCTGACCTGGAGGAGCAGGATTCTGCACAGACACAAACACAGCAGGCACAGGTAAGATTCTTTTGATCGACGCATACAAAGTGTGTTTTTTTTTTCCTCCGCTTTTTCTCACCATTTCTTTTTCAGTTTTACATTTTTTGTTTGACATGAACTGAAATTGCATTCCACTTCCACAGCTTGCAGCTGCAGCCGAAATCGATGAGGAACCTGTCAGCAAAGCAAAGCAAAGCAGGAGTGAGAAGAAAGCCAGGAAGGTAGGTCATCCCCAGGAACTGAATGAATCTAACTTTAACAATTTAAAATTAATATTAAAATTCAGTTCAAATTAATGCAATGTTGTTTCACTGTACACTTTCTTCCCTTTGCCAGGCCATGTCCAAATTGGGGTTGAGACAAGTTGCTGGTGTTACCAGAGTAACCATTCGCAAGTCCAAGAACATTCTCTTTGTCATTACCAAACCAGATGTCTACAAAAGTCCAGCTTCAGATACTTACATTGTCTTCGGTGAGGCCAAGGTAAAGATTGTAAAAAAATGCTTTCTTATTTCAGGTTGGTGTGCATTCCTATCTCAGCCATGTTTTGGTTGATATCTAATTCTACATGGCAATCTTGCCTGGTGATCCGGACCAGAGTGACCTCTTGATGATGATTTAAACAGTTTGACTTTCGTTCTTCTGAGTCTGATGAAGCCAAACTTTCTGTCCTGAGAGAGAAAATGTTCAGTGGTGTAAATGAAGAACATTGAAGCTCACAAAACAAACTAAAATCCTGATGGTTTCTGCTCCTCTCAGATTGAAGATCTGTCCCAGCAAGCCCAGTTAGCAGCCGCAGAGAAGTTCAAGGTCCAAGGAGAAGCTGTTTCAAACATCCCAGAAAACACACAGACGCCCACAGTACCGGAGGAGAGCGAAGAGGAAGAGGTGAGCGTTAACTCTGTTGTGATTTCTAGCACAGAATAATACTGAACATGCTTTTATGAAAAGTCCTCTGATGTGTTCAACAAATGTGAAAAGTAAATGTCCACAGTCGTGAGTGATTTGCTTTACCATTTGCAGGTTGATGAGACTGGAGTGGAGGTCAAGGACATCGAGCTGGTCATGTCTCAGGCCAATGTATCCAGGGCAAAGGCTGTGCGCGCACTGAAAAATAACAATAACGACATTGTCAATGCTATTATGGTGAGTTAGACTGAATTTTTTTATTTGATTTTTTTTATAGAATTTCTAAACTCTTCTGTGATGAATTAACATTTGACTTTCGTTCTTCTGAATTTTTCCTGAAGCCAGTTCATTTGTTCTGAGAAGAGCTCAGGCTTTAAATGTGGTGTCATTTGTATCGAGCAGTATTACTCCATTTATCTTTTTGTCTTTACAGGAATTGACGATGTAGATGGAAATCGGGGACTGGGTCAAATTAAGATGATGTTGATTTAATCCTCACTATTGTTTGTACAATTTATACCCAAGAGAAATAAAGGTGTGTCTTGATGAAATTATATATTTTGTGTATTTTTTACTATTAATGGAAATTTTTCATTTTATAGTAAATTTGTCCAGAAAAGCTAACACATGAATTGCATATAGCAAGGGGAAATTAAATGACCTCTAGCTATTATCATTGTCATTGGATTACTTTTTTTTTGTCATTTGTAAAGAAATATTATTTAAAATAAAGATTGTGATTGCTGTCGGATTAAATCTCATCTCATATTTGTCATAAGTGAATTACATGGAAGTTACATTTGTCCATTGGACATTGATGTATTTTTTAAACTGATTCGTAAATTATTTTATTATATAATTGAATTCGATTATGTAAGATCACCGGTATAAAACTCCTTAAATGTGGCCAGGAGGGGGCGTAAAAACATAAATCAACACTGTGGTTTATATTAGGTTATTAAACATTATTTGACCATCATTGTTTTTCCTGTTTGTAGTTCAAATAACTCTCTATAGAGAAACTGTGCAAATTCAGCAAAACATGGGTAATGTGGGTACAAGATCAGAAACTGACAGAAATGTAACTAGTTCCTGGGATGAAGATACCTCCACTTTGCCCATTACATCAATCAATACTTTGGAGCAAAAGTTGCAGATACTGTTGAGAAATCATCACATAGCGAGACATTCATCCTAAATACTCCAAATAAAGCTAAAAATCCACTTCTTCAGCCAAAATCTCCAGGCTTGCTCCACATGAGTAGCCTCACTACACACTTTGGAGAAAATTGCACTCACATGGCCAACCACATCAACTATGGAATTACGTTTGCGTCAATAAAAATGAAACTTTATAAAACTTAACTTTTTCAGAAACCATCAAAAATATGCAATTACAAAAGAAAGAAAAAAACAATGAAAAATGAAAAAAATTAACACAGTTGCACAAATGTAACAGGCTCTTCAAATATGCTTCATTTTTGTTAATGTTTTTCAAAGATTCGTTATCGCTGATCATGGATTCTGAATGCATTGTCACAGATTTCGCTTTTGCTTCGCAGTTTTTCGTTTGGAGTTTTGACACAAACTTCTTGTGGGGGCGGGGTTAACAGTGATCTACTCTGATTGGATAGTGAGCTTTTGATGGACAGGTGCTCTCTGTGAAGAGAATATTTGAAGCATATTTGAAGAGCCTGTTACATTTGTGCGACTGAGTTTTTTTTTTTTTTCATTTTCATTGTGTGTTTTTTCTTTTGTAATGGCATATGTTTGATAGTTTCTGAAAAAGTTACATTCAGTTTAATAAAGTTACGTTTAATATTATTGAACTAAATGTAATTCCATAATCAACAGGTACTTTGAAGGATCTCAGAGATTGAGGAGGTTGATGGAGAGCTAGATAAACACGGAGGTTCACCTGATCACATGATGTTTCAGGGGAAAACGGTGTCTGTTGAAACCCTCAACTATACCTTATGGGCAACAACCTAGGAATGGGCTCTTTCAGGCGTAGTGACCAGACCACAACTGTAACCAAATGAGTCTTGCTGACTCTGGCATGACCAGAAATCATAATTTAGTCGGACACCTCATACTCAAGCATGTTGGCAACTGAATTCTGGCTTTTTTGTGAATGAATAACATTTAAGAATACTGGTACACAATTTTATTATATACTAGGGATGAATGATACATGAATCATATCATTTATCTGCTGATATTAAAGATTATTAAATGAATGAAAAACTTCAAGGAGGCATTAGGGAAACTTGCTCTGATTGGTTATGTGTATCCAGTTGTGGGGTCAGTGTTGCATTTGATAAAGATCACACCGACACAGTAAGTAACATCAACTTATCGAATCTTTTTCACTTCACTTCTCTGTCTTCAGACCCCAGTAGACGAACAAATACATTGGTCAGGCATGACAGAATTCTTTCAGCACAATCAAACTCGATGCATCACTGAACACTAACTCATTGCATTATCAAACAACACGTGTGAGAACACAACAGTCAGGGTACTTTCCATTGTTAGAGGTGGAAACAAGTAAGAAAACACCACATTTAATCAACATACTCTACAGTAAATGCCTGTAAAACCGGACAAATATCATCCAATACATCTTACAGAAAAAGCATTTAGGGATGCTGAACATCTGAGCATTCAAATAAAAAAGACAATTGTTTTTGTCACTCTTAGAGAAACGTGTTTATGCCAAGATGGTTTTACTTAAAGCTTTTTCTTGTATTACAGAGGGTTCCACTACAAGTGTTAAAACAGCTGGAGGCTCAAACAGGATAACAAGTTCATCCACTTTTTGACTATGTGGAGTCAGCACTGGTAACAATGCATGACAAAACTTTATTATAAGAGTAATACAGAACAAATATACACCAATGTTCAAATATATATTATATTCTAATATAATATATATTCTTATATGACTATATATTTAGTAGGCTTCATATACCATATATATGTATACATTACATTTAATGTAATGTCTTTTTATGTCTGTTTTTGGTGTACAGGAGCAGTTCTGGCTTTCATGTTGGGTCTAGATCGTGTCTCTTTAGATGAATGTAAAGAGATGTATCATCGTTTTGGTTTAGATGTTTTTATGTAGGCTGCAAAATATCATCAGTAAATGAGGAGATATGTCCTTGCTGGTCACACAAGATTGTGAAGGGCTGTGTTTTTGAAAAGATACAAATCATTGTTAGAGAAGTTATCACATATAAACAGCCGTTTTAGACTGAATTGAACACTTCTGCCAATGTAAATTCTGTATGAATGCCAATATTTATTTCTTTATTTCTATTTTTAGGTTTATTAAATTTAAGTTTAAAGCATCACTAATGTATAATCACTGGTTTATGATTTTTATTTATTTATTTTTTTACTATTTCTAAATAAGATGAAAGCACCTAGCAGATTAAAGTATTATTAAAATTTCTGGTGATTTTAAAACTAATGAAGCTCAGACTATAAAAATAATGGGAGAAAAGTGGAAATGCGGTGGGTTTTACATTTAAGCATCACAGGATTGATTTAAAAAAAAAAAAACTTTGGTTTTGAAATACCTTTTGATATTCTTTACTAGTATTATTATAAAGATGATAGAGACATACATAGAGACAGATTGTGACCATTTCCTTAAAATATACAATTCTGGAATCACTAGTGTTTTCAATGCTTGAACCGAAAAAGCTACACATTGCTCATGTGACTAGAAGTGACTGGGACACCAGTCATGAGCACTATTTGTTATTTTGGACAGTTGTGCAAATTTGTCCCTCTGAGAAGTTATTTAGTTATTTTACTTCAACCTCTGCTTTAAAAAAAAAAAACTGGTGAACTCTTTTTATCATAAGATTTTTAGACAGAGTGTAATGGTGGCTTAGGAGACAAAACATGGTCAAGCATGTAATAGTGATGCTTTTGTCAATTAAAAACAGACCGCAGAGGATCCTCCATCCCAAGCCATTGAAATGTCAACTCGGGTAAGACAAAAACATATATATCATTGAAGGAATTGATGCAAAAAAATAAAATAATATATATATATATATATATATATATATATATATATATATATATATATATATATATATATATATATATATATATATATATACACTCAAAAAAATAACTCTTTGAACGAACATAAAAAAATCATGGAAAGGATTTCCACATGATTAATTTGCTTTATTTCAGCATTATGCAACTCTGTTACTCCAATTTAATGTACTTACATTGGGTCAACTTAATTTATTAAGGTTGATTCAACTTATTTACTATGGTTGGGCAAAGCTTAATTTAATAGTGTCAGCCCAACTAATTTGCAATGTTTTGGACAATGTTTTTAATAATTAAGTTCATTTTACAAAATAAGTTTAAGTAAACTTAACAAACCTTAATAGAGTCAACAAACAACAAATGAGTTAATTGTACCTGAAAATGTTAAATAATGATGACATAAAATTTGAATAATGCCATTTTAGGAATGCCACCCCCTTGCATTAGGATCATGAGCAGCTGATTAAATTACTTTTCATTCAAACCTTTCTATAAGTACAGCTTATCAAGCATATCACAAACACACTTAAATTACAAAGAAACATTTCAAACTGTTTGTTTCTTTGTTTTGTTCTAAAACTTATTAGAACAACTTAATTGCTATAAATTGTATTACTAATCTACCTATCTAATGGTGCTACACTTCTCCAAGAGGGTGACAGAATAACAATTACCCATAATACACTGCAGAAATCCTCAGCCAATGAGATGCAAGTCTGTGTTGGTTTCACTAATATGTTACCTTTACGCAAAAATGTTATGTTGGCTGAACAAATAATTTTTAAGTAAAGCTGACAATACACACTTTTTTGTTGAATGAACTAGATTAAATCAAGTTCACATTGTTAAATAATTTTTTTTAAGTAATCCTAACATGAACGGATTAAGTAAAATTAGCAAAGGTGAAAGTAAATTTTTTTGAGTGTATATATATATACACACACACACACACTTACATAAAATGATTTTTATTCTTTAATGTTAACATTTGTATATAACTTTTTTATTTTTATAATTTGAAGTGGTTTCCACTATGACTGGCTGTAAAAACAGTGATCTCACTGTCAGTAAAACAACAAATGTTTCATTATAATGTCATCCTCACTCTGACTTGAGCTGAGAGCTGTGAGTCAGCTGCTTCGTCTGAATTATGCTTGTCATTGAAGACAGTGTCGACAACACAGACAGATATAAACCTGTTTATGAGCCTCCTGAAGGGACTGTTATAGATATGAACATAAAGAATTGTGCATAGGAAAAAAATGGCTAACTGTAAAATGAGTTTACATTCATTCATTTTTCGCCTTGAGACCACTCACTAATCTTTATTATTATTTTATCTTTATTAAAAAAAAAAAACTTAGTTTGGCAATTTATGGCTTCGCTAATGTAAATGCAACAAGATAAAATAAAGACTTTTGAATGGTACTAAAACTCCTCATTATTAGTCAAAACTGACATTCCTTAATATTTTATAACAAAATCTGTTATTTTATAGTTTAGTTTATCATCTTACAAGTTAACCAGCATATGTTCTTCCAAACAAGCTGTAGTGCCACTTTAAGGCTGAACTGATAAAACCCTCAGAGATATACTGTCTGAACAGAGTCAGCTTACTGTGTCCATGTGGACAGAGCTTTCATTGTCCCGTCTCTGGAGGAAGTGGTTCATTCGGGCTGGTGTCCTGCGCTGTACAGTTTGGTGCTTGGCACTGCTGTGCTGCTGATGTCATACTGAAGCGCTGAGGAAAACATGACCAGAATTAGATCATACTTATGTCTCTGTTCACTAAGTGAGCTGACACTAGAACTTTTTTGTTCTTTCATTGTATTAGCTCATCTGTGGAGTGTACAGTAAGACCGTACTGGCATATTGCAGTTTATGCGTCCCTGGATGCCTGAGCCGATGTGGGCTGGGAATGTGTTTCTGTGGTTGAGATCCTGTTTCCACCCACATCTCCTCTCCTGAGTCAAGCTCTGCCCCCTGGGACGCTGTTGTGACAAGGACTTCATTCACCTGTTTCTGTTTTTGAGCATGATGACTATACCTAGTTTAATGCTTTATACAGTAAATGTATAGTAATGCTTTATACAGTAAAAATTTAAAGTATACAAAAGAGTATCAGTTTATTAGAAGATGATTTAAATCCCTTTTAGATGGAGTCATGAGTCACATGGCTGCATTTTAATTTCACTGAGAAACAAACATTTAATTCATTAAGAGTTAGCTTAGTTTTTCAGGACCAAACAAGGAGACCCACACATTGATGTCATGATCAGAAAGAATGCAAAATATCTTTCAGCTGAGTTTGGCTATTTATGGCGTAAGGGGCTTTTGCTAATGTAAATTTGGGAATATAATTAATAAAAGGTCAGATAATACAATATAGACTTGTATTCTTGAATTATTATTTTTACAATAAATCCTTTGCCTCTATAACTAACATGAATTTAGAATTTTTTTTTCCATACTGAGAGAGAGAGAGAGAGAGAGAGAGAGAGAGAGAGAGAGAGAGAGAGAGAGAGACGTCATTCGTGGTTCATGGGTAGAGTGGGCAAATAGATGAAGACAATCAAGAGACTGAGAGAGAGAGAGAGAGAGAGAGACGTCATTCGTGGTTCATGGGTAGAGTGGGCAAATAGATGAAGACAATCAAGAGGAACGTTAGTTGGAGAGGTGTACATTACAGAAGACATCTGCTTGGATTGGCATTGTTTTGGACTTATCTGAATGCAAAAGATACATTTGAGATTGGAATTACATTTTTTTAATTATGGGGCAATGACAGATTAATATTACCACAATGAGGAAACACACTGCAGGCCTGATATAAAAGGTAAGAATCTCCAATGTGATATTTGTATAATATCCATATAACTTTGATATCTGTTTGTTTTTATTTTAGTGAATTTAATGATTTTGTGAATCCTTGATACTCCAGTTTAGCTAGTTTGTGTAATTACAGACATTGTTTTCCCACTTTAGGACATTTATACAAACTAGGCTTTATATAAACTAAGCTATTTTACAAACACATATGCATTGTGTATGTATATCGTAATTAATTAATCTGGCAAAGGAGTTGAATATCTTATATTCATGTTGTCGGTCTTTTATCTCTCTCGGTTTCTTTTAAAAATATATGAATATAATCGTATATTAAACATACATATAATGAAAATACGTATAGGTTTTAAAATACAAAAATAAACGTGTTTGTGGCTGTTCTAGATGTAACAATCATTGACGCAGTAGGATTACGCACAAGCTCCGGAGGTGCGTGAATGCAAATAGCTCTGATGTGGGGAGCGAATCACAGTTGTGGAAAGCAGAAGAGGGCGGGGACTTAAAATAATACCATTGGTTCATTTGCATATGCATTAGTTTTGGTTAGCTTGCTTCATTAGGGCTTTATCAACGAGCG